>NC_087369.1:35837709-36438209 GCF_030014295.1 Loxodonta africana | reverse complement strand
TTTCTCATTTTTAATCACCTTTAAGTCCTTGGAAACCTGATCTCTGATCTCACCATCCACTGAATCTGTTCTAGCTAATGTACCCTTGTTAGTGCTTATCACATTTGACCTGTCTAAAAATTTACATGGTTGACCTTTCTCTCAGTCTTAAAACTCTCATCTTGCTTGATTTAAGCGACACTTTCTTTCTTGGTTATTCTTCTTCTCTTTGACTGTTTCTTCCCTTTTTAGTACCTTTATTCTTATCCATTAAGATCACTCTCCTGTGACATCTATTAACTCTTTTGTAGGCGTCACTCCACCCTACATACTCCTATTAAACATTGTAGATTCTTTAGCATCTCTTACTCTGTGAGTAACGTTTTGGATTTACATGGTTCTGTAACCCCCAGATTTTATGGTTTCTGGATTTAGTGCTTATCCTTATCACTCACACAAGGTAGTATTCAGCAGATGAAGATATTGTAGGCCCTAAAAAATAGTATGTATTCACATGAGTCTTTGTTCCTGTTTAGTTAAAGCCAGAATTCTAATTACTCAAGTAATTTGGAAGTTATTTGCCTTCATAATTGTTAAGATCAATATACTAAGGGGAGAATGCTAAGGTATATCTGTCAATTCATAACCTTGCGTTCTAAATAACTCCTTCTACGACCTATCTCATTTTCTTGGAATAATTCTCATTGTTCAGTTCAGTTGTATAGTTATCTGTAGTAACTATTAAGTAAAATTGATGTTAATTTCTAATAATGTGTTATTAGAATTCAGTTCCACTGATGTCAATTTTGTTATACTACTATGCAATTACACCGTGGCTGCAACAATGGGTTCAAGCATAACAACTTTTGTGAAGATGAGTCATGACTGGACAATATTTTGTTCTGTTATACATGTGGTCGCTGAGTTGAGACCGACTCAATGGCACCTAACAGCAACAACAATGATGATATGCATTACACAAATTATTTTGCCTGATAATATTTATAGGCATTGTGGTTTAATTAATCACTTTTTCTTCTATTAGTCATTTAAGTTATTCTGCCAATGACTGAATTTTAAATTAGAATAATTTGACCACTAGCTGAATCTTAGTGGTTCTAACAGGAAGAAATTAATGAATTTATTGTTTTGGTCTCTGCACACTGCAGGATTCAACCCATTCCTATAACTAGGTCAGACATTCATAAGTCAAATACAGACATATATTTGGATAGAAATTGATCAACAATGTCTTTGCTCAATATAGAAATATTTTATAATTATTTAAAGTTTAAAAATGAATCTCTGTAGATTGTCGTTAAGTCTTTGTCACTGTTTAAGCAATGCCAGTTGAGGCAGTAACTTTCCTTTTCTAGACCCATAGCTTTTCTGAAATTTAAGCGAAGTATGGCACAGAATGACTTAGTAAAGATCATTATTAAGGAATGTGATCCACATACAGCTTTCTCATTGTGTATTATCTCTTCCACATTTAGTTTATCTATGAAGATTAATATCCTCCCTTTGGTCAGACTTGTGTGTAAATTCAAAGAGAAGGAAACAGTAAGAATGTAGACATTTTTCTCTACGTAGTAGATGTAATTAGATGTTTATCATTGAAAATGATATCTGAAATAGCTGTTTATTTTCCTTGACTCAAAACGATCACTTCTTTTTCATAATTTCATAGGAAAAAATAATTCATATCATTTTTGATAATTTTTGATGTGTTAATTATTCACTTTTTAATGAAGGCTTCATTGTAGCAGTGGTTGAGGAGTGTTTCTGAATTCCCATATTTTTGGCAAGTAAGTGAGTTGTTCGTTGCAATAACTCACAGAGCATGCTGAATAATAATGCTATCCTCCCAACAGAAAATCCAGTCGGATTTGACAAGTCATGAGATCAGCTTAGAAGAAATGAAGAAACACAACCAGGGAAAGGAGACTGCCCAAAGGGTCCTATCCCAAATTGATGTTGCACAGGTATATCTCATTGAATCAACTAAGGAACGGGTTTTACTTGGACAATAAAATATACTGTAGTCTGTAGTAACTTAATTATGAGCAAAATTGGAATCGAGGGCATTATTTGAAAACTATAATGATATGTAGTCAATATAGACTTTTTTATGTGTTATATATCTCAAGGATATAATAGGTTAATAAGTGGCCTTTTCTATCACATTAAGAAAAATTACTAAATTCTTCTTCCAAGTGCATGTATTCTTTGTGCTGGACAAATAGGGAAAAAAAGAAAAGATTGCTTAAAAAAATTATTCATGTGTATCTTCAGGAATAAAGGAAAATCTATTAACAAAAACATGACTGGTTATTGTTTAGAAGGCAAAGTTAAATCAGTGCCTTCTTTACCTTGTCTTTACAGAAAAAATTGCAAGATGTTTCCATGAAGTTTCGATTATTCCAGAAACCAGCCAATTTTGAACAGCGTCTAAAGGAAAGTAAGATGATATTAGACGAAGTGAAGGTGCACTTGCCTGCTTTGGAAACAAAGAGTGTGGAACAGGAAGTAGTACAGTCACAGTTGAATCACTGTGTGGTATGTATTTCTGGTGGCAAATACTCAATAACCCTTGATTTTCCCCCTTAAAAAAATTTGTTTTGTTTTGCTTTTTTCCCCACTTTTTTAACTTTTATGGTGGTAAAATATATATAACAAAAACAATGCCATTTTAAAGTATATAATTCAGTGACAGTAATCATATTCAATTATCATCACTATTTCCAAAAGTTATTCATTATCTCAAACAAAAACTCAGTTCTCCTTAAGCACTAACTTCCCATTTCCTCCTTCCCACAATCCCTGGTGACCAGTAATAAACTATTTTTTCTCTATGTATCTGCAAAATCTAGATATTTCTTATATGCGGGATCATGCAATATTTTTTTTTTACCTGTTCATCTTTTATAATCAAAAATTATTTTCAGCCAGCTGTAATAATTACATAATCTTAAGATCATGGACAAAAATGAGCATGGGTGTGTTGAGAGGCAAGTACTTTTACTGAAGTCGTAGTCATTTAAGTAAGTCAGTCATTTAAGTCTGTAAGTATCTTTTTTGAGTCTAGAATTCTGCTAAGGACTATGGGGAATATAAAAGAATGTATTTGGTTAATTCTTATGGTACTTTTTATATGGAAGTTCTTATGGTATTTTTAATATAGAAATCCAGAAAAGAAATATATTAATCTGGGAAAAAAATAAACAAACAATAGCTACAGTAATAATAATCATTCCAGAAATATTGAGTGCCAAGTAAGCTAAGCGATACACACAAGTCATTTCTAATTCTCAAGGCCACAGATTACCTGAGAAAACTTAAAGTCAAACAGCTGGTAAAGGGCAAAAGCTAGATTCTAATCCAGGCACGCTATTCCAAATCCTAGTATCTTTCCATTAAACATCAGTGCTGGATATAAACTGAAAAGGCACCAGACCACAAAGACAAAAAGACATGGAGAGGCGGAGCCAAGATGGCAGAATAGAGAGACGCTTCCGGCAAGCCCTCTTTACAACAAAGACCCAAAAAAACAAGTGAAACAAGTATATTTGTGACAAGCTGGGAGCCCTGAGCATCAAAGGCAAGCTTAGGCAATGAACTGAGGGGCAGGGGAAGGAAGAGACCATTCAGAAGTGGAGAGGACCTGAATCGCAGGGAGCCCTCAGGCACTGTTCCCTGAGTGGTGGCGGCAGCGGCGGCGGGCTGGGCCTAGCATTCGGCCGCAGTTTCCTCGGGGAGAAGCAGCCAGCCACATAGCCCACTCACACCTCTGGAACCTGAGCAGAAGGGCGCTCTCAGCAAAAGCTAAGTGCTTGCGGATATTTTACCGCGCCCCACCCCCACCCCCAAGCCACCTTTAGCGGCTGAATCCCTGGGCCTGAGGTAGACCCTGGTGAGCGCCTAGAGCCATCCTCTCGGCCTTGGGGAAGGAAAAAATTTGCAACTGGGGGAAAAGATAATTTGCTAGCTCCATTAACTGGGGGAGCTCAGGACAGAAGTGGCTCCTGTCCAGGCATAAACCGTCCGTGGACCTTGAGCACCTTTCCCTTCTGCATGGACATCTGTGGGCCTATTTCGGGACAATAGTCCCTTGTTGGCAAACTCCAACCATTTCAACGGTGTGGTGGAGAGGTGGGTGTTTGAGGTTTGACATTGCTTTGCCTATTAAACAAGGTCCTCGCCTACCCACATCAGGGACCTAAGGAATAGTACCTCCACTTGGGTCACCCAGCCACCCACAACAGGGGCCCAGGGATAACTGATACCTCCCCGTCCTTACAACAAAATCTTTGGGTGCCCATGGTCCCTCTGCAGAACCCACCCACCAGCACACTCTAGGGAACAGAGACATGTTTTCCTCAGAGACACGTGGGAGTCGGTTCTCAGCCCACTGCCCTGTTCAGAGCATGACCCCCTGCTGCAATCAGATACTAGTATATACACCAATCAGCCCTGCCCCTCTAAAACTGTAGGACAGAGCCTGTACCACACACTTGTTATCAGCTACCTGGAAACCTGAGCTGAATTCATACAAGAAAACTGAATGGACTCCTAGACTGATATACATGACAACAGCTTTAGCCAGCTGGGGATAGGACATCAGAGCTCCAAAGGCAAAAATAATCAAGATAGCTCACTCAAGCAACCCATAGGGGTATACCAAAACAAAACAAAGCAAGCAGCTATGACACAGTAAGCAAGCATAAACTAATACAATAACTTATAGATGTCTCAGAGACAAGAGTCAATATCAAGTCACATAAAGAAACAGGCCATGATCACCTCAACAGGCTCTCAAAACAAAGAATCCAGGGATCTTTTACATGAAAGTGCATTCCTGGAATTACCAGATGCAGAATACAAAAGTTTAATATACAGAACCCTTGAAGACATCAGGAAGGAAATGAGGCAATACACAGAACAAGCCAAGGAACACACAGATAAAGCAACTGAAGAAATCAGAAAGATTATTCAGGAACATAATGAAAAGTTTAATAAGCTGGAAAAATCCATAGACAGACAGCAATCAGAAATTCAGAAGATTAACAATAAAATTTCAGAATTGGATAGCTCAATAGAAAGTCAGAGGAGCAGAATTGAGCAAGTAGAAGCTACAATTTCTGAACTCGAAGATAAATCACCTGGCACTAATATATTTGAAGAAAGATCAGATAAAAGAATTTTAAAAAATGAAGAAAACTTAAGAATCATGTGGGGCTCTATCAAGAGAAATAACCTACGAGTGATTGGAGTACCAGAACAGGGAAGGATAACAGAAAATACAGAGAAAATTGTTGAAGATTTCTTGGCAGAAAACTTCCCTGATATTGTGAAAGATGAGACAATACCCAAGATGCTCATCGAACTCCACATAAGGTAGATCTTAAAAGAAAGTCACCAAGACATATTATAACCAAGTTTGCCAAAACCAAAGATAGAGAATTATAAGCGCAGCGAGGGACAAAAGAAAAGTCACCTACAAGGGAGAGCCAATAAGAATAAGCTCGGACTACTTGGCAGAAACCATGCAGGCAAGAAGGCAATGGGATGACATATTTAAAAAATGGAAGGAAAAAAATTGCCTGCCAAGAATCATATAGCCATCAAAACTGTCTCTTAAATATGAAGGTGAAATTAAAACATTTCCTGATAAACACAAGTTGAGAGAATTCGTAAAAAACAAATCAAAACTACAAGAAATACTAAAGGGAGTTCTCTGGTTAGAAAATCAATAATATCAGATATCGACCCAAGGCTAGAACACTGGGCAGAGCAACCAGAAGTCAACCCAGACAGGGAAATACAAAAAAAAAAAAAAAAAGATTAAAAAAAAAAGCCCAACACGGGGTAACAGCAATGTTATTATATAAAAGAAGACAACATTAAAGAGGAACTAAGAAATGTAATCATACACCTTCCATATGGAGAGGAAGATACGGCGATACAAAAAAATAAAAGTTAGTTATAAATTTAGAACAATAAGGGTAAATAATAAGGTAACCACAATGGAGACAAACTATCCTACTCCTCAAAAGAAAATACAAGGGAAAAATACAGACTCAGCAGAAACAAAATCAACAACAACAAATATGAGGAAAGGACAATATATATAAAAAAAATACTCAGCACATAAAATCAAGTGGGAAAAAAGAACTGTCAACACACACAAAAAGACATCAAAAGGATAGCACTAAATTCATAACTGTCCATAATTACCCTGAATGTAAATGGACAAAATGCAGCAATAAAGAGACAGAGAGTGGCAGAATGGATTAAAAAACAAGATCCGTCTATATGCTGCCTACAAGAGACACACCTTAGACGTAGAGACACAAGCAAACTAAAACTCAAAGGATGGAAAAAAATATATCAAGCAAACAACAATCAAAAAAGAGCTGGAGTGGCAGTATTAATTTCTGACAAAATAGACTTTAAAGTTAAATCCATCAGAAAGGATAAGGAAGGACACTATATAATGATTAAAGGGACAATACACCAAGAAGATATAACCATATTAAATATTTATGCACCCAATGACAGGGCAGCAAGATACATAAAACAAACTCTATCAGCATTGAAAAGTGAGATAGACAGCTCCACAATAATAGTAGGAGACTTCAACACACCACTTTCAGTGAAGGACAGGACATCCAGAAAGAAGCTCAATAAAGACACGGAAGATCTAAATGCCACAATCAACCAACTTGACCTCATAGACATATACAGAACACTCCATCCAACTGCAACCAACTATACTTTCTTTTCTAGTGCACATGGAAAACCTTCTCTAGAATAGACCACATATTAGGTCATAAAGCAAGCCTTAGCAGAATCCAAAACATTGAAATATTACAAAGCATCTTCTCTGACCATAAGGCCATAAAAGTGGAAATCAATAACAGGAAAAGCAGGGAAAAGAAACCAAACACTTGGAAACTGAACAATACCCTGCTCAAAAAAGACTGGATTATAGAAGACATTAAGGATGGAGTAAAGAAATTCAGAGAATCCAATGAGAATGAAAATACTTCCTATCAGAACGTTTGGGACACAGCAAAAGCGGTGCTCAGAGGCCAATTTATATCAATAAATGCACACATCCAAAAAGAAGAAAGGGCCAAAATCAAAGAACTATCCCTACAACTTGAACAAATAGAAAGAAAGCAACAAAAGAAACCCACAGGCACCAGAAGAAAACAAATAATAAAAATTAGAGCTGAACTAAATGAAATAAAAAAAAAAAAATGAAATAGAAAACAGAAAAACAATTGAGAGAATTAACAAGACCAAAAGCTGGCTTTTTGAAAAACCCAACAAAATTGATAAACCATTGGCCAAACTGACAAAAGAAAAACAGGAGAGGAAGCAAATAACCCGAATAAGAAATGAGATGGGCGATATTACAATGTACCCAACTGAAATCAAAAGAATCATATCAGATTACTATGAAAAATTATACTCAAACAAATGTGAAAACCTAGAAGAAATGGATGAATTCCTAGAAACACACTACCTACCTAAACTAACACAAACAGAGGTAGAACAACTAAATAGACCCATAACAAAAGAAGAGATTGAAAAGGTAATCAAAAAACTCCCAACAAAAAAACGCCCTGATCTGGACAGCTTCATTGCAGAGTTCTACCAAACGTTCCGAGAAGAGGCTTCACTGCAGAGTTCTACCAAACATTCAGAGAAGAGTTAACACCGCTACTACTAAAGGTATTTCAGAGCATAGAAAACGATGGAATACTACAAATTCATTCTATGAAGCCACCATATCCCTGATATCAAAACCAGGTAAAGACACCACAAGAAAAGAAAATTATAGACCTATATCCCTCATGAACGTAGATGAAAAAATCCTCAACAAAATTCTAGCCAATAGAATGCAACAACATATCAAAAAAATAATTCACCATGACCAAGTGGGATTCATACCAGGTATGCAGGGATGGTTCAACATTAGAAAAACAGTTAACGCAATCCACCACATAAATAAAACAAAAGACAAGAATCACATGATTTTATCAATTGATGCAGAAAAGGCATTTGACAAAGTTCAACACTCATTCATGATAAAACCTCTCAGCAAAATAGGAATAGAAGGAAAATTCCTCAACACAATAAAGGGCATTTATACAAAGCCAACAGCCAATATCACCCTAAATGGAGAGAGCCTGAAAACATTCCCATTGAGATTGGGAACCAGACAAGGATGCCCTTTATCACCACTCTTATGCAACATTGTGCTGGAAGTCCTTTATCACCACTCTTATGCAACATTGTGCTGGAAGTCCTAGCCAGAGCAATTAGGCTAGATAAAGAAAGGGCATCCAGATTGGCAAGGAAGAAGCCAAAGTATCTGTATTTGCAGATGACATGATCTTATACACAGAAAACCCTAAGGAATCCTCCAGAAAACTACTGAAACTAAGAGAAGAGTTCAGCAGAGTATGGGAATACAAGATAAACATATAACAATCAGTTGGATTCCCCTACACCAACAAAAAGAACATCGAAGAGGAAATCACCAAATCAATGCCATTTACAGTAGCCCCCAAAAAGATAAAATACTTAGGAATAAATCTTACCAGAGATGTAAAAGACTTATACAAAGAAAACTACAGTACACTTCTGCAAGAAACCAAAAGAGACTTACAGAAGGGGAAGAACATACCTTGTTCGTGGATAGGAAGACTTAACATTATAAAAAATTCTATTCTACCAAAAGCGATCTATACATTTAATGCAATTCTGATCCAAATCCCAAAGACATTGTTTAATAAGATGGAGAAACAGATCGCCAACTTTGTATGGAAGGGAAAGAGGCCCCGGATGAATAAGGCATTATTGAAAAAGAAGAATAAAGTGGGAGGCCTTACTTTACCTTATTTTACAACCTATTATACTGCCACAGTAGTCAAAACAGTCTGGTACTGGTACAACAACAGATACATGGACCAATGGAACAGAATTGAGAATCCAGATGTAAATCCATCCACATATGAGCAGCTGATATTTGACAAAGGCCCCAAAACAGTTAAATAGGGAAAAGACAGTCTTTTTAACAAATGTGCTGGCATAACTGGGTATCCATCTGCAAAAAATTGAAACAAGACCTATACCTCACTCCATGCACAAAAACTAACTCAAAATGGATCAAAGACCTAAATATAAAATCTAAAACGATAAAGATCATGGAAGAAAAAATAGGGACAACTTTAGGAGCCCTAATACATGGCATAAACAGTATAGAAAACATTGTAAAGAGTGTAGAAGAATAACTGGATAACTGGGAGCTCCTAAAAATCAAACACCTATGCTCATCCAAAGACTTCACCAAAAGAGTAAAAAGACTACCTACAGACTGGGAAAAAGTTTTTAGCTATGACATTTCCGATCAGTGCCTGATCTCTAAAATCTACATAATACTGTAAATACTCAACTGCAAAAAGACAAATAACTCAATTAAAAAATGGGCCAAAGATATGAATAGACACTTCACTAAAGAAGACATTCAGGTAGCTAGCAGATATATGAGGAAATGTTCACAATCATTAGCCATTAGAAAAATGCAGATCAAAACTGCAATGAGATTTCCTCTCACTCCAACAAGGCTGGCATTAATCCAAAAAAGACAAAATAATAAATGTTGGAGAGGCTGTGGAGAGATTGGAACACTTACACACTGCTGTTGAGAATGTCAAATGGTACAACCACTTTGGAAATCGATTTGGCACTTCCTGAAAAAGCTAGAAATAGAACTATCATATGATCCAGCAATCCCACCCCTTGGAACATAAAATATCCTAGAGAAATAAGAGCCTTTACACGAGCAGATATACGCACACCCATGTTTATTGCAGCACTGTTTACAATAGCAAAAACATGGAGGCAACCAAGGTGCCCATCAACGGATGAATGAATAAATAAATTATGGTATATTCACACAATGGAATGCTACGCATCGATAAAGAACAGTTAGGAATCTGTCAAACATTTCATAACATGGAGGAACCTGGAAGGCATTATGCTGAGTAAAATTAGTCAGTTCCAAAAGGACAATTATTGTATAAGGCCACTCTTATAAGAACTTGAGAAATAGTTTACACTGAGAAGAAAAAATTCTTTTGTGGTTCCGAGGCGGGGGAGGGAGGGAGGGTGGGAGAGGGGTATTCACTAATTAGATAGTAGAGAAGAACTACTATTAGGTGAAGGGAAAGACAGCACACAGTACAGGGGAGGTCAGCACAATTGGACTAAACCAAAAGCAAAGAAGTTTCCTGAATAAACTGAATGCTTCGAAGGCCAGCGTAGCAGGGGCAAGGGTCTGGGGACCATGGTTTCAGGGGACATCTAAGTCAATTGGCATAATAAAATCTATTAAGAAAACATTCTGCATCCCACTTTGAAGAGTGGCATATGGGGTCTTAAACGTTAGCAAGCAACCATCTCAGATGCATCAATTGGTCTCAACCCACCTGGATCAAAGGAGAATGAAGAACACCAAGGACACAAGGCGATTATGAGCCCAAGAGACAGAAAGGGCCACATGAACCAGCGACTACATCATCCTGAGACCAGAAGAACTAGATGGTGTCCGGCTATAACCGATGACTGCCCTGACAGGGAACACAACAGAGAACCTCTGAGGGAGCAGGAGAGCAGTGGGATGCAGGCTCCAAATTCTCATAAGACCAGACTTAATGGTCTGCCTGAGACTGGAAGGACCCCGGTGGTCATGGCCCCCAGACCTTCTGTTGGCCCAGGACAGGAACCATTCCCAAAGCCAACACTTCAGACATGGATTGGACTGGACAATGGGTTGGAGAGGGATGCTGGTGAGGATTGAGCTTCTTGGATCAGGTGGACACTTGAGACTATGTTGGCATCTCCTGCCTGGATGGGAGATGAGACGGTGGAGGGAGTTAGAAGGACGAAAAGGACAGGAAAAGAGAGAGAGTAGGGAGAGAGCAGGTTGTCTCATTAGGGGGAGAGTAATTGGGAGTGTGTAGCAAGGTGTACATGGGTTTTTGCGTGAGAGACTGGCTTGATTTGTAAACTTTCATTTAAAGCACAATAAAAATTATTTTTAAAAAAAGACGTGGAAAGATAGAACTAGCCCGTAGGCTACATTTTCGTCAGCCTGTTGAACATGGAACAGTGTTCTGTGTTGCTGTCACTGGAAATTCATTGAGTCAGATGACTCCTCTGACAGCATAGAGCTGAGTTATGAGGTTATCTACTAGAGGAATATAACAATTTTAACTCTATGTTTACTACCGACCATCAGGATAGAAATTCACATGAAATTAAAACGCTGAATATTATTAACCATTAAATGGGGGGGGAAAGGTTTGGTTAAGAGTTAGGCTGCTAACCAAAAGTTCAGTAGTTCGAATCCACCAGCCCTTCCTTGGAAATTCATGGGGCACTTCTGTTGTGTCCTATAGGGTCACTATGCGTCAGAATCAACTCGATGGCAATGAGTTTGTTTAGTAATTAGTGTTTCATGTATTTTTTTCTGCATCTACTGCATAACATAAATGAAAAAGAGACACCTTTAGAAAGATTTGTGTCATATCATTATGAATGAGAAAACAATTTCTTTTTACAAAAAAAATTGAATATATATTTCCTTATGAAACTTTACTAAATATTTTTTTTATTTAAAAAATTCTTCATAATTCATCCTTAATTTTAGTAGCCTCATTACTGTAAATAATTTCACTCACAAAAAATAAATTTTAAAGATAATGACATATTTTGTTTAGGTGATATTAGGTGAGTAAAACAGGAATATATGGGAACATTTGTCCTCTTAAATTTTGCAAAGAGAATTGAAAATAAAAATGACCCATATGCGCTATCATCATGGGTAAATATATTCACAAAGGGAGAGCTGTTCGGTCTCTTCCGGGAACACGTTCCTAATGGTACATCATAAAGCTTGTCTGCTAGTAAATATGAGCTGAGAGCCGCTTCACCTGCACCTGGCTGTCCCGTGCCCCGTATCAGTACAGGAGAAGCAGATAAAGGCACTGGCTCAATTTGTTTCTGGTTCTGGCTTAGATGTCAGGACCAATCCAACTAGTCTTTCCATAAGGACATCTTTCCTTCATGCTTTTCATATTTTTTCATTGCTTAAGGTAGCCTTTGCCTTCAAGAAATATTTTCGTTCTGTTAAAAAAAATAGTCCTGTCAACATGAATACATAATAAGAAAAATTTCCCCACCTTGGCAATAAATATGTTTCTCTACTTACTAAATGACATGATATTAATGGGTAATAGTACCTGAATGAGCGTTCACCATTAAAGCAAATCACTGAGACTTTATTTTTTTTTTCAGTTTAAATAGTAAGTTATTCAGAAGTATCTGACTTCAAAGTATCTCAGTTGATTCGCAACATGACAATGAATGATTTGAATATTTCTAAATACCCAGATATTTTTAAAACTTCTAAGACAGAGGAAAAAAAGAAGTTAAAAAAATATATCATCTGGAAAGCTAGTACAGAACTCGCAGTTATCAATAAGGGAATATTTTTTTTTTTTTATAACAAGCAACCACCAAAGAGGGGTTTAAGGTGATTTAACTGATTATTTATGTAATCCTAATTAATCAGTTAATTGCTCAGCTCTTACAAGATGTTTCGTTTTAGGCAATGGTTTTAAACTGAAAAGAGAAAACAAACCCAATGTTTGTTCTAATTCCAGAAAAGCAACTACATACCAACATGTCTATTCTTAATAACGATAAAAAGGAATTGTTCAGACTTTCTACTGAACATATTAATTCAGCAGTGTATACTGTAAACTCTTATTACATATATATGTATATGCATAGGCATACATACATTCAAAAATGTATCATTCAACAAAATAACTACATAGCAAAGTCATGAAACGTGTTTCATTAGACTTTATTAGGCTAAAATAGCTTTGTGAAGCAAAACTCATAATTTATATTTACTTGGTCTGCCCCAGTAAGAAAATAAATTTGTCTAATCTAAGTCGCATGCCTAAAAAATTAACTTTCTTCCTTAGGTACAATGTAAGTGATGACCTGGAAATTTCTGTTTTTCCCCCACTAAAATGTGAGCATGAGAACAACAGTGAATGCATGTGTTTCAGTCTCCACTGATTCTCCAGTGGCTCAAATACTGCTTGGCACATAGTAGACCCTCGATAGATATCTGGTGAATGAGTGAATGGGTTCCTTCAAGCTTTTCAAAGCAAGAATTATAAAACTCTGTCATTTATAATAGAAATCATGTAGCTTTTAGAAATGGTCTTTATAAACTTGGATTAAGAAACCAAATATATCTATGATGCACTCTTACTTTATTAAGAATAGATACAAACCATGCACGTGTGAATGTGTGTATATGACAAGCAGAAATTTAAAATGAACAGAAAATGCAAAACCTAAATATTGAACACAGCTGCAAAATGCTACTCCATTAAATTGTAAGCATGAATAGCAATTAAAGTGATTTCTAGCTCTATTTTCTTTGTTTATAATATTATGAGCTAGCTTAACCCTATTGCTTATTATTACTTTGTGTTTTATGTTTTAACTTAGAACTTGTATAAAAGTCTGAGTGATGTGAAGTCTGAAGTGGAAATGGTGATAAAAACAGGACGTCAAATTGTACAGAAGAAACAGACGGAAAACCCCAAAGAGCTTGATGAAAGAATAACGGCTTTGAAATTGCATTATAATGAATTGGGTGCAAAGGTAGGTACCTGTTCAGACCCCAAACACGGTCCACTTCCCACGTCCTACTTTCTTTTAAAGTTATATATCAATGGCCAGTAGTTGTGTAATTAAATTCTCAGAAATTTGTATTCTGTCTGTCTTTCTAAATATGTGTGTGTGTGTGTGTGTGTAAGAAACAATGATTACTCAATGATGTTCTTTTTAGTAGTGCTTGAAACAATATGTTATGCTCAAATATATAATGATCATGGAGGTATATACTGGTTCATCAAATACTTCTAAAGGGCTTCTTATTTCTAAGTCTGCCTACTTTCTGTTGTATAAATTTATTTGTGATGTCCTGAAGGCTAGTGAATTTTTAAACTACTGTATCTACCTATATTTAGCTTAGATCTAATGGAGTTGAAACATTCCACTGAGATTTTTTCCTAGTATGGCCAAGCACTACATAATCCACATTTGGCTAGCACGATAGTGTGCATAGCCAGTTATATTTTTTGGATCTTTAGTTATTTTTGTATTGTTGCCCTGATCAGTCTCATGACCAATTCCATCTCGCTGTCAATTAAAGATGCTTACATCTCCATATCTCCTCCTTCCAAAACTGTTCGGATGTCTAAGATATTCACCCTACATCTCTCAAATCAAAGATTCTGTATAGATTTGGGTTTTGATAGAAAATTTAATGATACTGGAGCCCTGATGGTGCAGTGGTTAAGCACTTGGCTGCTAACTAAAAGGCTGGTGGTTCGAATCCGCCAGCTGCTTCCCAGGAAAAAGATGTGGCAGTCTGCTTCTGTAAAGTTTATAGCCTTGGAAACCTTACGGAGCAATTCTACCCGGTCCTATAGGGTAGCTATGAATCGGAATTGACTCGACGGCGATGGGTTTGGTTTTGATTTATGCCTATTTTAAGGAGCCCTCATGGTGCAGTCATTAAAGGGCTTGTCTGCTAACTGAAAGGTTGGCAATTCGAACCCACCAGCTGCTCTTCAGAAGATGTGGCAGTCTGCTTCCGTAAAGATTACAGTCTTGGAAACCCTCTGGGACAATTCTACTCTGTCCTGAAGGGTTGCTAAGAGTCGGAATTGACTTTATAGCAATGGGTTTAGGTTTTGGGGTATAATGATATTAATCATAGAAAGGAAATATCAGCATCAAGGATTGACGTGTCCTTTTCTACACCATTACTTTACATTGCTGTAAGCCTACATTGCTTACATTGCTGTAAGCCTAGTGGTTTTCAGGTGTGTGTCCTCAGTTAAGATATGAGGTATAAAAAATGTAATAGAATAATCATTTGTTCATTTAAAGAACTGTAATTGTTTAATATGTCACGCTCTATCTGAGAGAATAGATGTATTCTATTACTAATTACATGACAAGCTTACTTCCTTAAACTTTTGCAAATTAATTGATATATCTATGATTGGTATACATAACCATTTCTCAATAAGCACAAATTTAAGTTCTTGTAACTTCTTTAAGTGAACACCTTTAAATGAGGAGTTAGTTTGGGATGGCATTTAACTTTTGGATACTTAGTTTAGAAGGACAATTATTAATGAGCGAATTTTTAGTCTAATGCACAATACAGAAAAATGCTTAGTGGCAATGTTTTCATTTCATTCTAACTGAAAGAGATTTACTGAGTTCAAATGTTGGGGAAAAAATATACAGCTCAGGTTACCAACTTTACTGAATAGAACTACATCAACAAGAAAAATTTACCTCATCTTAGATACAAATGCAAATGTTTGTTGATATTTGATATGTAGCCACACAGAGACTTATTTCTAATGTTTCACCCAGAAAATAGATTGAGGTTTCTGTCTGAAGTTGCTAGTTCCAAATTGCTTATCAATGAGCAAAAGTGAAATTTACATTCAAATGGGAATCTGAAAACATTGGTCTTATTAGTTGATGGTCTTTATTTTTTTATTTAAAAAAACTGTAATTTATATTAAATTAATATACTGTTTCCAAAGAGAGATTGTAGTCATCCTGTGAGAAAAGGTTCACATAATCACTGATACCCAATTAATAGCAAAGCATTGTGATCATCTTGAAATAAAATGCATTTTGACCGCTTATTTATTCCCCTAAGCTGCCTTTTTTGGGGTTTTTTTTTTAAGCTGCCTTTGTAGTAAAGGACCCTTATATTCTTCTAAAACATTTTATTATTTTGTTGAAGGTCACTACAGAGAGAAAAGTTATATCTAAACTTGATATATCATTCTAGTATTTATCAATTTTCACAGACTCTCATTCCTCCATATTTAAAATCGATTGAATTATCTAATATTGATTCTAACATTACAACATATTAAATTCTGAAAAACCAGTCTGCTTCTACTCAAGAGTGTATTATTTGACCTATGTGACTTGTACACTAAGATAATGTGCTGATTAAGAACATTTTTATTAAGAAAATCTTTATTTTAAAAAAGAGAGTTTTAAAATGTGACAGACTGACTTGAATTGTAAACGTTCACTTGAAGCTCAATAAAAGTTAATAAAAAAAAAGAGTTTTATGAAATTACTTTTATTTAAATATAAATTATTGTCTGGGCCCTTTCTTTGCCTCAAATGATTTGAACAATATCTTTGCCTTTGAAAGAGTAAATTTAACATAAAATAGCATAGAATAAATTACGTAGACTCTAAAACAATTAAAGTGACATTAGAAGACTATTAGAACCCTAAGTATTATTAGGAATTGAATGACTCTTGTAAAGATTTAAAGCCCTATTTACCCCTGAAAATATATTTTTGAGAATTTGTTTAACCATTTGTCACTTAGCAGTTTTGTTAAAGCAAAAATAAAAGGACTAGTAAGAAATCATGCTTAACTTTAATAACATGCAGAATACAGCAAAAACATAGAGCAGAAATTTATTTTCCAAGTAAAGATTCATTTATAAACATTAATGATAATGGAAAGATGCATAAATATCATCTTAGCTTCAAGTTATAAATTCCTTCACTGAAAAAAATATTGTCTGCTTTTAGCCTTCAAAACATCTTCAACAAGAGTGTTTTGGGTTAATAATAGCAAAGGGAACAAAGGATATTTAATACACGAGACTTTTGTATTTAAAAAGAATGAAACCTACAATTTTAATCAACTTCAGAATTTGTATTGTTGTACCTGCCTCAATTCAGTGTTACCTTTTCTTACAAAACACACGTTTGTTAATTGTTTATGGTATCAATAACTCAGCTTTATTGTCTAATGAATGAAAATAGAGTAATTTCTTATATGTAAATTGAAACTTATTGAGAAATAATATTGCACTTAAGAAAAACCTGTTGCCATAGTTGATTCTCACTCATATCGACCCTATAGGACAGAGTAGAACTTCCCCCATAGGGTTTCTAAGGTGTGGCTTCTGGATTTGAATTGTTGACCTTTTGGTTAGCAGCCAAACGCTTAACCATTCTGCCACCAGGACTTATACCCTATAACCCCTTATTTGACTTCTCTATGCTTTAATTTTAATGGAAATAGCCATAAATAGCAAAACTCACATCAGCCTGAAAATACATTTTGAACCGTTCAGGAAACAACGACTGCTGAGACTTTCTACTGCAGGTGGTGCTCTTTTAAATGCATCCTGTCCCCACATATATACACACACAAAAAAAACATGTAAAGATGTTTCCTTAAGATGGCACTGTCTTCTGTTTTTTGAAAACCTACTTGGCTGGATATAAACACAATAAAATAAATACAAGTCAATAATGCATTAGCTCTGGGAAGATAGAATTTCTTTGAAATACTGAGTCTCGAGTCTTTTTTTTTTACCAATCGTGCATAGAAAAAATAACTATACATAGAAACACACAATGAAGTAAGGCTTCCCCCCACCACACACATGCAAACAAAAATCCTTGCAGTCGTAAGGGCAGGTGCTTTTATTTCCCTGATGGAAAAAAAGGAAGGAAAACCCATAAAAAGAAAAAATGCAGCATCGGCAACTAAATGTTTTCTAATTGTACACACACCTCTGTCAAAGGAGCTAATGAATCGTCTTGCCTATTTGGAACTCATACTCAAGTTACGGGGTATTTGTTTTGATTTTAGCATTTAAAATTTTTTAAACTTATCTTCGCTTCTGACGTTTTTGCATCTTTATGGCTAGACTCTTATTTGGGTTGTAAAACTATATATATATTGCACTACGTATTATGCCTAGGGCATGTTGTACAAATATGAGCTTGCATTATTTTTTCTCTTTTTAGCCCATTCATTCCCTTAGAGTTGCGATTAACCTGGATTCTACTCTTCATACCTCTTAGCAGTAAAAAACATATTTTTGATTTTTTTTTACCTGTAACATAAATATAAATAAAGCTGTTGCTGCGTACATTCAAGCACAGTTTTTATTGAACCACCCAGAAGTAGAATAATGGGAATGAAAGAAGGCATTGAGGTGCTATAAAGTATCGGGCTCTCTCAAATTCTTTGACCGACTTTACCCTAACGATAACCCTATGTGGTAGGTAGAATAATTCCATTTAGTGGATGAGTAAACTGAGGAAAAAGAGATGTCATGCCCAAGATTATAGTAAAGTTGGAAATCTGCTGGAAATGGCACAGCCAAACATGCCTCCACTCCACCATGTTTCCTCTACAGAGTCGAAATATAGACATATAATGCTCTGGTCCCCAGCCTCCATGACAGAAAAGGGAGATTTTCATAAAGCTAAGACATATAACAAACACGAGAACTAATTTAAATTATTTGCCTTTTCACAGTCATATTTTCTGGCTTATCACAAGAAATGGAACTCTTTTTTTTTGTTGTTTTTTACTCTTTCCTTTATTCAACATGCAAAACATAATGAAAACCTTCTCTGTTCAAGGAACTCTGATGAACATAGTGGAGTAATCCAAAAATGGTTGAGATAACAAAACCTGTTTTTGAGGAACTGATATAACTTATCTGACTTTTGCTGATGATATGACTGCTACTTAGGAGAGGGATCCTGGGCTGTTTATTAAACTAACCAACCAAAAACCTAAAACAATGTAGGCATATCTAGAAAAGTGGTGAGGAAATAGAAATTTGTTCAGTCCCTTTGTGAGAATGGGGAAGAGTTTAGTTTTGAGCATGTTGGTTATAAACAATGAGAACTGGACACAGGATCAAATCATGGTTTCCTCTATTAATGAGAGCAAAAGTTGTTTTGCATTTATATTTTAGCCTCTGTGAAATGGCAAAAGTATTTTTAAGGAGGAAGTGTGCTGTCATCTGTGTTGTTTTCATGCAAAAGTAGGACACTCTTGGGGTTAGGTGGCAAAGTAGGATGCAATGGGGATAAAATTGCTAATTCTAAGTATTATGCAAACACCTTTACCTTTTGAGTTAAACAGTGTTCTTCCTCCATTTTGATTCCTTACCAGCAAGAGCAAGCTGCATTTGTAGATAGATTATTGTAAATATATTTGCTCATCTCTTTGACAAAGAAATGACAGGTTTCTAAGAGAGATGGACCATATCTTCAGTTTGATTTCTATCCCATTTATTACAAACTTTGGTCATAAATTATTTTTTATTTACAATAGCGACAAATTCTTAGAGCTTTCCTTTCTATCATGTCACCAGACATAAGACACTATCTTTTGGAGAAGGGATCTCATCTCATCTGCCCTAGACTGTTTTTATCCACTATTAATATTCAGAATATGTAATTTTTCTAAAATATGATTTGGGAAACAAAACTTGGAACAAAAAGGTTATTTTAAAATAACAAAGATATGAAAGTTCCAGTTATGTGACTATAAACCTGAATGGAAATAGTAAAGCAATTCCATTATCTTTCTTTTCAGGTGACAGAAAGAAAGCAACAGTTGGAAAAATGCTTGAAATTGTCCCGGAAGATGCGAAAGGAAATGAATGTCTTGACAGAATGGCTGGCAGCTACAGATATGGAATTGACAAAGAGATCAGCAGTTGAAGGAATGCCTAGTAATTTGGATTCTGAAGTTGCCTGGGGAAAGGTAAAACCTGTATCACCGAAGGTTATTTTTAACATAGATGAAGACACATTACAATATGATTTTATAAGGATGTATTACTGTGTACCATTAATAGAATTAGAAAATATTATTTTGCTTCATTTTCCCTTCCCTCAAAAATTCATCAGGTAGTTTACCTCTGTATTTTGGGACCATGATAAAACCAATGGTAAGCTTTAAAAAATCTTCTTAAGGGTTGTTTAGAATTTGGTAGGTTATGAATAAGTCCTTAAAAGAGTACATACATCATTAATCAGAAACACTGTCCACAGATCTGCCTGTGTTCTCAATGACTTGCCTAAGACTAAACTTCCCAGATGGACACCACAACCATAAAGAGGCAAAGATACAGAGACTATGGGCAGTCAGGCTGGACAGGACTTGCAAGGTCAGCAGATTGCAGATGTCACGAACCCACCCTCCCCCCCCAAAAAAAGCCTCTCAAGGATCTTTAGAGCTGCTACAGTTTCCATCACCAAAGGGCACAGGGACTCCTTTAATCCTCAGCTGGTGAATTCAAATATTTCAAAGACCAGCAGGCTCACCCAAGGTGCATGGGTTTCAGCAGAGCTTCTAGACTAAAACAGATTAGGAAGAAGGACCCGGTGATCTACTTCTGAAAAAATTGTCCAGTTTAAAACTTATGGATAGCAGAGGAACACAGTCTGATATAGTGCCAGAAGATGAGCCCTTTCGGTTGGAAGGCACTCCTAATAAGACTAGGGAAGAGATGTCTCCTCAAACTAGAGTCGACCTTAATGACATGGTTGGAGTAAAGATTTTAGGACCTTCATTTGCTCATGTGGCACAACTCAAAATGAGAAGAAACAGATGCAAATATTTGTTAATAATTGGAATATGGATTGTAGGAAGTACGAGTCTAGCAAAATTGGAAGCCATCAAAAATGAAATGAGACACTTGAAGATCAACATCCCAGGCATTAGTGAGCTGAAATGGACTGCTATTGGCCATTTTGAATCGGACAATCTCATGGTCTACTATGTTAGGAACAACAAATTGAAGAGGAACAGTGTCACATACATCATCCAGTAGAATATTTCAAGATTTATCCTGAAATGCAATGCTGTTAGTGATGGGATAATATCAAATAGCAACATAGAGGGCCAGTTGATACGACTGTTATTCAAATTAATGCACCAACCACTAATGACAAAGATGAAGAAAATGAAGATTTTTACCAACTTCTGTAGTCTGAAATTGATAAAGTAGCAATCAAGACACATTGATAATTACTGGTGATTGGAATGGGAAAGTTGGAAACAAAGAAGGATCTGATTTGGAAAATCTGGCAAGACCAATGAATTATTCAGTGGGAATGCCTTTTTTCTAAAACATAGATGGGAACTATACACGTGGGCCTTACCAGATGGAATACATAGGAATCAAATTGACTACATCTGGGAAAGAAAAGATGAAGAAGCTCAATATTATTAGTCAGAACAAGACCAGGGGTGACTGTGAAACATCATTAATAGCTCATATGTAAGTTCAAGCTGAAGCTGAAAAAAACTAAAACAAGTCCACAAGAGCCAATGTATGACCTTGAGTATATCCCACCTAACTTCAGAAACTATCTCAAGAATAGATTTGGACACTAATGACCAAAGACAAGACAAATTGTGGGACGACATAAAAGACATCATACATGAAGAAATTAAAGGTCATTAAAAAGCAGAAGAGAAAGAAAAGACCAAAATGGATGTCAGAAGAGACTCTGAAACTTGCTCTTGAATGTAGATTAGTTAAAACAAGTGGAAGAAATGATGAAGTAAAAAAACTGAACAGAAGATTTCAAAGGGTGGTTCAAGAATACAAAGTAAAGTATTATAATGAAATGTGCAAAGCCCTGGAGTTTGAAAACCAAACGGGAAAAACATGCTCAGCCTTTCTCATGCAGAAAGAGCTGAAGAAAAAATTAAATGCTTGAGTTTCAGTACTGAAAGTTTCTATGGGCAAAAAATAGAATGACACAGAAAGCACCAAAAGAAGCTGGAAGGACTACATGGAGTCACTGAACCAAAAAGAATCAGTCAACTTTCAAACATATCAGGAGGTAGCATATAATCAAACACCAATGGTAATGGAGGAAGAAGTCGAAACTGCACCAAAGGCTTTGGCAAATAGCAAGGCTCCAGGAACTGATGGAATACCAATTGAGATGTTTCAACAAACACATGCAATGCTGGGAGCACCCACTGATCTATGCCAAGAAATTTGGAAGACAACTGCATGACCAACTGAATTGAAGAGATACATATTTGTGCCCATTTCAAAGAAAGGAGCTCCAAATGAATGCAGAAATTATCAAACAATATCATTAATATCACAAGCAAGTAAAATTACATTGAAGAAAATCCATTGTTCAAAATTTAAAACCCAGTTAAATAATTCAGCCCCTTAAACCTCTTTAATATCCAGATGAAATCTAAAAATTTAAATGTCTAAATATGATTTCCTGGAACATTTTTTAAATTCGAACACATTAAAGCTCATGAGCTTTTTCATGAAAAAGTTTACACACAAAAAGAAACAGTGTTTGATGGTTAACAGGGAGGGGAGGGATGGGGATGGAAAAACACTAAATAGACAATAGATAAGTGGTAACTTTGGTGAAGGGTAAGACAATACGCAATATTGGGGAAGCCAGCACAACTTTATGAGGCAAGGTCTTGGAAGCTCCATAGACACATCCAAACTCCTTGAGGGACCGAATTGCTAGGCTGAGGGCTGTGGGGACCATGATCTCAGGGAACATCTAGCTCAATTGGCATAACATAGTTTATAAAGGAAATGTTCTACACTCTACTGTGGTGAGTAGCATCTAGGGTCTTAAAAGCCTATGAGCAGCCATATAGGATACTCCACTGGTCTCACCCCTTTGGAGGCAAGGGAGAATGAAGAATACTAAAGATACAAGGGAAATATTAGTCCAAAGTACTAATGGACCACAACTACCACAGTCTTCACCAGACTGAGTCCCATACAACTAGATGGTGCCCAACAACCACCACTGGCTCCTCTGACAGAGATCACAGTAGAGGTCCCCAAACAGAGCTGAAGAAAAATGTAAAACAAAATTGTAACTCAAAAAAAAAAAAAAAAAGACCAGACTTACTGGCCTGACAGAGACTGGAGAAACCTCAAGACTTTGGCCCCTGGATACCATTTTAATTCACTAATGAAGTCACTCCCAATGTTCTCCCTTCAGCCAAAGATTAAACAGGCCCAAAAAACAAGGTGAGACTAAAGGGGCACACCAGCCCAGGGTCAAGGACTAGAAGGCTGGAGGAGACAGGCAAGCTGGTAATAGGGAACACAAGGTCGAGAAGGGAGAGTGTTGACATGTCGTGGGGTTGGTAACCAATGACACAAAACAATATGTGTACTAACTGTTTAATGAGAAGCTAGTTTATTCTGTAAACCTTCATCTAAAGTACCAAAACAAAATTAATCCCGTTGCTGTTGAGTCGATTCCAACTCATAGCAGCCCTATAGGACAGTAGGACAGAGTAGAACTGCTCCATAGAGTTTCCAAGGAGGGCCTGGTGGATTCTAACCATGAATCTTTGGTTAGCAGCTGTAGCACTTAACCACTATGCCACCAGGGTTTCCAAAGTACAATAATTAAAAAAAAAAAAATGTATTGGAAACTTTAAAAAAAAAAAAAGCTCAAGAGCTTTTGAAATAGTTTACGTCTAACATTTTTCATAAATTAACTAATAGATTTTATTAATAATATTTCTGTTATCCCCCATGTGTCTGTCACTTTGTCGTACTGTGGGGGCTTGTGTGTTGCTGTGATGCTAGAAGCTATGCCACCAGTATTCAGATACCAGCAGGGTCACCCATGGAGGACAGGTTTCAGCTTAGCTTCCAGACTAAGACAGACTAGGAAGAAGGACCCAGAAGTCTACTTCTGAAAAGCATTAACCAGTGAAAACCTTATGAATAGCAGCGGAACATTGTCTGATATACTGCTGGAACATGAGCCCCCCAGGTTGGAAAGCACTCAAAACATGACTGGGGAAGAGCTGCCTCCTCAAAGTAGAGTCGACCTTAATGACGTGGATGGAGTAAAGCTCCCGGGACCTTCATTCGCTGATGTGGCACAACTCAAAATGAGAAGAAACAGCTGCAAACATCCATTAAAATTGGAACCTGGGATGTATAAAGTATGAATCTAGGAAAATTGGAAATTGTCAAAAATGAAATGGAACACATAAACATCGGTATCTTAGGCATTAGTGAGCTGAAAAGGACTGGTATTGGCCATTTTCCATCAGACAATCGTATAGTCTACTATGCTGGCAATGACAACTTGAAGAGGATTGGTGTTGCATTCATCATCAAAAAGAACGTTTCGAGATGTATCCTGTAGTACAACGCTGTCAGTGATAGGATAATATCCATACGCCTATAAGGAAGACCAGTTAATACGACTATTATTCAAATTTATGCACCAACCACTAGGGCCAAAGATGAAGAAATAGAAGATTTTTATCAGCTGTTACAGTCTGAAATTGATTGAACATGCAATCAAGATGCACTGATAATTACTGGCGACTGGAATGCAAAAGTTGGAAACAAAGAAGAAGGATCAGTAGTTGGGAAATATGGCCTTGGTGATAGAAACAATGCTGGAGATCAAATGATAGAATTTTGCAAGACCAACAACTTCTTCGTTGCAAATACCTTCTTTCACCAACATAAATGGCAACTATACACACGGACCTTACCAGATGGAACACACAGAAATCAAATTGACTACATCTGTGGAAAGAGATGATGGAAAAGCTCAATATCACCAGTCAGAACAAGGCCAGGAGCCGACTGTGGAACAGACCATCAATTGCTCATATGCAAGTTCAAGCTGAAACTGAAGAAAATCAGAGCAAGTCCACAAGAGCCAAAATATGACCTGGAGTATATCCCACCTGAATTTAGAGACCATCTGAAAATAGACTTGACACATTGAACACTAGTGACTGCAGACCAGACGAGTTATGGAATGACATCAAGGACATCATCCACGAAGAAAGCAAGAGGTCACTGAAAAGACAGGAAAGAAAGAAAAGACCAAGATGGATGTCAGAGGAGACTCTGAAACTTGCTCTTGAGCGTCGAGCAGCTAAAGCAAAAGAAAGAATTGGTGAAGCAAAAGAACTGAACAGAAGATTTCAAAGGGCCTCTCGAGAAGACAAAGTAAAGTATTATAATGACATGTGCAAATAGCTGGAGATGGAAAACCAAAAGGAAGAACATGCTCAGCATTTCTCAAGCTGAAAGAACTGAAGGAAAAATTCAAGCCTCGAGTTGCAATAGTGAAGGATTCCATGGGGAAAATATTAAACGACGCAGGAAGCATCAAAAGAAGATGGAAGGAATACACAGAGTCATTATACCAAAAAGAATTAGTCGATATTCAACCATTTCAAGAGGTGGCATATGATCAGGAACCAATGGTACTGAAGGAAGAAGTCCAAGCTGCTCTGAAGGCATTGGTGAAAAACAAGGCTCCAGGAATTGATGGAATATCAATGGAGATGTTTCAACAAGCAGTTGCAGCACTGGAGGTGCTCACTCATCTACACCAAGAAATATGGAAGACAGCTTCCTGGCCAACTGACTGGAAGAGATCCATATTTATGCCTATTCCCAAAAAAGGTGATCCAACCAAATGTGGAAATTATAGAACAATATCATTAATATCACACGCAAGCAAAATTTTGCTGAAGATCATTTAAAAACGGCTGCAGCAGTATATCGACAGGGAACTGCCAGAAATTCAGGCTGGTTTCAGAAGAAGATGTGGAACCAGGGATATCATTGCTGATGTCAGATGGATCCTGGCTGAAAGCAGAGAATACCAGAAGGATGTTTACTTGTGTTTTTTTCACTATGCAAAAGCATTCGACTGTGTGGATCATAACAAACTATGGATAACACTGCGAAGAATGGGAATTCCAGAACACTTAATTGTGCTCATGAGGAACCTTTACATGGTTCAAGAGGCAGTTGTTCGGACAGAACAAGGGGATACTGATTGGTATAAAGTCAGGAAAGGTGTGCGGCAGGGTTGTATTCTTTCACCATACCTATTTAATCTGTATGCTGAACAAATAATATGAGAAGCTGGACTATATGAAGAACAATGGGGCATCAGGATTGGAGGAAGACTCATTAACAACCTGCGTTATGCAGATGACACAACCTTGCTTGCTGAAAGTGAAGAGGACTTGAAGCACTTACTAATGAAGATCAAAGACCACAGCCTTCAGTATGGATTACACCTCAACATAAAGAAAACAAAAATCCTCACAACTGGACCAATGAGCAACATTGTGATAAATGGAGAAAAGACTGAAGTTGTCAAGGATTTCTTTTTACTTGGATCCACAATCAACAGCCATAGAAGCAGCAGTCAAGAAATCAAAAGACGCATTGCCTTGGGCAAATCTGCTGCAAAGGACCTCTTCAAAGTGTCGAAGAGCAAAGATGTCACCCTGAAGACTAATGTGCACCTGACCCAAGCCATGGTATTTTCAATCACATCATATACCTGTGAAAGCTGGACAGTGAATAAGGAAGACCGAAGAAGAGTTGACGCCTTTGAATTGTGGTGCTGGCGAAGAATATTGAATATACCATGGACTGCCAAAAGAATGAACAAATCTGTCTTAGAAGAAGTACAACCAGAATGCTCCTTAGAAGCAAGGATGGCGAGACTGCATCTTACATACTATGGACATGTTGTCAGGAGGAATGAGTCCCTGGAGAAGGACATAATGCTTGGCAGAGTACAGGGTCAGTGGATAAGAGGAAGACCCTCAACAAGGTAGATTGACAAGGTAGATTGACACAGTGGCTGCAACAATGAGCTCAATCATAACAATGATTGTAAGGATGGCGCAGGACCGGGCAGTGTTTCTTTCTGTTGTGCCTAGGGTCTCTATGAGTGAGAACCGACTCAACGGCACCTAACAACAACAACAATTCCTGTTATACCAGGAGCTGACTGAGAGAATCATATACAAAACAATAATGTTAAATTTAATTCAGGATGTTAAATAATGCAAAATAATTGATGTCTAAATATCCATTTATATAATAGATTATTCTGATTTTCACATTCATTTCAGGGACAAATTTTTATAACATAGAACACTGTTGTTGTTAGGTACTGTCGAATCAGTTCCAACTCATAGTGACCCTGTGTACAATACCATGAAACACAGCCAGGTTCTGCGCTGTATTCACCACCCTTGCTATATTGGAGCCCGTCATTGCAGATACTGTCAATTCACCTCAGTGAGGGTCTTCCTCTTTTTCGCTCGCTCTTTACCAAGCCTGATGTCCTTCTCTAGGGACTGGTCCCTCCTAATAACATGTCCAAAGTACGTGAGACAAAGTCTTACCATTCTTGCTTTTAAGGAGTCTTCTGGCTCTACTTCTTCCATCCTTCTGGCGGTTCTGGCAGTTCATGGTATATTCAATATTATTGACCAAAGCCGTAATTTAAAGGCATCAATTCTCCTTTGTCTTCCTTATTCATTATCCATCGTTCCCATGCATATGAGGCCGTTGAAAATACCATGGCTTGAGTCTGTTACACCTTCATCCTCCAGGTGACATCTTTGCTTTTTAACACTTTAAAGAGATGTTTTGTAGCACATTTGCCCAATGCAATATGTCCTTTAATTTCTTGACTACTGCTTCCATGGGCAGTGATAGTATATCCAGGTGAAATGAAATCCTTGACAATTTAAATATTTTCTCCATTTTTCATGATGTTGCTCATGGGTCCAGTTGTGAGGATTTTTGTTTTCTTTATGTTGAGGTGTAATCCATACTAAGGCTGTGGTCTTTGATCTTCATCAGTAAGTGTTTCAAGTCCTCTTTGCTTTCAGCAAGCAAGGTAGTGTCATTTGCACATCACATGTGATTAATGAGTCTTCCTCCAATCCCGATGGCACATTCTTCTTCATATAGTTCAGCTTCTTGGGTAATTTGCTCAGCATAAAGATTGAATAAGCTTGGTGAAAGGATACATTCCTTATGCACAGCTTTCCTGATTTGAAACCACGTAGTATCCCCTCGTTCTGCTGGAACGACTGCCTCTTGGTATATGTACGGGTTTCACATGAGCACAATTAAGCGTTCTGGAATTCCCATTCTTCGTAGTGTCACCTATAGTTTGTTATGATCCACACAGTCTAATGCCTTTGCATAGTCAGTAAAACACAGGTAAACAAGTTCCTGGTATTCTCTACATTCAGCCAAGATCTACCTGACATCAGCAGTGATAAATGATCCATGTCCTCTTCTGAATTCTGCTTGAATTTTTGGCAGTTCCCTGTTGATGTACTGCCACAACTGTTTTTGAGTTATATTCAGCAGAATTTTACTTGTTTGTGATATTAATGATATTGTTCAATAATTTCCGCATTCTGTTGGATCACCTGTCTTTGGAATGGGCACAAATATGGATCTCTTCCAGAAGGTTGGCCAGGAAGCTGTCTTTCAGATGAGCGAGCCCTTCCAGGGTTGCATCTGTTTGTTGAAACATCTCACTTGGTATTCTCTCAAATCCTGGAGCCTTGTTTTTTGCCAATGGCTTCAGTGCAGCTTGGACTTCTTCCTTCAACACCATCAGTTCTTGATCATATGCTACCTCCTGAAATGGTTGAACATCAGCCAATTCTTTTTGGTTCAGTGACTCTGTTTATTCCTTCCATCTTCTTTTGATGCTTCCTTCATTGTTCAGTATGTTGTCTATAATCCTTCAAAATTGCAACTGAACGCTTGAATATTTTCTTCAGTTCTTTCAGCTTGAGAGATGCCCTGAATATTCTTGCCTCTGGTTTTCAATCTCCAGGACTTTTCACATTTTATTAAAATAATTTACTTTATGTTCTCAAGCTGCCCTTTGAAATCTGTAGTTCAGCAATTCTGCTTCATCATTTCTTCCATTTGATTTAGCTACTGTACATTCAAGAGAAAGTTTCAAAGTCTCTTCTGGCATCCAGTTTGGTCTTTTCTTTCTTTCCTGTCTTTTGCCTTCTTCATGTATGATGTCCTTTTTGTCATCCCGCAACTCATCTGGTCTTTGGTCATCAGTGTCCAATGTGTCAAATCTATTCTTGAGCTGGTCTCTAAATTCAGGTGGGATATACTTAAGTATGTACTTTGGCTTCTGTAGACTTGTTTTAATTTTTTTTTTCAGCTTCAACTTGAACTTGCATATGAGCAATTGATGGTCTGTTCTGCAGTCAGCCCATGACCTAATTCTGACTGATGATATCGAGCTTCTCCATCATCTCTTTCCACAGATGTAGTCAATTTGATTCCTGTGTATTCTATCCAACAAGGCCCACATGTATAGTTGCTGTTTATGTTGTTGAAAAAATGTATTTCCAATGAATAAGTCGTTGGTCTGGAAATATTCTATCATGCTATCTCTGGCATCATTTCTATCACCAAGGCCATATTTTCCAACTACTGATCCTTCTTCTTTGTTTCCATCTTTTGCATTCCAATCACCAGTAATTATCAATGCATCTTGATTGTATGTTTGATCAGTTTCAGACTGCAGAAGTTGGTAAAAATCTTCAATTCCTTCATCTTTGACGTTAATGGTTGGTGTGTAAATTTGAGTAATAGTCATATTAACTGGTCTTCCTTGTTGGCATTTGGATGTCATTCTATTATTGACAGCATTATACTTCAGGATAGATCTTGAAATATTCCTTTTGATGATGAATACAACACCATTCCTCTTCATTTTGTCATTCCAGGCACAGTAGTCTATATGATTGTCAGATCCAAAATGACCAATAGCAGTCCATTTCAGCTCACTAATGCCTAGGATATTGATCTTTGTATGTTCTGTTTCATTTTTGGTGACTTCCAATGTTGCTAGATTCATACCATGTATATTCCATGTTCTGGTTTTTAATGGATATTTGTAGCTGTTTCTTCTCATTTGGAGTCATGTCACCTCAGCAAATGAGGGTCCTGAAAGCTTGACTCCATCAATGCCATTAAGGTTGACTTTACTTTGAAGAGGAAGCTATTCTTCAGTCATCTTTTGAGTGCCTTCCAACACGAGGGGCTCATCTTCTGGCACTGTATCAGACAGTGTTCCACTGCTATTCATACGGTTTTCACTGGTCACAGTTTTTTAATTTTTATTTTAATGAGTAGATCGCCAGGTCCTTCTTCCTAGTCTGTCTTAGTCTGGAAGCTCCACTGAAACCTGTCCACCAAGGGTGACCTTGCTGGTATTTGAAATTCTGATGGCATAGCTTCCAGCATCACAGCAACACACAAGCCACCACAGTATGACAAACTGACAAATGAGATATGCCATTACAAAGAACCATTACCAGTTACCTAAATTACCCTTCTGTTGTTACTTCTGGCCTAAAATCAAATGAGTATCACCCAATGAAACCTGTTAGAATGTGTCTTTCCATTTTGCCAGTGGTTCTCTATACTGGCTATACTTTGAAATCACCTGAGAAAGGATGAAAGACTACCAGTGCCTGGGGCAAACACCCCGACTTTCTGATATAATTGGTTTGAGTATGGCTAGTGACTAATATCCAGCAAATTTTGAGAGCCACTGCATAGTGCAATGCAAGATCTATGAATTTCAAGCTGTCTTATGAAATCTACATTCAGTTCAATCAGCCATGTCTTGTATTTTTTTTTTTAAACAATCACCTTTTACAGTTTAAGGAGATCTGGTCTCTGGGCCCAGATTATCTGGATAATTGCCTCAACTCATCACTCCTTTTAGCTATAAAAGCATGAGAACTATTAACTTATTTCTCAAGTCTGTTACACCATCATTCCCATGAAAAATTACATATCTTTTTTAAAGAGAGCACAGTAATTTATCTGTGAAGTGAAATAACACTAGCAGATCATTAACTTGGTACAATGAATGCATCAAGCAGCTGTTACTTAGAAAATAGAACATCTGTTAAATGCCATTGGAGTCACTATTCACTGTCATTATAGTTATAGCTATAATTTCTGTTCTGCGCGTTCTGCCTCCATGAAATTCTTCTTTAATAGACAATAGGTTATTAATAAAATGTCAATACATATTGCTATAAAATCTACTATTTAATGTTTTATATTCTTCTTTAATTTATCATTATATTATTTGTCACATTACACTAATCATAAAATATTCCCTAAGCCTCTAACCATGATAGAGTAATGTAGGGCCTGAAAAAATAATTAATACCATATATTCTCAAGTTTAAGACACATTAGATTGTGTGAAGCACCAGTGATTCAATTACACCACCACTTTAAATGTAAATATAAAGTCTATAAATTTCATCTGAAATTCAGAAACCTTAAATGTAACAAATACACACTTAAGAATTATGGCAATTTGGTAATTTGTTCAGTTTCTTCCCATGAATAGTTTTTAATACCAATATGAACTCCCTCCCATTTTCAATGACCAGAAATGGTATAACCGTTATGTAGATTGAATGCAGAATTATGTTGGGGAGTGGGACCTTTCAAAATATATTTATGGGTGTGTTTGTTACTTAGATCCTTCATCCACATTAGAACGAGCTTGCACACAAAAAAATCAAGAAATAGCTAAAATAAACAGGAATTTAGTAGTATTCCAGTGAAAGATTAAGAAAAGGGTGTTATATACATATTTGAGTTGATATGAGGCTGAGCGAAGATAGAATCTATAGGACAGGAGACACTTACGAGAGAAAAAAGAGGCAGATGATAATATGAATTTAGAGTGAGAAGTTATCCCAGGAATGGAAGTTCCTGGGAAATTCCAACAAAATTTTTGAAAGACATTGGGCACCCATAATGTGAAATTGTAGAAGAGGTCAAGTCTGTTTTAATTTACATCTCAAATAATGGGATGATCCCCCCATCTGACAAGTAGATTATATTTCTCTGCCCTGGAGAATACCTGTGAATGTGGTCCTGTGGGAGTAGATAAGCATCCCAACACATTTTACAGTTTTACCTTTAAATAAATTAAAGAAAATGTTTCCATCATGTGATGGGATTGTCAAGCAGAGACCAACAGAACAGATTTTTCCATCCTGTTACCCCATCAATGAAGTGAGTAGATGAGCTGATGGCTATATCCTGAACCTCAATATGCCAATTAAAATTAGACTCAAACAATGACATTTTAGATATGGGGAAAGAATCAAGATGCATTTTTCAACCCTCATATGAAAGGCCTAAAAAAAAAAATATGAATGTCTTCTACTACGAGAAAGTGAACTATTACACCCATTTTTATATTGTGGAAGTTGGAGTAACATTTAAAAATTGCTATAGCTAGGAAGAAGAAGTGAGTCAATTTGTTTATTTGAAGTTAGTGCTTCATATTTACACTATCTATTCAGTACCTGGGAAACCCTGATGGCGTAGTGGTTAAGTGCTACAGCTGCGAACCAAAGAGTCGGCAGTTCAAATCCACCAGGTGCTCCTTGGAAACTCTACGGAGCAGTTCTGCTATGAGTCGGAATCGACTTGACGGCACTGGGTTTTTTTTGGGGGGGGGAGTTATTCTGTACCTATAAATTATTTGAAATTAAATATGAAAAATAAAGTATGTCATATTGAGTTGTAGTCATGTCTGACATTTTTTTCTTATGTCATAAGAACCCTGAGTGCCATGTATTGTAGTTCATATTATGGTATTGTTGAAACTCCTGGAAGTAGACTTATGACCATTCTGTATGTCCAAATAAAACTGAGTACACATAATTTTGAGTTCCAATTTTAAACTTAACCCTAGAAACGATCACATATAAAGTATCTGAGCTATATATCTGAGTCACTTATATAATTGAATTTGAAGTTGTTCATTCACAAGGGTGGTCCTTCTAGAACCTTCTCCATCCCTCACCCCACAAGTAAAAGCAGAAGGCTTGTGTGCTACCCTAGGTAGAGAATATTTACAACAATTGACCACTTACTAGGTGACAAAGGGAAGGATTCCTGGTGGTGCAGTGGTTAAGCACTTGCCTGCTAATGAAAGGTTGGCGATTCGAACCCATCCAGTAACTCTGCGGGAGAAAGACATGAAAATCTGCTTCCATAAATGTTACAGCCTAGAAAACCATATGGGGCGGTTTTACCCTATCACATGGGGTCACTATGAGTCGAAAATTGACTCTGGCACCCAACAACAACGACAGATTCCAATGGATCCGTATCACAAAAAGGTTAAAATTTCCTGCTGTAGGAATACAATAGCACCATACTCTCTGAATTTCGTAGAATCATTTCCTTATTTGTGGATGGGTTATCTCAGGCCTGCCTTTAGCCAGTCAATGTACAAATTAAGTAAAATAGAAATATGTTTAGATGAACCATGCATATATTTATCTATTAAATGTGTATAATTAGTAATAAAGATTAGTCATGTTTATATATAAATATATGTTGATTTATACCCAATAATGAAATTGTAAATAATACGGTATAATTTTCCTGGTTCATAAATGCATGGTTGTAGGCTTAAGCCCTTGCAAAAGCTTACCATTGTAACCATACACATTGCCATTTCATGGGCATTAAATCTCAAGGCTGCAATATTTTACATGAAGCTGAAATGCTATCCTTTTCACAGGCTACTCAGAAAGAGATTGAGAAACAGAAGGTTCATCTAAAGAGCATCACCGAGCTAGGAGAGTCCTTGAAAGGCGTTTTGGGCAAGAAAGAGTCCTTGGTGGAAGATAAACTCAGTCTTCTGAATAGTAACTGGATTGCTGTTACTTCCCGAGCAGAAGAGTGGTTAAACCTTTTGCTGGTAAGAAAAGGGGATGGAAGCTTTTCTAATCCTCTCCATCGTGGAAAAATAATTACATAAGCATTCAATAATAAAGTTTGTTTGCCAATAACCACAATTGTATTTTCATGTATTTCTGTCCATGTTTCTGCTTTGTTCTGTATTGAAACCACACTGAACAACTAATTTGAATGAAAATAAATTTTCATGTTTTGAAGATTGCAGAAAGTAGGACAAATCCTTTAAAGATATTGTCTAATTAACAGTATGTCACGTCATGTCTTTGTAAAATGCAGGAATACCAGAAACACATGGAAACCTTTGACCAGAATGTGGATCACATCACAAACTGGATCATACAGGCTGATACACTTTTGGATGAATCCGAGAAAAAGAAACCACAGCAAAAAGAAGACGTGCTTAAGGTAGCAAATAAAATGTTCTGAAAAGTGATTTTCAAAGTACACAACAGTTATGTCAGTTCTCTTTGTCCTAGAAGATACTAAGGGCATTTTAATGAGGTTGAAACCTTCCTTCCTTTCTCCCTTCCTCCCTCCCTCTCTCCCATCCCTCCTTCCTTCTCTCCCTCTCTCCCTTATCTCCCTTCCCTCTCTCTCTTCCCTCCTTCCCTCCCCTCCCTATCTCCCTCCCTCCCTTCTTTCCTTCAAAGGGGTATTAATGACTTTGAAGAGTTTTGTGGTCTAAATCCACCTCTGGTTGACTATACCAATTTAAATTCTTCAGAGAAAGGGATGCTAGAAATTATTTTGATATCATATTCCAAATCTCTGCCAAACTTAAAAGTAGTACACTCTTATGTCTGATACAAAGACCAGTTTCCCGCCATCTTTCACAGACTGAATAAACACATAAAACCCAATCATCTGGACATTTTGCCTATGCAAGATTCAAATCCTGGTAGTTAGTAATGATACTGGGATTATATAAAAACTGCATTTTTCATTTTTAGTGATATGTAAAGTAAAAATAGCTTCATGCTCTCTCTTTTTGTATTGAAACTAATTATTAAAAAAAAATTATTAGGACATCCTAAAGTTTTGTTTTTTTTTTTTTCCTCAGAGGCAAATTAATCTTTCTATTAAAAAATGGTTCCTGTAAAAGGGTATGGGAAGTAAAATGTGCAAATATATCTTACTAATATATTACTTTATTTGATGACGTCGCCTATCTCAATTAAATAGAAAGAGGTGAGATTTTAAGAAATCTCATTTAAATTAATTATTCCCCATTTTGTTTCACTCAGATTTTCAATAATTGTATTTAACAAATGGCTTGTTATTTAAAAAACTTTCAAAATTTTGTATGTTTGTGCCTAAAAAACCATTTTTTCCCTTTTTTAAGTAATTACTATTACAATTCCTTTTTTAAAATGAGAAACTGTAAAGGTATTTCAGCCTATCCCCAAAATAGATTCATCCTGTTGTCTGAAGCTTATTTTGATGTGGTTCTCCACTGTACCTCCTCCTTTTCACTTGAAGTGTAGTCATGGAATGCCATCATATGGTTAAATTCCTTCAAAATCTTTGGAATAGAAGGAGCTAAATTATTTTACTCGTAGCCTCTATGATGCCTTGGGTTAGGCAGAAACTACCTCAGGGCCTCTGTATGTGATGCAGAATCCATATCTGTTAGAATATCAGTATTCTCCATCGCATTCAATATGAGGACACAAAAGGGAACTGAAAAGAACCAGGAAGAAATAGAAAAGTGTTCTTTACCTACCCTCCCTCCTGAGCAGATAGCATATTTAGGTTGTTCCACAGCTATGAAATTCAGTAAAGATAAGACTGCTGCTAAATATAAAATATTACGATCATTGCAGACAACATAGAGAAGTCAGGCAAATACCACTTGTCCTTTCTCAAACCACATCAACAGCTTACATAGATACACTTCATTTTAAATACTGACAATGGCCTGTTTTCCTGAGATCACACACACTGTCACTCTACTTCTATTTTATGGAAGTTGACTTTTTTTCTTCCCTCTCTATTCTTCTGCATGTTCTCTCCTACCTCTCTCTCTCTTTCTCTCTCAACTTCCGTGTATTACTAACGTCAAGCCCTGTCTCTTGCTCACGGAATATAGCGTTTAAAGGCTGAAATGAATGACATACGCCCAAAGGTGGACTCCACGCGTGACCAAGCAGCAAACTTAATGGCAAACCGCGGCGACCACTGCAGGAAAGTAGTAGAGCCCAAAATCTCAGAGCTCAACCATCGATTTGCAGCCATTTCTCACAGAATTAAGACTGGAAAGGTAGGAAGATCTGCTCCAAGGTGGCAACTAGTACTAAATAATCTCTTGCGAAGGTTGCGCAGTACTCTGACGGGGGCCAAAAACACCCACAGCAAGGTTTCCAAAAGGAAAATGAAGGCCAGAATGTGTTTAAGGAAATTTTACCACTGAAGCTCATGGGAGACAAGTCGGTGTCTCTCCCTCCTCTCTCTCTTTTTCTCTTTCTCACTCTTTCTCTGATTTTTTTTTTTCCTGCCACCGCTATTCTAGAACTGCATTCTACACTGGTTTACATATGTACTTTCAGGGGTTATCCAGAGCAAAGTAACAAATAGCATGCTGCAAGCCAAAAAAATAAATAAATAAAACAAAAAGCACAAAAGATATCTATCTAAAGAAAGCGCTACAAAATATTTTGCTAAATATAATGCTGCTTGTACGTAATGTGGATCAAATACCCAAAATGAGGCCTCGTACATCTTCTGCGTGATCTTGGGTGTCTGTCCCCCTTTACTGGTTGTGCACATATCTGTATGTGTGTTTCTTTGACCCTCTCTTGCTACTGCCAGACACTTACTATAACGGAAATGCCTTAGGCTATAATGAAATGCTCAAGCCATACAAACAAATAACTGCAAAGCTTACATTTCCTAATTTTCATAATTTTATATGCCTATTTATATTCATTCTATTTAATGAACAACTAAGGGGTATTGAACTTTTGCATGATAACCCTTTTTATTTGCATAACGTTTAATGAAGGCAATGTCTTATCTAACATTATAGCTTTCAATAATATATAAATATAGTTGTCTAAAATTCCAACTCTTTGGGGGATATTTGAAGTGCAAGAAATTACCTCCAAATTTATATAATGTAGTTTGACAGATTTTTCAATATATGCTATGTCTTCAAGTACACATATGTACATAAAACAAAAAAAAATAGGTATTTAGGTATATAGATAACAAGAAATAATCTGAATTGAGAAAAAAAGTTAATGAAATATTTGTGAGAAATATAATGTAATATGTCAGGTAAGTATTGATTCCTAGAAAAATAGGAGTATAAATTTGAAAAATTATTTTGATAAATGTAGACACCCAGTAATAGCATGATTTCACAATTGCTATACTTCATTTTTTTTTTTAATACTTCATAGGCATTACAGTGTTTTGCTGTGGTATATATAATAGTACATAATTTAAAGGAGTTTCTAAAATATGTGGAATTGTGATATAATGAATTCTAAACACTTTATGTGCATGACACATAGTGACCCTTTAAAACTCACCTTCCCAAAGCAAGAAAGTTGTTCCAAAATCAGAAAATCAAATCCACTGCCGTCGAGTCGATTCCAACTCATAGCGACTTTATAGGACAGAATAGAACTGCCTCATACAGTTTCCAAGACTGTAATCTTTACGGAAGTAGACTGCCACATCTTTCTCCTACTGAGCGGCTGGTGGGTTCGAACTGCCAACCTTTCGGTTAGCAGCCAAGTGCTTTAACCACTGCAACACTAAGTTAACTACTTAGTTCTACTCCTAAGGTGTATTTTTAAATAAGCCATTTCACTTGGAAAATATTTGACAGGCTCAGAAGTTTTATTTTCAAAATTAAATAGGCTTTCATAAAAATGTACTCTAAATTGCTGTTACATTTGAAGCTTATGTAATATTTAAGCAACCATACATTGTTTATTTTAATCATCTAAAAAAATAGATGCTACCCCTTCATTATTAAGTTTTGTATCATATATGCACACACATATATATAATGCATACTTTTTAAATTAGTCATTAGGCTAATTATTAATATATTATTTTATTTTATTGATTCTTCCACCAGTAGGTAGAAATAAGTTAAGTCAAAAGATTGTGAACTGCAGATATTAAAAGTGGGTAGCATTCATCGTCCACCATAAAAGCTGATAGACATAGACATAGTGTGGCTGAGAAATATTTGTGAATTTTAGATCTATATTCTGAAAAAACCTGTGATTATACTTTCTGAAATAATGCTTCAAGTGAACCACTCAATGAGGTTATTTTAATTTCCCTATATAAGAAAGAGATAAGCCATTATAAATCAATATTTTCAATTATGTTAATTAACAAGAGAATCACATTTTTATTTTTTAAAGCATTTACTTTTTCTCCAAGTTAGGAAAGATGACTGGGTGAAATAGTGACTCAAATTTTTTTGGCTCTGAGGAGATAAGTATTTTCCATCATTATGATGTAACCATAAACATGGATATAAAGCATACATGATGCTTGGCTTATTTACTTATTGTATCAACTAATGAAATTGAGAATCCACATGCTAGGGAACACAGGAAGATACAAGGTTGTGAAAGGTATTTATTCAAGAAATATCTATTTACTAACACAAAAATAAATATGTGCTGTAATCATAAAATGCTTAACACTAGTGCATCTTCATGGATGTAGATGTTCAATTAATGATGAGGTAATCCCAGCAATCAGATGATGTAGTAGAAAGAACACTGGACGTAGAACACTGAATGCTATGCCTAACTTTTTCAGTGTTATACAGGACATGTGCTTTCTTTGCATTTCCATTTCACTCTTTGTAACATACAGGGATTGAACTCTATTAGTAATTTTTAAAAGGAAAATTTCTCACCCCACCAAAAAAAAAAAAAAAAGGATAACAACGAAGTAACAGATGGGGAATTTCTGCCATTTCAAATATAGCCTCCCTATATTACGGAATTCCTGAGATACGAGTTCTGCTCGTAGGAAACTGTCTGAAACATACAGGTTAGATTAGCTCAAACGTCCCTGTTCTAAAATTTGACAGTTCAGTAATCATTTGTTGATACAATAAGGAATTTAAGAGACTTTACTTAATGGCTTGTGTGTGTCTTAGCTTATAGGGTAGAAGTCTGGAAGTGCTAGAAATTTCAGGGATAGCCTTTGAACCTAAAGTCAAGCTCCTAGTATAGTAGTTGGGATGGTGTTTGACTTGTCCATGGTTGAGTTTGTGTCTAGGTTTCATTTAGGATAATAACCTAGGGAAATTGTAGGATGATAAAACAAATAAACGAATGAAAGTAATTTGGATCTAAACATGGGCATACCGTAGACTGAGTATAACAATAATTTCATGATAGCCTTTTAAAGATCAACTGGAACGGGCCATTGATTTTTGTGAAATCTATCCTGAAAACTCACTGACGATTCCAGCATTCACTGTTTGGTGGAGAATACAAAGTTGAGTACCTGTATGTCTCATGCAAGAACTGTCCATGGCAAGAAATTCCAAAACCAAGAAAGCAAATGGCACTGGGTGCCTGGTTTCACATTGGCCTAGAGTTGTCCAGTGAAGTATACTTCTCTGCAGTGGGAATTTCAGACATCAGCTAGGAGCAATATAGTGAGTGGGAAAAGTTCTTAACTTAAAGCCACAAAATTTGCTTTTAATACTAGCTGAACCCATTACTAGTTGTGTGGTCTTAGATACGCCCCTTAACCACTCAGAGACTTATTTCCATCTATAAAAGTAGATAGATGAGTTTATCTTACTTTATCCTCAAATAACCTAAGGTATGTAAAAACATACATTAAGGAAAAAAAACTTTAGTATACAGAAATGAAATGGTTAAAAATATCATTAATATTGATAATTATTTCCATCATTATATATATTACACTTAAATGGCCCAATTTTGAGGGTTGAGACAAAAAATTGATGGGGAAAAAGAAATAAAATGGTGATTTCTCCCGGCATCTAGTGAAATGGGCAGGAACCAAGAGACCATGGCATGACTTTTCTATTTCCTTTGCAATGATCAGTCTTACAGATAATCAAATACACCAATTTATTAAGTAGTTGGAAGTTCTGCTTGTCCCAAATATGGCCCTTAAAACTAGAAATACTACCATTTTCAGTTTCATTTAGTTTATCCAGTAATATTTGATGGCTTGGAGAAAGCTTAATATTTCCTAATCTTCATTAAATAAGTTTGAGGAAGTAGCAATTTTAATGGGAGAGGGTCAGAATTATGGAAGGAATCAGACAATTTTATAGCCCTGTGTACTACGCTGTTGTTATTACCTGCTGTTAAGTAAATTGTTGACTCAGGGCAACCTCATATGTTACAGAGTAGAACTGTCCTATAGGTGTTTTTTGGTTGTAATCTTTCAGAAGCAGTTTACCAGGGTTTTCTTCCACAGCACCCCTAAGTGGGTCTAAACCTGCAACCTTTAGTTTAGCTGCCAATTGAAAACTGCTTGTGTCATCCAGGTTCTGGGTACGATGGATAGAATCAATGGGTAGAAACACCTTCTCTCAACTCGTTCTGTACTTTAGGCATCTGAACTTGGTAGTATGGTAGCGGGGGGTGCTATCAGAAAAGAGAGTGCAAAAAGGGAGATGGTAAGACAAAAGTGAACTGTCTACTTACACTTAGCAATATAGTACGTATAGAGCAACTCTATCCTCTCCATCCTCCCAGAAGCCAAGCTGGAGATAGGAAGCACCAATTTCATGGAGATGATATTTGAGGTAGATCTTAAAGAACTAATGAAAGAAGGGTTGGGAAAAGGGAGCAATCTGAATTAACTCTCACCAACCATATACTATATTTAGGAGACAATCTTTGGCATGTAGGGTCTTTTTCGCTAGGTAAGATATGATGGATTAAAGGAGCTTACCGTTTAATGATGGAGCAAGACATGTTCATGGATACTGGGCTGAGAGAGACTGCATGATGGATGAGTTTCATGGTCACTCCAGCAATACAGAGGAGGTAGCAATTCGGGATAAATCTAAGAAAAAATCTAAACAGTGTGTTAATGGAGAATAAGTTCAATCTGCTTACGGAATGGAGGTCATGGGGCATGCAGTTTAGTGGTGGATGGTGAGACTGAAAAGGATGGTTTAGACACAGTGTGGAGAGGTTGTGACAACCAGACTAATAGTTTATGCTTAATTCAGTAGTCAATGAGGAGTTTTTAATGGTTGCTTTCACGCACTGTTGAAATAGTGGTTGTGAGGTGAATTCCACTCAAAGGAGGGAAACCGGTAAGGAGGCCATCACAATAGTCTAAATGAGAGACAGTGAGGATCTCAAATAAAGGGATAGGTATGAGAATGGAAAGGAAGTGGCTCTCAAACTTTAGTGTGCAATTGGAGGAAATGTTACACAGATTGCTGGGCTTCATGCCCGGAGATTCTGATTCAGTAGGTCTGGAGTGGGAGCTGGAGAATTTGCATTTCTGAGAAATTTCTCTGTTGATCTAGTGATCACACTAGTCTACAAACATTGAAGACAGGCCTAAAGATGAGTTGTTATATATGATAGCCCAGGAAAAGATGGACTGATTGAAGAGGAAATATGAATTTTATTAATAAAATGCACATCAAGATATATTTGTCAAGTTGGAATACTTAGTTTCAGAAGAATTTTGTCTACACAGACTTGTAGTCTATTAATATAGGCAATTATTTTACTTGGTTACAACATAGTATAGTAAAATTTATAAGTATAATTTGCTTAGGTTGTGTTTTCTCCAAGAGATTTGGGAATATTTCACTTTTCTAAAAAACTGAAATGTTAAAATATTGGCCCTGAAATTGACACAAACCAAAAGTGGTTGTATTTTCTTTCTGTCTTCATTACTTTACTAACATTTATGTGCTATAAGGATATATGTACCATATGTTCTTTAATTTCCATATGGGCCTTGATAATTGCTCTTAAAATTCATGTAGCTGGGTATACACACACACACACACACACAAGCACACTACCGTATATGTAGTAAATGGAACTGAAACAAGAGTTTTGGAGAATCTGGCATCAGTGTTGGGACTATGTTCAGTATTTGGAATACAGTTCTAATATACAGTATTGGAACTATAACATGAAAATTGGAGAATCTGGTATCATGTATGTAAATATTCATGAATTTGAATGCTGTAATAATTATAAAGTTTCAAGTTATTGGCCTCCAGTCAGTGTGAGCAGAGGCAAAACCAATCATTCTTTGGACCAGAGACTTTCAGATACTTATAGAAGGCTATGAGATTGCCAGTGAGTTCCCCATAAAATGTAGAACATAAAAGAAAAAAGACACATGGTTGGGTCTAACGTGTTTTAAATAGTGGCTTTACATGTGAAAGTAATGTATAAACACTTTAATGATAGTTTAGACAGATATTTTGGTTCTCCTAAGCATCAGTAGGAAATAAATGATACCTTTTATAAATGTGATCTAGAACACCAAATTAAGATTTGTTGAATTTGAAGATTTTAATTAAAACTTAATTTTCTGTAGTCAATGTTAGCAGTACAAATATATTGATATTTTCCACTTTGCAGTCTATTTCTAATCATGTTCTAATTTAATACCTTCTCCAATAGAAGAGAAAATGATCCTTTAATTGGTAGAGTAACTCTAGTTATATGAATATATTTTTAGGAAAACTTTCTGCAAATTTTCTACAAATAAATTATAACAATAACATAGATGCAAACTTCAGTAAAGTTCTTCAGATATTGCATAATTTATAGATCATTAAATATGTAATATTTACAGTCAAAAGTCTCAAGTAATAGGAAGAGAGCAATACTAAAAAATAATAGTATGACTTTATTTTATTTCACAGAATGAAATAAGGTAGAAAATGAACCTATCAACAAAATTTCAACATTAAAACCTTTTTTTTTTCATATTTGTAATTTGTTCCCTATAACATGGTTAATTCTGTAGAAACTTTGATAACAAAACTCTTTTGTAATAATTTTCAGTGCCTTCAAAGTACTAGATGTGTAACTGATTTTGTTGAGCAATGTCATTTGATAGACCTACCTGTGTCTGATGAGCATGACCTTTGAAATGATTAAAGCTATTTGGTGATTCCTTATTGTGTTCCTTTGAAAAGGAAAATTATCCCTCCTGTCAGTGTCAGCAGATACAAAAGTAATCACTCTTTGGACCAGACACATTCACATATTTATAGGGAACTATTTTTTTTTATATATATATATTTTTTTTTTTTATGAGAGAGCTGGAAGCCCTGGTGGTGTAGTGGTTAAGAGCTATGGCTGCTAACCAAAAAGGTCAGCAGTTCAAATCCACCAGGCACGCCTTGGAAACTCTATGGGGCAGTTCTACTCTGTCTTTTAGGGTGACCATGAGTCGTAATTGACTTGATGGCAATGGGTTTGTTTTTTTGGTTTTATGAGAGAGCCAGTGAGTTGCCTAAGTTCTCACAGTTAGTATGATTGAAAACCTTTATATTGTAGTCTGTTAGCTTTGTTCATTCCACCATACTGACTCTGGCCATAGGGTATTATCTTTTTTTTTTTTAATGTCAGCAAATATTTATTGTTGGTCTATTATGTGTTTGTATAAACATGTCCGACTCTACTTCAGTGATTGCAGTACACTTCTTTTTATGAAAAGCAAAGATAATTGAACAAAAAAGGAAGGGAGGAAGGTGGGCAGGGGGAGGCAGAAGAGAGAAAAGAGGAAGGAAAAAAGAAAACTGAATGTAGAGGAAGTTACCAAAAATTATCCCAAGATTTTGCTAAATTAGCTTTTAATTTATCCATGTCTCTACCATATACTTTAGATTTAAATCATTTTCTCTCTTATTTCTTTTACCAACTACTAGACTCATGTAATCACAAGACAGAGTAATATCCCAAGTTATATTTAAAGAGAAGACAGTGAGCTGATTCTTGTCCCACCAATATATCTTAACCAACCAATATATCTTGGATCCAAATTTGAAATGTATGACAATGAAGTCAGTTTCATGGGCTCCAATTCAACAGGGATGTACTGGGTTATGTTCTCTAATTAGCCTCAAAAACTTGGAAAGTTGCCACATTTTCATCATCAAAGCATCCAAACATCAAAGACAAATCAATACCTTACCTAATATCAAAAGAGTGCAACTAATGAAATATCACCATTCTGAATCATTTAATTTTTAAAATAATGAATAAATCTGCAAACAACTTTATATGATTATCTTTGTTCTAGCATGGATGTTGGTATCTTTGCAGTACCCTGATTTTTCTCTGTAAGTTTTCTTTCCTCTACAGTTGGAATGATCTGAAATAACTCTTTGTATCATATCCATAGTCTGTCTTTTATGTACTGTAGGGTATTATTCATCCTTGAAAATTTATTCATTTTGGTTTCCATGAATTATTCTTATCTTATTTTTTCCATATTAATACTGTAATGATAAGAAATAAATTTTCAGAGCTGTAGAATGGATAGAGGAGACTGATTTGAACCAGTTTTAAACCAGTATGGGGCACTTGGATTACTATTTTTTTTTATTTAAATTTTAGTGTCATCTGAATGTAGTGGCTACTTTTTTACAATTGATGAGATTACATAGTCCAGATTAACAAATGTTTACTTTGGTGTCTGTGTAAGCACAGTCATTATTATGTCAGTGCATCTATGCATGTTGGAAGTTATATTTAACCAAAAGAAAACTCACATTTAAAAAATGATAAAATGTATTTAAGTAACTTTGAATGAATCCGTTTGTAATTGAGTGTGTTATTGTTTGTTCACTTGTTATATAAATCATCTTCAATGCTAAAACTTTAACAAAGCTTTAACTTTCATTAACCCTTAAATCATCCAGCAAAGAGCAATTAATAGTTGTTAAGCAATTTGAAACAACATTAAAAAATCAAGGAAAAACAAAGTGTTGTCTTTCTCAGTTTCTCTGTCTCTTCTTTCTTTTGTGTCTGTTTCTATCTGTTTGACTATTAAACTTCCCTATGTTCTACTTTATATGTATTTTATATGACTGAAAAGTCATGGTAAAGCTCTTAAAATAAAAGGGTAAGTAAATAAATCCTGCAAAACCCATGTTTGTATATATACTTTCTCCAACAGTATTAGAACTTTTGTTTGATTATTTTCCATGTATTCTAAAACGTATCTGGCATTCACTGTCTAATGTTGTGTGATTTAATTGTGATTCTGGTTCTTCTGTGGTCATATATTTTCTTTAAAGCCAATAGAAATAATTTACACAATAATTAAGATGATTTATCCACCATTGTTTTCAAGTGATTTAGACCATTTATCATAATTCTGAAGTGAAAACATAGGCATTATATACTTATGTGTTTTAAACTTTGGGAACTCAAAAGTGAGGTATTATAGATGCTTGGTTATTACGCATTTCTTTCTATTAAGTTCTATATGCATTTCAAATTACTAAGACAATGAAGATCAAGGAGTGACATGTAAAATTTTAAATAAATGAGAAAGTGTCCTCCATATTAGAATGGCCATAACCTAATGGTGAATCAGTCAGCTCCTAAGGAAAGCTGTTAAGGTTTTCCAACTTCTTGCGATTCAACAAAGAGTATCAATCACATGAATGTCACATACCTGCTTTGATCTGGCCAAAAACATAGACAAAGTGGTTGGGTTTGGGTTGAGTATTTATGGTTATTTAGGTTGAACAGCTGGTCACTGGCTAATTCAATTAATATACTAGTCATTCTAAAACTAGCAGTCAAGTTAATCAGCACCTTCTCTGTATCAAAAACAAAACAAAAGAAAAACTGTTCTATTGCTCTGGGAAATACAGAGCAATATAAGGTATAGTCTCAATTTTCAGATTAAAAATCTACCTAGGGAGGCAAAGCATAAACCCTTGAAAGCCAAATAAAATTATATTCAAATATATAAGAAATATTGCAACACAGTACAGATTTACACATAAACAAAGAATAGAATGCTAGTAAAGAGAAAAAAAAAACATTGCATAAAATGATCTAAATTTATTCCAAATTATTCAATAAGGCATTCATATTTTAGCTAATATTAGTAAGACATTATTCATGTGACAAGTCTCCAACTAATAATGAGCTGTTAGTTCTCTTCACTATCATGGTTATAATAATTATTATGGATCTGCACTGTCCAGTAATGTAGCCACTAACCACATATGGCCATTGACCATTTGAAATGTGGCTACTCTGAACTGAAATATGCTGTAAGTATAAAACGCACAGTGAATTTTAAGGACTTCATGTGAAACAATAAATACAAAATATTTCAATAATTTTATATTGGTGATAGGTTTATATAATAATATTTTGGGCATAGATAAGTAAAATATAATATTAAAATAAATTTTACTTGCTTCTTTTTACTTTTTAATGTGTCAACTAGAACATTTTAAATTACATAACACTGCTGACATTATATTCCTATTAGGCAGCACTATGATAGATAATGAGGAAAGGCTTTGATGTAAGGTAATACAGTTTTAGGGAGGGAGCCCTGGTTGCATAGTGGTAAAGAGCTTGGCTCCTAACCACAGGTCAGCAGTTTGAATCTACCAGCCACTCCTTGGGAACTCTACTAGGCAGTTCTATTCTGTCCTATAGGGTTCCTATAAGTTGGAATCCACTTCATGGCAATGGGTTTGGTTTTTGGGTTTGGTATCCATGTGAAAAGTGTCTTATTTCTAAAATATGCCCTAATATATCATCATTCAGCCCCTTCTTATATACTTTCAGTGATGGGAAACTCACTACTTTAAAATTAGTGTCTTCTAAGAAAAAAAAATGGCAACGCTAATTGGTTGTTCTTATATTAACCTAAAATTCAAGCTCTACATAATTTCTACTCATTGACTCTAATTACTCACTTCAGATTTACGTGTAATAATTCAGATCCCTACTCTACATAATGGTCTTTTTAACAAATGCAGAGTAGGCTTTGTTTCGGAAACCTGAACCCTAATCATCCCGCTAATGAAGTCTAAGTTTGCATTATTTTGCTTGAATAATTAGTTATTCATTTTGTAATAGTATCTCCTAAAGTCTATCCAGATCTGCTTATTTTATTATTGTACCTGGTGGTACCATGTTATTGCTAGCATTCGTCCAGAAGTTAATAATATATCCACACATGGAATGCTGAATGGTCAGGTCTTCCCAACTGTGTAAAATAAAATCGTATTATTTAAAATTCCAGGTCATTCAAGGGCTCTTTGAAATGTTCATTCCGCTACCCTAGAAGTTAATCATCCATTCACTTATTTTTTGAGGAAATATTTATTTATAGAGTATCTTTTATTTTTCTATGTACCAGGAATGACTCTAGGTTAAGCAAGACAGACAGACTCCTCATCATCATGGGGTATTTGAGGAACTCATCCCTTTGACTTTGATGTATTTTTGTGTCTCCAATTAAGTGACTAATGAAAACATTGCACAGGGCAGAACAAGCACAAAGCCCTTCGGTATCCTCCTTGGCACCACCCTCAATGCTGATCCAGAGTAATTAATCAAAAAGTTTTATTATTCAGAATGATACAACTTTGCCGAATTGAAGGCTCAATTTCTCCATATTTGCCCTATGAATTTCATGGTTTTGTGAAATACCTTGATAAAATCAAGACTTACCATGTCAGGTAGCATTTATTTTATCCTTCAAAGTGTATGTTTTCAAAAAAGGAAGGTCTTGAACTGAGCCGATGAATGGGTATGATTTTGAGAGAAAATAATAAGATCCAAGATTTATTGAGCATTTATTATCTGCTGGATGGATCAGTAAGATTTTGAGAGAAATAACAGCCAGCATTTATTATATACCAGACACCATTCTAATACATTTGACCTTCATAAGAGTTCTGTGAGGTAGGCATTCTTCTTATGCCCATTGCACAAGTAAAGAGACTGAAGCTTAGAGAAGACAAGTGACTTGTTCAAGGTCCCTCAGCAAGTAAATGGTGGAGCCAAGTTTCCATCCAAGCATTCTCATTCAGGAGCTTACATTCTTCACCAGACTCGGGAAAGCATTCCAAGGGCTTTGAAGAAAGGATAACAGGAGCTCAACAATAGCCCTACATGGAAGGACTTAAATAAGGTTGGAAAAGTCCCTGGGAACCAAGATTAGGGGAAGCCATGACTATCATGCTGGAGTTTGGACCTTATTCTACTTTTACTGGGTAGACATATAAGGTTCTTGAGCAGAGAAAAAGCATGATGTAAGGAATGTCTTTGGAATGCATTTATCTGGTCACAGGGATGGTATGGGACCGGTGAGGCAGGCAGGAGATTGTATACCTGTCATGAGGTTATTGCCTTAGACCCGTGTGAGGAGTGAAAAAGATGATGTCTCTGGGAATAGTAAAAGAATTGCCAATTATTTTATTAGGCATTATAGTTAGGGTATTGAGGAAGAACATAATTTGTGTTTTAAGCCTCAATGACTGAGGAAAATGGCCCTATAATAATAGAACTAGGAAAGTTGGTGTTGTAATTGGTTTGGATGAAAGATAACGAACTCAGTTCCAGACAAGTTGAACTTCAAGTAGGCAATTGACTGGCTATGAAGAGTCTAGAGTGGAATTCAAGAGGAAGGCTACAGCTAAAGTTGATGATTTGGGAGATATTATGAAAGTTATTATAGTTACGCTTATGGAGATAATACAATTTAATATGGAGGGAGTATTGGGAAAGAGACACAGAAGGCCACATTTGAGTGTTTGAAATTACTCTATTTCAGTAGGTGAAGAGAGGATCAGCTAGAGAGGGAACAGGTGTAGGAGGAAAACAGGTGAACCTGGCTGCAAATAGACCCATGTTATTTTGACATCTAAATACTCATTAAAAGTTATTTGAAATATTATTTGACTCTCATCATACATTCACATAATCATGTACAAGAGTGCAGTTGCTCTTATTAAATATTTGCAATATTATTATTGAATGTTAGCAATAATATAAAATGCCACCAAATTATTATCATACTTAAGAATCTGACACATGCTAATTTCTGTCCTTTTACAATTTTTTGAACAATATATGATTGTAAAATATACAAGGATGCTAATAATATAGAGACTGAAACATCCTTTCAGCATATTCACATTACCACCAGTCTGTACTGATTCAAGAACCTATTATGATATTTCAAATTACAAGTGGTAGAATTTTCCAACTAGTCCTGAAAATAGGTCAGTTTTAAAAAGACCATATAAATCTTTTCTGGGGTGTGTAGAACTGCCTAATAGATGTGTTTATATTCATATTGCCTTGAGAATCATGTCCTGGTGATTTCCATGTGGTTATTCACTTTCTCATTAGTAACAGGCTACCTGTAGATATATGATGTTTCCTTGAGTGCTTATCCTTATTGGCCTCCGGAAGTTGTCCTCTACTCAAGTAATAGTGAAACTGTGGTTGGGCCTGTGATGGGGATGAGTAGGTGGGAAACTGGATCAATGCAATTATCTTGGCATAAGACGCTGGGAGATGTCCCTGAATTGGGAAAACTTTGCTCTGTAAGAAAATCAGACTTTCTGTATGTCATATATGAGTTTTCAAAAACTTTCAAGCATAAAATATTTTCTAGTGTTTTAATGCAAAGAAATTGAATACAGAGTAAAGATCTATAAAGTAAAATATATATATATTTTCTTAACTATTTGAACTTTAATAATTAAATGGTGCTATTTTTTACTCTTTGGAATATATTTGATTTTCAGTCCTCACTTTCCAAGGGGTTTGTTCAGAAAAACAAATCATTTTTAAGCTTTTAGTCTAAGATAATTATAAATTTCAAAATTAAAGGTTCTGTGATGTTTGTAAGGTTGGGAAACATATATTAGTATTTTTTTGTGTGAAGTGTTTTGGAGTCATTCATTTGAGTTTATCTCGTGCCACCAAAGAAAACATTCGTAAGGCAAGCTAATGACGTTGTTTGTCTTACGAGAGCATGCCTTCCTGTCAATTTTATCAGGCTAAAATGGCATTTAAAAATATCTGAGCAGATTTCCATGTAGTTTTTTCTAAAGATAAGGTGACAATTCTGCATTTCCACCAGAAGTTACAGTTATTTGATGAATGAGGCAATTTCTGATAAGATGGCTTTACAAAATGGTATTTATATCAGAATATTTTAAATAGGATCGATTTCAACTTTAGAATATTAAAAATTAGCCCGGTGAAACCAATGGAAATTGACTTTTGTTGATACCGTAGAACGATGAATTACACTATCCTGCATGTATGTTCAGCTTTAATACTGCCATTTGTCCTTATTTGCATCCTTAAGTTCTTTCTCAGTTGTATTTTAAAACTTTCCTAAAATATAATACGAAAACATAATGCATGTCATTAGTTTAGCAACAGGAGGTTGAACAAATGTATTTCTTTTGGTTTATGTTTCTAATAAAAAGTAATTTTGATTTAAATTAGCACTATCTTTTTTTTTAGGCCTCCATTCCTTTGAAGGAATTGGAGCAGTTTAACTCAGATATACAAAAATTGCTTGAACCACTGGAGGCTGAAATTCAGCAGGGGGTGAATCTGAAAGAGGAAGACTTCAATAAAGATATGGTAAATTGGTTGTGATAAAAGTGTGAATGAGCTAGGAGTGAAAATGAATAAATATTTGGAAAGAAATTAGATAACTCAAGTCTCCGAATGAATTCTGAGAACACACCTTGCACATTTTGTGATTCTAATGATTTATTACAAATATAAGATATCCTTAAAAAAATTTTTTTTTATTATGAATGCAAGTTACTATGGTATGGTAAGGTAGGAGGATTTATGGATTCTAATAAAAAGCTCAGCAATTTGGTTTTGACCTGTGCTAATTTCAAATTCAGGGAATAAAATATAATGGGGAAAAAAAGAATCAAATAGAAAAAAAAATGGATATTTAATTTAAAAAACCCCAACTCTCATGCATGGTTGACTTTCTTTTCTTTTTTGCCAATCCTGTTTTTGCTAGTATAACATTTATTTCAGAGAAGGGAAATTACACACAATATACAAATTTTTTACCAATGTTTACTGTAAGGTGGTTTTCCCCAAAAGCTAAATAAGTAGTACAGTATATGTCTAAAATTTGTGTAAAATCATGGTATTTATTTCTTGGGAGTAAAGAAATATGACCATGTGGGCTACTATTCATAACCTCAGAATATCCTCCATCAATCCCAATTTATTTCAAAAAGTCTTTTATATTTCTCTCTGGCTTGAATATTTCTGCATCACGTCTCTTTTCACCTTTTCACACATTTTCCTCCTTCTGCCCTCTTTTTCTCCTTTCACAGCCATCACCTCTGTGGCATTCTTAACCTTTACATGTACCTTGCTAGAGACTTCTCAGTCAATGCTGGACTCTGACATGTGTCATGCCAGAGACTTCTCTCACAATGCTTGAAAACAATATCAGGTGATGTATAGATTATAGGTAATAGGCATGTAAGGGATAAGAGAGTTATTTCCACGAGTCTTCATTCCCACTGATACCAATTCTGACTCCCTGGAGCTGCCTGAATCAGTATTCCCCGTGTCCGGGGTTTGGTGGCCTGCCACCACAGCTCGTGGAAAGAAAGAAAAAAAAAAAAAGAAGAGGCTTTCTAAGATGGCAATTTACAACTACTACCTCATGTCAAAGAAGAAACCAGAGGGCCCTGAGGTGGAAAAGAGTGCCCCCTTCTTGTGCTGACCACCAGTCCTGACCTATAGCCCTTACTTGGTGTGGGGCATGAAGTCAAGTGGGTTTTTGTTTTTTTGTTTTTTGTCCTCAGCCCTAGAAAACGCTGCAGATATTTTAAAGGCATATCAAAATAAGTAAAGTCTTTCACAGACTAGAAACATATAATATCTATGTTACATTATACTCTACATTTCATAACACTATTAATGGCCAAATATTAGATAATAGTAAACCCATCCCCTCTAAAAGAAATGAATAGTTCCTCAGTTGTATGTTGAAGTTTAAGCATGTATTGCATATTTGACTATGTAGCATCTAATATCATGAAGAATTATATACACATGCCCATAAATATTTAATTTTTAATGTTTTTATTATTAATTTAGTTAATCAGGGTACTTTGGATACTATTACAAAGTGAAGTTCCTTGGTAGAAAGCTTTCCTATACTGAGTTGAAAGAAACATAGGAAACAAGAGGCGAAAAAGCACATGACCACATATACTCCTATATTATACCAGCACTTAATCAAATCGATGTATTTCAAAGTAAATAAAATACAATATTGTTTTCAGAGTCAAAACAAGCAAAATGTACATTGAAAGAGTTTTAGCGATTTTTCCAATCTTTATAATACTACGTATATGATCTTTTTTTTTGAAAGTAATATGTACATATGACATTTTTAGAAATCAATTATTTACAAAATTTGGCAGCAATTGAATATAGCACTAATTACTAATACCCTGATATTTGTCCTAAATTGAACATTGAATTTTTAAGCATATAACAGAAATTTTAGGATAAAAAGTAGTGTACCTTTAAATAAAATATTTTTCCTCAAAAGTTTGTCCGAGCTTTAGGACTTATTACCAGCTCACACACATTCGTATTCTTATATAGATTAAAAAAAAAATGACGAACTTAATTCACTTCTTCAAGCTTTTGGATTTTGAGAATTATACTAAAAACAAAGCCCAAAAAAGATTTTCATAGCAATCCAGGACTTATGTGAAATGATGAAGTACTTTACTCCCTCATCTGCCTCTAAAAATGTCTTGTTTCGAGCTAGACAGGAGGAACCTTCACTCTTTTTAAAACTTAAGAACAACATATAAAGGAAAAGCCATGAGCACGTATCTTCTGACAACATTCCCTGAAAGTTTTAAATTGAATTATTTGTGTGTGCGTCAATAACGTGTTTTATTATCTCTGCTAACGATGTACAGCTTTTTTTTTAAACCAAAATGAAGACTGTACTTGTTGTTTTTAATCAGAGTGAAGACAATGAGGGTACTGTAAAAGAATTGTTGCAAAGAGGAGACAACTTACAACAAAGAATCACAGATGACAGAAAGCGAGAGGAAATAAAGATAAAACAGCAGCTGTTACAGACAAAACATAATGCTCTCAAGGTATTAGAGCTAAAATTATAATATACCTTGCCTGTGTGTGTGTGTGTGTTTAATGTAGGGTAAAATAAATAAATAAATGCATAAATAAAATCTGCTTAAGAATCTTAGTCACCATAAGATCTTTATTTTTCCCACCTCTATTCAACTCTTTTTTTTTTTTATTCAACTCACGTACATTCGCTTTGTTTCATATTTTTGAGTGGTATCTGATTTTCAAAGATGTGTTGCTTAAAAATTATTATTATTTTTAATGTGCTTAAATAAGCTTTTTTTCTGAGTAGTTATTTGTAAGATGTTAACAGACATCATTCATAGTATTTATACATTTACTTTTTGGAATATACATTATTTCTTATAAGCTGATTTTATATTTGTGTTGAGAAAACCGCTTAACTTCCACAATAACCAATCTGTGTGTGTGTGTGTGTGTTTCCCCCTGGGCTTCCTGCTTCCTTTACTTTATTGGTTTTATTTTAATGTAGGCCCAATTATTTGGCACCATAATACTTGTTAAATAAGACCTGAAATTCTACTTTTTTTTTCTTTTAATGAACTTAGCTTTTCCTTTAGGATAGCCACTCTTTGCAACTAACTAAACATCTACAAGAGTCTAATATCGTTTATATAGCAATATAGGTATCCTCGCAAATAATCTCAATTCCCTTGAAGAAGAATTGCCTCTACTCATGTTAAGCAGTGTTAATGTATGGCTTTCAAGTACCCATGTGACTCATCTGGATATATCCAGGAAGAACAGAACAGTGTGTTCAATTCTTCTATAATAGTATCTAGGAAGCTCTTGAGATGAGGCTGGACATGTGAAAAGTTTTGCACAGTAGCCGTTTTTTTGGAGTTGGGGAACATATGCTTTGCAATATTAACTATTCTGCATGTATGGCTGGTTTTCTAACACTGTTAAATGCCGAGTGAGCTTTTCACTGTGAATCACTCTTTTAGAGCTAAGTAGCCGTGTAGGTGGATCCACCTAGTAGGTGGATGGAGTCTACATCCTATATGCAAATACGAGGATAAAACCTTTTCCCGTATCATCAGACAACCAAATAAACACTGCTGAGAATGTAATTACACAATATTGTGCCTGCGAGGAATCCACAAGGAAAGTCTAATTGGCCAGCAGGTGTTCTGAAGGTAACTGCTGATAAATATAGTGAATAGAAAAAGCCTCAAGGAAAAGTAAGAGCAAACCAGAATGTGCTCAGAAAATCAGAAAGCTGTATAATTCACATGCTTCTGACTGTGACCCAGCTTTTAGAAGCATCTACCCTGGTCATATGATGATGAGTGTCCTACCAAACAGTGGTGTTTAGTGGTTATCCACCATACCTGTAGATAAATCTACATAATGTCTCCAAATAATTTTTAATAGTACACATCACCTTGGGCTTAGACAATAAAGGCAGTTTCTGATTTTATGGCCACCAAGTGCTTTCTCTTTGTATATATGTAAGTTGTGTCATGAATAAGGCATGGCTCAACTCTCATGCACATGGCTAGATCTGGGTGCCTTTGAAAATAGCAGCATTCCATCTGGCTCATCAGAGGCATTTATTACCTCCACAGGAGGTTTAGAAATTCAGCTTAAAATGTAAACTGCAGTAAATTTTGCATTCCTAATTTCAAACAATGGAGAATGAAATCAAGATCAACCTTGCATACGCATGCTAAAAGCAATTGATGAAAATTGTCAACTCTGCTTTCCAGACCAGTCTACCCTACAAAATTCAGTAACTGTGTTAACATGACAAGTGGCTCCGATTCTAGTCCTTATGAGTGATTTCAAAGGTCAAAGCTTTCACATGCAATGAATATTTCAGCAGTTCTTTGGTACTCATCATTTTATTTTGCTCAAGTTAAACTTGGACATGAAACCCTAATTGCTACTGTTCTGAATAAAAGCTATATGCAGAGCTTTTATGTTTTCTCGAGTTATAAGATGGCATTTCAAGGAATTCTATTTTTTATTGATTAGGGAAGACATTGGATGTGCTTGTAAGGACCAAGGTGATTGATCCTCACTCCTTCAATGATTTATTAAACAAGTCATCCTTATTTTTCTTATCAAGATGATTGCAACCCACACACTTTGAAAGAAAAGAGCATTTTTCTAACATTTCAATTGTTCTTTTCATGTATGCTCGCAGATATATAAACAGTGTTCACAGTTTTATACTTATAACTTGAAACAATTTATAAGATGACTGACTGGCTTTATCTTTCTAATCACAAAATAGTAATGACCTATGAAACTCTTTTACCTGGAATTGTAAAACCACAAATGTATGATTTGGCTATAGAAACTGTTTTGTTGGTGGACTCAGGCTAAAGATAAAAATTTTAGAACTTTTATCTATTTTCAAAGTCAAATACAAACTAAGCTTGTGCAAAATCTAATTAATTCATTTTTTATGCATTAAATTGTTTCACATATACTACATAACTATTTAGTTAGCTCATTACAAGTCAATTAACTGTGAATAGACTTCTACACAAGTTTGAACATGCCAAGAGAAAATACTTTAAGTTGGTTGTTCCAGTGCTTGGGTCCTTCCACATAATAGATAGTTTAAACATTCATTTGTATGTTTAGCATTTTCAATATGAATTTAACCTAAGCTGTACAAGGTGAGCAACTCAAATCATGTTAAATAACTACAAACAGTAGTGTGCTCTACATAAATATTGATGTTTCAATAATATCTGCACCATGAACAGGATTTGAGGTCTCAAAGAAGAAAAAAGGCTCTAGAAATTTCTCACCAGTGGTATCAGTACAAGAGGCAGGCTGATGATCTCCTGAAATGCTTGGATGACATTGAGAAAAAATTAGCCAGCCTACCTGAACCCAAAGATGAACGGAAAGTAAAGGTAAAGTTGTTTTAGAATGTCCATAGTAGATTTTATTGCTACTGTTTAATTCCTTTAACACAACCTCTTTGGATCATATTTAAAATGTTGATGTTCTCATTTCCTCTATTAACATTCTGTTTGATTTGATGCTTTTCCTTTTTACTGTGTTGTGTTTGAGTAAATGTACTGTATTAAGTGTTATTCAGGTGACATGATGTTGAATGAGTAAAATGTTTTCCTTTTAAATGTGTAAAATGCATTAAGAAATGTCATGTGTTTTCTGGTAAAATTGTAACTGACTTTGTGTATCTTTGTTCCAGATGAGCAAATGACTTATCGGTATATGGACGACTTCTTTCTCATGTTAGCACATTCATTTCATCAGATCATCTCCATGCATCAGTGTCAAATCTCAGTAGATTTAGTTGCATATTGTCTGAAGATTTTTTCTGTTATTATTTTACACTTTTTATTTTGCTCCATTCTCTGTTGAGTTCCCTGACATTAAAAAAAAAAAAGGAAATAAATTACTTATTTACTTACCCTCTAAATTATGTTCGATAGGAATGGTCCCTAATAAATAATGGGTAGTAATTGCAGTTGTCAACCCCTAAAACACAAGTGAAATTCAGGAGAAAGAAAATAGTAGATACATTGACATATTTCTTTAATTAGAATATCCAAAATGGAGCATACAAAGGATAACTAAGATAATATTTGGATTACTGGGTGAGGATGACAGTCACACATGCCCTATCTATGAATTTGGAAGGATGACACTAAAGTGACAACAGCCTATGACATTTCTGAGAGAAGTATTTGCTGCTTGCAGGTTGGTTGATGTGGTTAGCTAACTGCCCTGGGCCCTGTATTGATTTTGCTTAATAGGAAATTGATCGGGAATTGCAGAAGAAGAAAGAGGAGCTGAATGCAGTGCATAGGCAAGCTGAGGGCTTGTCTGAGGATGGGGCCGCAATGGCAGTGGAGCCAACTCAGATCCAGCTCAGCAAGCGCTGGCGGGAAATTGAGAGCAAATTTGCTCAGTTTCGAAGACTCAACTTTGCACAAATTGTGAGTTGTTACTGGCAAACCCACGTATGTGTTTGCAACTACTACACTCTTAACAGAGGCCTACTAACAAAAAGGAAAAAAAAAATCTGGGTGCAATTTCAAACTTCTAATGCCCATTCTGAAAGTGAGTATTATCCCTCGCTTTGGGCTTCCGTAACGCTAGTTCTTAACCTTGTAGATTAAAACTGTAATAAATGGACAGCTAATAGGAATCAGCCCCATTATCAAAATAAAAAGTATGTCCTAATTTTTTTTGCCACATCATTTTTTCATAACATTGGCAACATGAATTTGTCAACTTATCATACATTTACTTTATTTCAGTGTCTAATTCCAAACTATGTATTTCTTTCCAGAGATCATCCCATGCTAATTTTACTTTCATAATGTATACACGGTAAACAATAAATATTTTGTGAAACCTTTTCTTATATCAACTCGTATAAGGCCTTACTTATCTTATGATTTAAAGAATGAATACCTTAGTCCTCAGACCTGGCTGAACTACGTAATGGGTTGAAATGCTTGTTAGAAGGATTGGATTTCTAGCACGATGGTTGATAATTGGTAACAGGTTGAAAAGTATCCATCAAGGTCATCTACCGATCTATTACAAGCAAAAAAAGGGAAAAGAACAACTGCTTTTCTTTTAAACAACTGGATGGAAGTTTTGTGATTCTCTTTTTAAAAAGGCAACTTGAAATTGTAAACTTGGTCTTCTTAGTACGTAATTTGTTATAATGTATAAACCATAGAGATTTTCAGGCAGTTATACTTATTTTACTCGTTCTGAGATATTAAAAACTGAAGAGGAATAGTCACTACTCTACAATTATGCCAAGAAAGTTCTACTCACAAAACCAGGACATCGAAGTTCAAAAACAAGGCTTTGTATTTATGTTATGTTGAGTCATATGACCTAGAAAAATGGCTATTCCATTCGAATCAACCCATAGATGAGACTTCTTCTGGATTTCTTCTGTGACATTGTCTATAAAAGGAATATTTTAAAATGCATGTAGAGCAATTAGCATAACTTTATCTTATAAATAAATACATTTAGTTAATAACTGCTTAGTAACCAAGGGAAACTATACTGTATATGATTGTTACTTCTTTTTCCACTTGAAAAAATCACAAAGCCACTGTTTTCTATGAAATCCAATACCATAAAATTTAAAATAGGTAAATATTCTGAGCAATTGGAAGAAGCAATATGAGAAATATTGAAACTATCTTACAGTTGAAGTCCCATTCCAGCTGATTGAACATTTCAGCGTATTATCCTTCACACTAGACGATATGAACATAATATGTCATAAATCACTCAGGCTTACACCATCAGAAAGCCTGTGTCTGCAGATGGAAAATGAAGTGAAAGTTTAAGGCAAACAAAGAAAATCTAAGTAAAAATGTTTTTGCTTCAGTTAAATAGAGCATTCAGGGAGAAGAAGTCCTTTGGTCTGAATTATCTGATTACTAACTCATTTCTCTATTCCAGTTTCCCCAGAACTTGACATACCCTATTTGCAGGATTAACATTTCTAAATCGTAGACAAGTTATTGATGCTTTATAGTTAAATAGCCACAGGATCAAAAAATCTCCATAAACTGCTCCCTTAAATGTCATTATGTCCTTATACATAGTAGGCATTCAACAGATATCTCTAGACCATAATTATGGTTGGTGAAATAACGGAAGGATATGTGAACCAGTACAAAATTTAAAAATATATATTATATTAAAATGCAGTGATATGTTTTTCCTCATATATTTTTTTTTCTCTATGTTTGTATCGAAATATCCAAAACTTAGAAGGTGCCCTGGGGAATATTTTATGTTAACTCTTTTTTTTTCTTTTCTTGATTATACATGATAATAGAAACTGTTTAACAGTATGTGCAAAGACTGATTTACTGTAATCATTATGTATGACCTACTATTTTAATTAAAACTGTAGGATGATAGATAGATAAGATAGACAGATAGATATATAGATCCAAGATATATTGTCATACTCCACTGATTATTAATATATTTTAAAAATTGATTTGACCATGGCCACTAGACTGATCACTACAGATTATTCTACAGTATAGTCACATGAAACAGCCACAAATGAACAGATTAACCAAGAATTATATTTAGAATAATCTTATAGTGGCCCTGATGCTGCTCATGCAGTCATAGTTTCAAAATTCCTCACTTCCGCCCACCCCTGCACTTCCCTTTTTTCTCTTCCGCTCATCTTTCTTTCTCCCTTATTTCTTTCTGTCTTCTCTCCAGATAGAAACTCTAGACCGCATTTGGACTCCTAAATTGACAGTTGGTCTTATCATATCAGGACATGAAAATAGTAATTCAAGATAATAGGCAGTACTCTACAGTATTTAAGAAATGAGAGCTGAGTTTAAAAAGTGAACTTCGTTTTACTTATTTCAGGAATTAAGACTCAGAAATAGAGTAAGCAGTGTAAAATTAATGCACTTAGGGAAGTATGTCAGTGCCAGAAATATACATGGCAGTAGTGAAACTCTGAAATGGCCTGATCAGACAGCAGTGTAGATGAAAGCAGAGTAGAGGGTATCTGTACATGGGGAGCCTTTGGACAGACCTGGACACCATAAGTAAGGGACAGCAGACTCAGAGAAAGCGGGGGAACATTCTCCAGGTATTCACCATGGGGAAACTCTTGCCCTAACTAGGAATATAAGACATTTTTTAATATCATTCCTATTGACTTAGAAACTAGGTTGAACAGTGAAGACTAAACAATGAATATAAGCTGAGCATGAGGATTTTTTCTGCCAGATGTGTTATATGGCAACCGTATGATCTAATAAAAAGAAGGCCCTCTGGGATGAGCAGCCCTGGATGTGAATCTGCTAGCTGTATGATTGTGGATAAACCTCTCTCAGCCCCATTTCCCTCATCTGTACAATGGAGATAATGATGTTTGGGAGAATGAAATATGGCAATATTTGTAAAACACCTGCTGTGTTATAGGGTCTCAATGAATCAAAGTTTTCTTCTTCTTCTTTCTGTGTATAAACTAACACTGAAAATGAGGACAGTTTTTTTTTTTTTAAATATTTAGTATCTTTACAAACAAATAAGGGAATTAGGCTCAAAAGGCAGCATTGGTTTTAAATGTTATTTATGACAGGTATATATATATATACAATTTAAGTTACCAATTAGATTCCAGGACCCTTGGGCAGATAATTTTATCAAAAGTACAGATTATTTATGGGAAATTACATGAAAAGTTAGTGATTCTATCCATAAAGTCATAAATCTTGATAAACTGTGCAACAGAGCTCTATCTAAAGTCTTATCTTCTACAGGATGGTAAAGAAAGAACTAAAAAAAAAAAATAAGATTCTGAAAACTCCACCGTAGAAAAGTCTGCATAATTTTTATTAAGCTTAATTGTAGCATTGAGCAGTTAACCTCAGGGAGCCGAAGCAAATGCAACCACAAAATTGCACCCTGGGGATACTACCATAATCCAGGGATCATGTGAAACCCACAGAACGACAACTCAACAGCAGAGTTTTCATCAAGAAAAGATGTTAGAAGACAATGGAACAGTGTCTTCAAAGGTCTAGGCAAATTTGCAAATGACCACTAAACTTTCATTCACGAATGGAGGCAGAATATTTACAGACAAACAAAAACTAAGAGAATGTATTACCTATGATCCTTGCTGAAAGAACTACCAAATGCTATACTTGTGTAGAAAGCAAAATTAAACAAGAAGGAAGGCTTGAGCTATATAAAGCAATGAAGAAAACCTTTAAAAAATTTTGTAATTAATTACTAAAATTGTGCTGAGTGCTACAAAGGAAAACACAGTGTGCTATGAGACTATAGAAGTGATTTGATTGGCCCCAAATAAAAGAGAATGCAACAAATATAAAGCTGGTTGTAGATGAAGATAGCAAATATAAGGCTTGTGCCTAACGTGTTCAGTAGTAATCACTACCAATTATCATGTCTCTAGAGAGCAAAAATGTAGTAGACCTTTGGAGTTGGCATACATACATGACCTGTTCCAGAAAAGATAGCAAAAACATACAGATAACCTGTTAGCAGAAGAAGGACAAGAAATATTCCTTTTCTAAATACACCTCCACTTGTCCTGAATGTTCTGTGCCTTCAATACCAAGCGTAGAATTCTGATACTCAACGTTCCATATGCAACAACTTCTCATTCAGCTTCAAATCATGAATGCCTAGTAGGCATCTCAAACATAACATAGCCAAGGCAAGAAGAATTGATTTGTTCCTCTGTATAATTTTTTTTTTTTTATAATTTGGCCCCTACCAAGCTCTCCAGGCATTAGCAAATTGCAGGTAGGTTTAAAAAAAAAAAAAAACAACAACTGGACATCATCTGTGATCCCTTTTTCTTTGCACCACCCATGTAATTTATTTCAAAATCCTCTCGGACTTTGAAATGCTAATTACTTCTTTAATTGGGCCATTCTTTGTTGTCTGCATTTATGCACCTGTAATCAGCAGCAACAGCATCTTTCATCTGGGTTACTTCAACAGTTGTTGAACATTTGCTTCAAGTTATTTCCAACCTATATTATATTCTCTCTTGTGAAGCCAGAGGACTACTTTTAAAGCCTCTGCTGCCTATTGCCCTTTGAATAAAATCTGATTAACCCTGACCTGATCTGACCTCTGTCTATTACTCCTGTTACTTCTACCTCATCTCTTCTCCTGCCATAGAGGCACAAAGGTATCTTCTCTATACTTAAACACACTACATCCAGGACCTTTGCACATTATCATTTCTTCTGGGAATAGTCTTCACTCAGATTTTTACATAACTGCTGTGACTCTTAGTCATCCTTCCATTTAGGAAAAATGGACACTTTTTAGAACTTTGGTGTATAATCCGAGTAGGTAATATGTGCTAGGTTTTTTTTTTATGTTATACAAATATTTTCATACATCTCATAACTATACATGCAAAGTTGGAGATTAAGGATGCATGTCCAGAACAGCAAATTTTATTATGGTTATTTCTGGAAGTAAGTATACTGAGGAAAAACAAAGTTCCTCACACTTAATATTCAGGTGGAAAAGGGTGACTATGAGAAGCGTTATAACTAATGTATTTGCAAAGGGTGGCTTTTTTTTCTTTTTGATTGTGCTTTAAATGAAAGTCCACAATTCAAGCCAGTTTCTCATGCAAAACCCTATGCACACACCACTGTGTGACCCTAGTTGCTCTCCCTATAATGTGACAGTGCACTCCTCCTCTCCACCCTGTATTCCCATGTCCATTCAGCCAGCTTCTATCCCCCTCTGCCTTCTCATCTTGCCTCCAGACAGGAGCTGCCCACCTTGTCTCATGTGTCTACTTGAGCTAAGAAGCACACTCCTCACCAGTATCATTTTATGTCTTATAGTCCAGTCCAATCTCTGTCTGAAGAGTTGGCTTTGGGAATGGTTTTAGTTTTGGACTGACAGAGAGTCTGGGGGCCATGACCTCTGGGGCCCCTCTAGCCTCAGTCAGACCATTAAGTCTGGTCTTTTTATGAGAATTTGAGGTCTGCATCCCATTTTTCTCCTGCTCCATGAGGGATTCTCTGTTGTGCTGGTGAAGGGTGGCTTTTACTATATCACAGTAAGTTGGAATAAGGCATTTTAACATTAAAAGTATATACTTTCCACATTATACATTTTCCTTAATAAACCAAACCAAACCCATTACCATTGAGTTGATCCTGACTCTTAGCAACACTGTAGGATAGAGTAGAACTGCCCCATAGGGTTTTGAAGGAGGGGCTGGTGGATTCGAACTGCTGACCTTTTGGTTAGCAGCTGCAGCTCTCAACCACTGTGCCACCAGGGCTCCTTTTCCTTAATAGTTGTTGTAAAGTTAATTTTACTATTAGATTTATTTCAAATGCCACAAGAATTGTGTTATTTAAATTAATTTTTAAGTGAATCATTTTGTAAAATAAGAACTCTTTCATAGTAGAAGGAGACCTGGTGGTACGGTGATTAAGAGCTCAGCTGCCAACCAGAAGGTCAGCAGTTTGAATCCACCAAGCTGCTCCTTGGAAACTCTACAGGGCAGTTCTATTCTGTCCTATAGCATCGCTATGAGTCAGAATCAACTCGATGGCATCGGGTTTTGGTTCATAGTATAAACTTTCCTCCACTAACTTTTTAAAATAGTTTGAATTTGAATACTTTACATCTGCTACATGCTTTCACATTTAATTTCATCTAAACAGTAACCCTGCCAAGTAGGGTTTCATTTTTTATTGCCATTTTACAGTAAGGAAAATTAAGTTTGATGAAGTTAAGAAATTTGTCAAAGGAATTAACAACACACATTTGGACCCAGAACTTCCAAAAATATTGTGGGAGTTATTCGAAAGGGCAAAAAAAGATTCATGGGCCAAATACATTTGGGAAACACTGGGTTAAGCTATGTTTTCTTCCTCTAGAACTTCTAGGGGCTTTTGATATGTTAATGTGATTATGAATCTCTACAAGAGGAATAGATTTTGCAGCCTTTCACATCTGGACAGTCGCAGCACAAAGGGAATTTTATTTCAGAATGATTATAGGGTTCCTCTTTGAGTGGTGGTAAAGTACTAGCATTTCTTCATAAAATATTTTAGGAAAAATATCATCATACTATTATGATTTTATTATTTGGGGTTTTCTTTAAATGAAGCATAAATGCACCAAAAAGTGTATATACATAATCAAATTGCTGCCTGCCACCACCTTATGGAAAAATAATGTCTGTACCTAGATTTTATGCTCCCATTTCTCAATTTTTATTTATATTTTCTCTTATCACATAATGTTAACTAATGTATTTTGAGAATAAAATAAGGGCAAACATTTTCTTTGTGCAGTTTTCACGTGGATATTTTCTTTACTTTGCCTTGAGATAACAACAAAGACTGTTAGCTGCCAATGCAAGATCCTTGGGGAATTTGGGAACATAAATAATTTTCTTATTTAGTGACGGAATGTTCTTCAGTAATCAGAATTGTGAATAAAAAAGATTAATAATGATTGCTAAGGGAAATATTGAACCAGGGGTTAGCTGCTTACAGAATTTCTTTCCTCTCCTCTTCTATTTTGTAATTACCATATCACCAGGGTTAAGGAAGAAATCAAATAAGTCAAGATTCTGTGGTTTTCTAGATTGTTGGGGACAATAGTGTTTATTGACATTTTTATAGTAATTATTTTCTCTAGTTATATCTATAATCAGTTTAATGAATGCTTAGTAAAGAAACATATATTTAGCTAGGATCAACTTCCAGAAGCAGAACTGATGACAGACTGAACTGATTCTCCCACCCCTCAATTCAAATGCATGAAAATTTTGAATACGATTTTCTAAAAAGCTTTAAACACATATTGCTGTTGTTGTTGTTAGGTGTCATCAAGTTGATTTTGACTAAGAGCAATCCGTGGCATAGCAGAACTTCCCCATAGGATTTTCTAGGCTGTGATCTTTATGAGAGCAGATTGCCAGATCGTTCTCCTGCAGAGCGGCTGAGTGGATTGAAACCGCCAGCCTTTCAGTTAGTAGCCCAGCGATTAACCATTGAGCGATCAGAGCTCCTTTAAATACATAGCTGAGCCCAAAATATATGAATGAACCTCATTTTCCAAGGTATCCTAAATCAACATATCATCTTATATGGTACTGAACCTGGACTGAGGGCCTAATGGGGAGGAGAAGATTTTAAAGCACTTTTAGGACAAAAGATGTGGCCTTAGGCAACATGTAATATGGAGATGATAATGAAAACCTGCCTAAATTTAGAATCTTTAAGGGCTGACTTCAGCATGTAGAGGAGGATAATCTCCCTGCCTCCCAGCCCCCCCCCACCCCCACCATACACACACACACACACACACACACGAGCTCAATAATGTGGCAAAAGTGCCGTTCACCTGCCAGGGATTCTGGCTGGTGAGGAAAAAAAAAAAAAGTCCATGAAAATTAAAACTGAGTGGAGGATCTAAATTTTTACACTAGCCACCAAAACCAAAGAAACCAAACCCGTTGCTGTTGAGTTGATTCTAACTCACAGTGACCCTAAACTCACAGTGACCCTATACCACAAGGCTCTAGAATTCTGAACTGAGAAATTAACATGAAAATGATCCCAGTTAGGTAAAATCCTTAGAGTTCCCCTATAGAATCATAAAAAAAATCACTCTTCTGGGAGACTCCCACAGACACACAAACACTGAAGATTAGCTCACAATAAAGTATTACAACCCACATTAAGAAATAAAACATTGAATACTGTCTGGGTCCTGAGCCTTTCCAAGGCTGTGATCTTTACGGAAGCTGACTGACACATCTTTCTCCCGCAGAGCTGCTGGAGGGTTCAAACTGCTGACTTTCAATTAGCAGCTTAGCGCTTAACCATGGCTACACCAGGGCTTCAAAAGCTTCCTAGTGGCCATCTAAGATACAACTATTGGTCTCTACTCATCTGGGGCAAAAATAAAGATGGAAACCAAAGACTTAGAGAAGAAAAATCTACGTGAACCACAGCCTTATCTATCCTGAGACCAGAACAACTAGATAGCGCCCAGCTACCACTATTAACCTGATCAGAACCACAGTAGATGGATCCTGATAAGTACGGGAAAAAATGTGGAACAAAACCTCAAATTCTTAAAAAATCCAGACTTACTGAACAGGTTGAAACTATAGGACTTCCTGAAACTATTGTCCTGAGGTACTCTTTAAACCTGGAACTGAATCTATCCCTTGAGGTCACCTTTTAGCTAAATAACAGATTGGCACATAAAATAAAGACTATCACCCATGAGTACTGTGCTTCTTTGAAAAGTCATCCATATGAGACCAGTCAACAATTATTCTAAAGCAAAGATGAGAAAGTAGGAAGGGCAAGAAAACTAGTTACTGGAAATGGAACAATGAGAATGGAAGTAATAAGAATGCTAACAAGTTGTGAAAAATATAGCCAATGTTACTGAGCAATTTGTGTAGAAATTGTTAAATAGGGACCTAATTTAAACTTTCAGTGAAAACACAATAAAATATTATTTAAAAAAAGAAATAATACATTGTGACTTATCTAATAAAATAACCATGAAAATTAGCAGCCCATGAACTTGAAATAACAGAAAAATATTGAACACTCTAAAGTAAATATGCTGAAAATAATTAAGGAGATAAATAAATAAAAAGAAAATTTAGTTCTATAAACACTAAAAATACACAGGTATATTTGAAAATGAGACAAATAAAACTTCTAGAAACAAAAATCTAGTTATAGAAACAAAAAAAATAAGTAAATGCATTAAGCACTTAACTAAGCATATCTGAAGAGAAAATTAGAAGCTCTTTTTGAGAAAATTATCAGAATATACCATATAAAGATGAAAAAAGCAAAATTTGAAAGACAAACTGAGAGGACAGAATAAGAAGCTTTACATTTAAAACTAATTAAAAAGGGAAAGGACAGAGAATGTGTTAAGAGCCAGTATTCTAAGGAATAATGACAAAAAATTTCCCAGAACTGATGGATGAGCCCAAGATTGAAGAAATGCATTTGTATCCCAAGCAATATGAATTAAAATGAATCTATCCAAACTAAAACCAAAACCAAACCCATGGCTGTCAAGTCGATACCCTAATACCTACTGAAAAAAAAAAAAAAAGTTCTGATAATAATAAAATCTATCTCCAAAACTTGATTGTTTTACCTTTGCAAAATCAAGATTAGGCTAGTATTTATTTTGTGAATGCCACTTATTCTAGAAAAACTCTACTGTTTTTTAACTTTTCCATTAGAAATAAGGAAACCTAGGACTATGTCCTGCATCTGTCACTGTCCATGAGGTTTTGACTAAATATTTGAGACTCAGAATAAAGGTAATAAATCCTTTTTTAGAGAACTAAGAGACATAACAAGGCACCAAATAGAATGAGTGAAGAAATTCCAAATTATTTTCATTAGGGTCACTAATTTGATGGACATCATGCACAAGTGTTGGTGTACAAAGTTTCACTCCTCTATGTCCTGATAAAACCAAAGCCAAAAATTTAAGTTGTTTTGATTGGTAGTTCCTATTTGCCTGACAAACTTATGCACAAATAGCACTGCTGAAATCTAGACTTCAAAAATTTCCCACAGATAAAGTTCTATGAACATGAGTTTACAATTAAAAATGACAATTTACATGAGAAAACTAGTAGCAGAATCAGATGCCCCCAAAACTGTAGATAATGAATTCAGCAGATACAAAATATAAAATAAACATGCTTAATATTTTTAAAGAAAAGAAAAAGAGCTTAAAAGCATGAGTTTGGAAGAGAGGCAATTCGAAAATAATGATCAGGAAATTTTTAAAGAATTAAATAGGCTTTCTAGAAGTGATAAAATGGAATAGCTGAAATTAATAATGTAGTGGGCAAATTAAACGTCAGAGTAGATACAACTGAAAAGCAAATTAGAAAATGGTAAGATCAATAAAATAAATTAGTTAAAATGCATATAGAGAGACCAAAAGATACAAAATGTGAAAGAAAGGATAAGAGACTCATGAAGAGAAGATATCAAATATAAGAGAATGGACTGGAGTAAAAGCAATACTTGAAGTGATAATTTCTTAGGAACTTTGAAAACTAGCAAAAGACCCGATATTCAAATTGGGAAATCCAGCAAATCTCAAGCATGAAAAATAAGAAGAAATACGCCCATATACTATCGTAGTGAAACTGATGAATTCCAAAAACAGAATTTTTTAAACACTGGTGACGAAAGTAGACAGGTTACCTACAAAGCGATGACAAGTAAAATGACAGCTGACTTCTTAAGAGCAATGGAGGTGGTGAAATAGGATCACAAAAAATGAAAATGGTGGAAGAAAGACCACCTGTGAACCTAAAATTGTACATTCTTAGAAGCTATCTTTCAATAATGACATTAAAATAAAGGGTTTTCTGTTCATTTGTTTCCCCCAAGCAAAACTTAGAGAATTTACCAGCAGGAGATTTTCACCGAAGGGTCCTGGGAATTAGTTTTTAAGCAGAATGCGATTGAACACAGATAGAAGGTTTAAGTTGCAGAGAATAATGATGAGCAAAGAAATCGGCAAACAAAAGGAAAAATGTAAAGAAATTCTATATGTATAGAGTGTATACATACATAATGTAAGTATTACATGTATAATATAAGCAGTAAATAGATATATACATAATATTATATGTCATATATATAAAGTATTTATATATATAAATTGTCTAATGTACGTATTGGAAACCGTGGTGCCATAGTGGTTAAGTACTACGGCTGCTAACCAAAGGGTAGGCAGTTCGAATCCGCCAGGCGCTCCTTGGAAACTCTATGGGGGCAGTTCTACTCTGTCCTACAGGGTCACTATGAGTCAGAATCGACGGCACTGGGTCTTGGTTGGGTTTTTAATGTATGTATTAAAAAGCAGAACAGAACTAAATTACTGGTCACCAATGGCATGTAAGTTGAGAATGAGGTTGATTGACGTTCCTCACATGGTTTACCTACTACCTTTCTGGATGCCCTTGTCAGTCTCCTTTGCTGGTATTTCCTTTCTAGTGTTGAAATGCCTCAGTGCTCAGTCCTTGGACATCTTCCATTTTCGATCTATATTCCCTGCCCTGATATTCTCATCCAGTCGGACAACTTAGTACCAGCTCTAAGCTATCGAACACTACATACCACATTTTTATAGCCAGACCAATCTTCTCTGAACTATACTGACAATGCTGTTCTATCAGATTTTCTGGTAAAAATCTGGAAGTCATTCTTGACATCTTTCTGTTATGTCCTACACCTAGTCTGTGACCAAGTATAGTCTGTTTTATCTTCACAATATACTCAGAATCTTCATACCCAGTGCCATTTCACCACCCTGATCAAAACCACCATGGTTTTTCTCCTGAATTAATGCCAGAGTCTCCTAACTCATCTCCCCCTACTTCTACCCTTGGAGGTACAAAGGCTTTATGCTCAGCTACTAACCTAAAAGTTAGCAGTCCAGACCCACTCAGCAGCAGCACAAAACAAAGGCCAGACAATCTGCTTCCGTAAATATTACAGCCAAAAATCTCTCTGGAGCAGCTCTACTCTGTAACACATGGGGTCATCATAAGTCAGAATCCATCCAGCAATGGGTTGGTTTTTGTTTTGTTTCCATACGGTCACGATAAGTCAGAACCGACCTAACGGCAAGGGGTTTGTTTTAGTATTGTTCAGAAGGACACCTTCCAAAATTCATTGTGCATCTTAATAATTTCAGAGTAACTATTAACTAATGTGATACAAATACAGTATAAAAATTTTGAAGTCGTAGAGGGAAAAATAAATACATAATATATTCAAAATAAAATAAATAATCCAAAAATGAAACTGAAGCTTAAGAACGTTAACTGAATTGGCCAAGTACAGTGAGTAACACAGGACTTTGTGTTTTTTGAATCTCTCTAGTCCAAAGTGATTATTTGTGTATTAAATAAGGTGGCAATTACAATTTAATACTCTTTGAAGTTCAAACAAATTTGTTATTATAAATAATATATAATATATTACCTCAGAAATATTACCTCAAATGGGTGACTCTAAATAGCAAAATAAATTAAAATTATGAGAATAAATGTGTTAAAATAGATTTACTGCTTATATTAACATTAACAATTATTGTATAGTTAGGCTGTGTCTATTTTAGGTACATAATTTTGTATGTTGTTCATCTTCAGAATTAAAGTTGCAATAATAAATTATAGCTATAATCCAATTTGATGTCAAATATATAAATACACATAAAGAAAATATAATGTTTCTTTTCTTATAGTAATGTATGCAATTTTGTTTTCAAATGGTAATTTAACACATTATTCAGGAAATGTTTTGATGGCAAAAATATTACTAAATATTAATATTTTTATAAATATTGGATATAAACACAAAATTAAGTCTAATGCATTATTGATATATTCAGTTTTATTATCATGTAATTTTATTGGTAAATTAGAATACACCCACTCCTAACTAACTGACAGGATTTAGTTCCAAAGACCAGGTCATTACATGAAATCAGTGTTGTGTAAAAATGGAGGATGACCACATCAGGTCACAAAATAGAGGATGACTCTATTATATAACTGCCAGATTACATCATTATATAACTGCCAAATTGCACATTATACATCTGCCATACCACCGAAAATCATAGCCCGGCCAAGTTGACAGATAACCTTAACCATGACAGCCAACATTACCCTCACCTCCTATCTCAACATTCATTACTGCCAAATCTATGTTGTTAATGTGCAAAATAGTAGGATAGCAGTTTTTTGCTATTGCCGTAAATGCGGAACGTCAGATAACGAGATAGTCAATACACGAGGAGTTGTTATTGTTTTCGTTAGGTGCTGTCGAGTCGGTTCCGACTCATAGCGACCCTATGTACCACAGAATGAAACACTGCCCGGTCCTTCGCCATATTCACAATCATTGTTAATGTTTAATCCCATTGTTGCAGCCACTGTGTCAATCCACCTCGTTGAGGGTCTTTCTCTTTTTCACTGGCCCTGTACTCTACCAAGCATGATGTCCTTCTCCAGGAACTGATCCCTCCTGACAACATGTCCAAAGTATGTGAGACGTGGTCTCACCATCCTTGCTTCCAAGGAGCATTCTGGCTGTACTTCTGCCAAGACAGATTTATTCATTCTTTTGCCAGTCCATGGTATATTCAATATTCTTCACCAACACCACAATTCAAAGGTGTCAATTCTTCTTCCGTCATCCTTATTCACTGCCCAGCTTTCACATGCATAAGATGCGACTGAAAATACCATGGCTTGGGTCAGGCACTCCTTAGTCTTCAAGGTGATATCTTTGCTTTTCAACACTTTAAAGAGGTTTTTCACAACAGATTTGCCCAACGCATTGCGTCTCTTGATTTCTTGACTGCTGCTTCCACGGGTGTTGATTGTGGATCCAAATAAAATGAAATCCCTGACAACTTCAGTCTTCTCCATTTATCATGATGTTGCTCATTGGTCCAGTTGTGAGGATTTTTGTTTTCTTGATGTTGAGGTGTGATCCATACTGAAGGCTGTGGTCTTTGATCTTCATTAGTAAGTGCTTCAAGTCCTCTTCACTTTCAGCAAGCAAGGATGTGTCATCTGCATAATGCAGGTTGTTAATGAGTCTTCCTCCAATCCTGATGCCCCGTTCTTCTTCATATAGTCCAGCTTCTAGGATTATTTGCTCAGCATACAGATTGAATAGGTATGGTGAAAGAATACAACCCTGACGTACACCTTTGATGAAGGAAATTTCTTAGTATTAGGGGCATGTGTATGAATACCAATTATTTTATTGTGCTATTATATATTACTTCTCCCTGGGGCTAGTTAAGGGTGCAAGACTAGATCTTTTCAAAGGGCATCTCTAATCCTGGTAACAGTCTTACAAAATAGACATCATTAACCTCGTTTTTAAAAAGCCTAAAATTTGTAACGAGACCAAAGGGGCACACCAGGCCAGGGGCAAGGACTAGAAAGCAGGAGGGGACAGGAAAGCTAGTAATAGGGAACTCAAGGTCGAGAAGGGAGAATGTTGCCATGTCGTGGGGTTGTTAAATAATGTCATAAAATAATATGTGTACTAACTGTTTAATGAGAAGCTAGTTTGTTCTGTAAACCTTCTTCATTTAAAAAAAAAAAAACAGACTAAAATTCATTAAGCAATTTGCCCAAGATCCTACAAAATTAAGGCTAAAGATTCTAGCATCAAGATACATTTTTTAATTATTAAATTCCCAGAGAGTTTTTTTTTTTTTAATTGTGGATTTGATGGGGACTGGTATTATATTTTTTATTCTTCTTTTTTTGTTTCTTTTTAGTAAGAACCTCCCAATAATGTTGAGGACGCAATGAAATCAGAATTCCATACAGTTACTGGGAAACTGTAAAGAAACTCCGGTTTTATTTTGGATATATTGAATTGGTATTTCTTTCATTCAGTAAACATTTATCTAGTGCCTCCTATGTGCCAAACAACACAAAACATAAAATAGCAATGGTGAATCCTTACTAATCATACAAAAGACATGATATTTGATAAATATAACTCATACAATGAAGGGAAAAAAAGTAGAAGAATTTATACACAGCAATTTGACCTCTGTTTGTAACACAATATAAAGTGTAATTTTCTCCTATCTAAATTTTCTTTCAAAATATGGAACACCAGCTGTAAGGGAGCTGAGATGGTTTCTGTAATGGGTTTGGAAATATCCTTCTGAGCATGCCCAGAACAACTGATTGCAAATAATTAAATCACTCACACCATCTGTGAATCCTTCTGATTCTTCAATGATTACTTAAGACTCTCATTGTATGGAACATATTCTGAGAACAGATGAATAAAATTAATTCAAGTGTAAAGCTTTTCCCACTTTGATTTTCATAGAAAACCAGGGGTTACAATGTTTCCAAGTTTGTGAAGTTATCTTCGTTTTTTTATGTCCTCCTATATGAGCCAAAAGGAGTCCTGGTGGTGCAGTGGCTAAAGCGCTTGGCTGCCAACTAAAAAGTTCAGTGGCTTGAACCCACCAGCTGCTCCTCAGGAGAAAGATGTGGCAGTCTGCTTCTGTAACGATTTACAGCCTTGGAACCCCCATGGGGCAGCTCTAGTCTGTCCTAGAGGGTTGCTATAAGTCGGAATGGATTCGAAGGCAGTGGTCTTTGATCTTCATTAGTAAGTGCTAATGTTAAAGTTTTTAGTTAAAGTTTATGTTATTTTTTTAAAGAAAAGGGCAATCGATTCTCTTCATTTGCACCAATTATCTGGTGAAGGTACAAACTTTGTCTTGCCAGGGGACATAATTATTCTTAATTTTTTTATTGTAATTTATATGAAGGGTTATGGAGCAAATTAGCTTTTCATTAAACAATTAATACACGTATTGTTTTGTGACATTGGTTGTCAGCCCCACAACACTTTAACACTCTTCCCTTCTTGACCTTGGGCTCCCCATTACCCCTTCCCTGTCCCCTCCTGCCTTCTTGTCCTTGTCTCTGGGCTGGTGTGCCCATTTAGTCTTGTTTTATTTTATGGGACTGTCTAATCTTTGGCTGAAGGATGGACCTCAGGAGTGATTTCAGTACTGAGTTAAAAGGGTGTCCAGGGGACCATACTCTCAGGGTTTCTCCAGTCTCTTTCACATCACTAAGTCTGATCTTTTTTTTGTGAGTTAGAATTTTGCTCTACATTTTTCTCCAGCTCTGTCCGGGACCCTCTATTGTGGTCTCTATCGGAGCAGTCTATGGTGGTAACCAGATACCATTTGGGTGTGCTGAACTCTGTCTGGTGGAGGCTGTGGTAGTTTGTGGTCCATTAGTCCTTTGGGCTAATCTTTCCTTGTGTCTTTGGTTTTCTCCATTCTCCCATGCTCCAGAGGGAGTGTGACCAATGGAGTATCTTAGATGGCCACTCACAAGTTTTTAAAACCCCAGATACTACTCACCAAAGTAGGATGTAGAACATTTTCTTTATAAACTATGTTACACCAGTAATTTGGTCCCTTAGGGAGTTTGGATGTATCTATGAAGCTTTCATGACCTTGCCTTGGTCTATTTGTGCTGGCTTCCCCAGAATTGTGTACTGTCTCACACTTCACCGAAGTTACTACTTATCTACTGCCTAGTTAGTGTTTTTTGGGTTATGAGCCAGTGGCTTTTGAAATCTTAAAATGTGCTTAAAATTTAATTTCATCTTACGGCTTTCACTTCTTTAATTACTACCATGAATAGACATTTTAGCTTATTTTTTTTTAATTGTGCATCAGGTGAAGGTTTACAGAGAAAATTAGTTTCCCGTTCAATAATTTGTACACAAATTGTTCAGTCACATAGGTTGTACTCCCTGAAATGTGTCAGCACCCTCCCTATTACCACCCTGAGTTCCCCATTTCCATTCATCTGGTTGTCCTGCCTCTCATTCTGCTTCTCAACTTTGCTCTTGGGCAAAAGTTGTTCTTTTGCTTAGTTTTATTTTTAGAAATACAAATGCATTTATTTATGCTAACTTCATTATGTAATGTAATTTTGTGGGAAAAAAATCCATGATTTATATCCTTTTATTTATTTAATCCTCTGTGTATATCTCAACACCCACTGAGTAATAGACAGCTATCTAATAGGGAACTAAATGAAAATCCTAGCTGATTGCATTCTCAAATTTAACACCACATACCATAATAATGAGCAAGTTTTGATTTTTTTGAGTGGCCATTTCAACACATGTAAATTTATACCCACCCGTATTGTCCATTGTTAAATTATGACTTTCTCCTGTTTGGGGACATTCAACTGGCCTTTCTTTAATTTTCCTTAAATTTTATTATAATATCCTTCACCAGAAAAAATAAAATTTGGAACATCATGAGATTCCCTAAGATTCTTGGTAGTATTTTTATTGGCCTAGGAAATGGAAAGTCAAGAAACCAAAAACCTACTGATGGAGAAATGCATTTCTTATGAAAAGGCATCGTTCCTTCCAAGTTTCTAACTATGTTGGTTGTTTGAAATTTTTATCACTAGGAAACGAAAGCATTAAAAGTCCATCATCACCTCTCTTTTTTTATGGCCTTTGGTTTTCCTTTTAGGAAAAACACATGTATTATCCATTGCAATAAGAGTCTGGAATTTCTTTTGTGACCTGTGAGGGATAAATACAAGATCAAATATGTAATATCTTTTCAATATATACATTTACATATAATAAATGCAGAAACCCTGGTGGCGTAGTAGTTAAGTGCTGCAGCTGCTAACCAAAAGGTTGGCAGTTTGAATCCACCAGGCGCTCCTTGGAAACTCTATGGGGGTAGTTCCACCCTGTCCTACAGGGTCACTATGAGCCGGAATCGACTGGACGACGGTGGGTGGGTATAATAAATGCAAAGTGTTCAGAGCAGTGCCTGCCCTATATTAAGAGCTTTATTATTATTAGATCCTATTTTTATATGTTAAGAAGTCCTGGTGGTGCAGTGGTTAAGCGCTTGGCTGCTAGCCAAAAGATCGGCTGTTCAAACCCACCAGCCGCTCTTCGGAAGAAAGATGTGGCAGTCTGCTTTCTTAAGGATTGTGGTTGCCTTGTTAGCTGCTCTTGAGGCGGTTCCGACTCAAAGCGACACTATAGGACGGAGTAGAACTGCCCCATAGGATTTCCAAGGAGTGGCTGGTGGATTTGAACTGCTGACCTTTTTGTCCGCCAACTGAGCTCTTAACCACTAGCCACCAGATTACAGCCTTGGGAACCCTGTGGGGCAGTTCTACTCTGTCCTATAGGGTCGCTATGAGTCGGAATCAACTCGATGGCAACGGGTTTGGTTTTCATATTATCCTGGTAAGAGCGGTTATTATAATAGTTACTGAAAACATATCTTGACCTATTTTGCTTAGGTTATTTTTACCAAAAACAGTATTTGCTCACCTATAAACATTTTCATTCTCTGGATTTAAATATTTTTGTTTGTTTCCAAGAAAATATAACCCATAATAGCCTCATTCGGCAATGCTGTTTGGCACCCAAGAAGTAAAATAAGTTAATTTACTTTTAACACAGAAGTGTTACCTTTCCTTTGGTGTGTCAAAAGTAAAAACTGAAAATGTGAGAATCCAAAGTTATAAAAGTGCACCACTTTTTATATTAATATACATGCTTTGCTTACATTTTTCATTTCCAAAAATAACCTTAATGACAAATACTTAGCAGAGCTCTTTGTGATTTACAAAGTGCTTTTGCATACAACATTTGATTTGCTTTTTAAACCTTTTTAGAAATTTTTTATTTGGAGACTGTGGTGAGTTATTTCGTTCTGAAAAGTTTCGAGGAGTAATTAATTTCTTTTTTCTATTTGGTGAAACACATTTCTATCATAGACGCTTTTACAGTTTTTTTTTTTGCGGGGGGGAAGACATGTCTAAGACTTACGTTAATTATCCTTTTAAAATATATGGTCTAAAACAGATTTAAGTGATGGTGTGAATATGGTTTCTTAGAGTTAAAACTTGTAAATTTGCTGGGCAGAATGCTGCAATTTTATATTGAAATTCTTGCCATGGGAAAATACAATTATAATTATTTTCTGGAACAATGACAAGGAATAAGCTATTTCAGAAGAAACTCTCTTGGTTGTAAAGTGGAGCACATTAAGCCCAAGGTGTCATTAAATGCACAAAACCCTAAGGAAGAATTGAGCATAATCCTTGGTAAGAAAAAAAAATGGTTTTGTTCAGTGATGATTAACATATTTTGCAAAGTTATTTATAAGCTGGTGAAGTCTATTATTTTGTAAAATATTTTATTTCCTACAATAGTTTCTACACACAGAGCAGCATTTCATTTATCCAGAGGTCAGATGGCCACTATTATGAACTATCTGGAGCACAGCCAAGAATCAGAAAATGAGTAGAACAAAAGGCCTCTGGATTCTCTAAATTGATTTTGTAAAGTTGATAAAGTTCAAAGCTTATTACATTTCTTGTTGAGATAACCTTTCAAGTTCTTTCTTGAAGATTATTATTTTATTTTATTTTTTTGCTGATTATAGTGATTATTCTAAAAAACTTAATTATCTTGTTTTGCTCCCCATAGTAGTAGTAAAAAAAGAAAAGGAGAAGATAAATGACAGAACCAAGAAATAATAGCTGACAGCCTGGCAGTGAGGCAAAAAGGCCTATATATAGCTTATATATGTGTGTAGGAAGGAGTCCTGGTGGTGCCATGGTTCTCAGAGGCTAACCAACAGGTCAGCTGTTCAAACATACTAGCAGCCTCATTGGAGAAAAGACCTGGCCGTCTTTCCAGTAAAGATTTCAGCCTTGGAAGCCCTACGGGGCAGTTCTACTCTCTCCTATAAGGTCATTATGAGTGGGAATACATTCGATGGCACGCAACAACAATAACATGTGTAGGGACACCTAGCTCTGAGAAACTCTATCTCAGGACAACACAAATTATAGAATGATGGTAGAGATGATAGAAATAGAGGACACAGAGGATTTGCTTTTTATTATTTAATTTGGTTTAACTTACCATGCACCAAAAAAACCCAAACCCATTGCCCTCAAGACGATTCCAACTATAATGTAATTATTTTAACACTTAATTCCCAAATCAGGTTAGGTAATAAAATCACTAACTTCTCGCCTTCTATTTCTAAACGTATTTAGCACATAATAACACATGGCATGTTAGGTTCCTAAATTCATAAATAATGTTGCCAGCTGATATAAACCTCTGTCTATAGCTGTATCTATGTGTATATATGTATGTGTGATATGTACATGTATCCATATGTTCACATGTGTACATATAAATTTGTTCATGTATTTGTTATAAATAGTCCATACATAAATTTACTTTATAAAATATACAATTTGCTTTTGAGAAAATGCCTGTTGACCCCACTGAGATAGTGATTTTTGTATTTTATTCTTCCTTTGTGAGAGAAGTTCTAAAATTTCTGTTTTGTAGCTCCCTTCTTTTATTGCAGGCATATCAAATTATTGTGAATATTTTAAAAGAGAATAGAAAGTAACGTAGCTATCAAACGCATGTTATTTGGAATTAGGTTATTATGACCTTGTAAATATTAGTATTGTATTTCAAGGTTAGTATTGGAGCCTCTTCAAATTAAGAACGTTTAGATAAAGGTGACCTCATATGTCAGGCCAATGAAATAGGAATACTTTTCAGGCTTAAGCAAAGCAATTTGGAGTATATAGCATTGAGGCAGTAATTTTAACACTGGAAATAAACAAGCAAGCAAACAAACAAAAATCCTGGAATTCTTCTGACTGGTCTAAGCTTAGCTAAATGTCTGTTTAACTTCAGTATTTTTTTTCCTGGTAATTACTTTTACATTCGTTGATTAGTTGTTTATAAATTGCTCTCTTAACATCAGTCAAAATAGATCCAATGTTGGATCTTCTCACATAGGAGTACTATTTTCCATTTGCTGTTGAGGTTCCTCACTCAGCATCAGGAACCTCAAGCACCTGAAAGTAATTCTCTTTGGATCATGAGCAACAGAAGCCACCACCAATCATTGCCAGATTTCTTTAGCCAATTAGTTATTCAGTGACAAGTACCAACATTGTTTTAGGTGATGGTCTTAGTTTTCTAGGGTGGGTGTAACACAAATACAGAAGTGTGTGGCTTTAAAGAACAGAAACGCATTTTCTCACAGTTCTGAAGACTAAAAGTCCAAATCAGGGTCTTGATCATTTTGATTCTTTCCTTGTAGGTAGTCTTGGGTGTTCCTTGGTTCCTTGGCTTGTAGATGATTCCCATAAGGCATCTGTTTCCCTCACTCCCATGTATGCAGGCCTCTCTGTCTAATCTGCTCTTTTTGTAACTCAGAAGTGATTAGATTTAGAAGCTACCCTACTGGTATATGATCTAATTAACAACAACTACAAAAAACCCTTTGTCATCCAGTCGATTCCATCTTACAGTGACTCTGTAAGACAGAGTAAAGCTGCCCCATAGGGTTTCCAAGAAGCAGCTGGTGGATTTGAACTGCAGACCTTTTGGTTAGCAGCCATGCTCTTAACCACTGGGCAACCAGGACTCCAAACACTATTTCCAAACCAGATTACATTCATAGGTATAGGGGTTAAAATTCCAATATGTATTTTGATGAGACGATTTAATCCGTATGAGTGATAATGAAAAATTCTTTCAAAATATATTTGCCCTGAGTGTCTAAAACTGCCTTCTTACACATTCTGTCTTGGTCCATGTTTCCATAAGTTTCAGAGTCAATTAATGTACATGCTTTTCTGCAGCTCTGACTGAAATGAAAACAGCCTTTTATGGTAAAGTTAATTGCAAGGGGCCATACCTACTGATAAATAGGTTACATAAAGACTTTATTTACCACTGAAATCACTATTTGTCTCTAAGGCTAGTTCAGAGCTTTGTAAGGTTATTTCTGACTTAATAGAATATTATTTTAACAGTTCAAACAATTCAAAGATATATTAAGAAAAGATTAATACTCTCCATTTCTTTCTCTTGCTAAATCCATCCTCTCTGACATAACCAATGTTTACAGTTTGGTGTTATGTTTTCATATGATAGTTTATGCTTCTTTAGTGATACATATTATATATAAATCTATCATAGACTTTTTTTCAGGCAGCACATATAGATCTAATACATATTTTTTAAAGCCTTAGGAAATTATCCAAAATGTATTCAATCATTGCTCTACATTTCTGGTTTATTAGAGTATGATAAGAAATGGTGACCTGTAAAATCTCTACTTTTTTTTTAAAGATTCATTTATGAATACATGATCTTTCATTTTCAATGTCCTGATTGTATAAAATATGATTTTTTTTAATTGGGTAGAAAGTATGGATTTAATTTAGCTTGCTAGTTAAATAAAATCATCTCATTCCTTATTTATTTTTTATGTGTACTTTGGTCCAACAAGTTCTGGAAGAGATGTACTCAAGCTACCAATCATACCTGTGATTTTAACACATTCTCTTTGTATTTCTACTAATTTTTACCTTATGTAGAATGCAGCCAAATTTTTTAGGGCTTAACATTTAAAGTCTGCCTTTTTTTTGTAGGGAATATGACTTTGACCACTTTATTGGTTCTCTTGAACCCATTTAATGCTCTGCAGCCTTTAATTACTCCTTTAAAATTTGATTAAAAACTGAGAAGGAGGAGTTGCATTGAGTTCATTTGATATTATTTTGATTTTCACTTTTAAACATTATCTTCCTGATGTAACCAAAAAAAAAAAAAAAACCCACTGCAGTTGAGTCGGTTCCGACTCATGGAGACCCTACAGGACAGAGTAGAACTGCCCCATAGAGTTTCCAAGGAGAGCCTGGTGGATTCAAACCGCCAACCTCTTGGTTAGCAGCCGTCGTACTTAACCACTATGCCACCAGGGTTTCCCCTGGTGTAACATCACCCATAATTACATTATACACCATTATCTCCTGAGGTAACATCACCCATAATTACATTATACACCATCATCACCTTGCTTGTGGACGTATTTCTTGTAAACAGATAATAGATGGATTGTGTATTTTAACCCTATCTGAGAGTATTCTGCCTTTTGGTGGGAAAACTTAGTCCATTTCATTTTTGTTATGATAATGCACAATGGTGTAATTGTTTAAATTCCTTCTGTCATATTTTATGACCATTATAAAATATCCCATATTTTATTTCCTTCTGTCCCTTGTTCATAATTTTGCAATTTGCTATCTTCTTTGCTGCACCCTTCTGCATCCAACCCTCCCCCTTTCCAACATTAGGGCCAATAGGGCCCCTCACACCAAATTAGAATCCTTTAAAAACTAATAATATAGATTTTTAATTCCTGGTTACTATTGTTTTCCCTTATAGTGTCTGTTATCTAGTTCAAGAATTCATATAATCACTTAAATTATTGTTAAATTGTAATTTTTTTCATTAAACTTAACCTAAAACATCACATCATGTATTGTTCATCACTGTTTCTTTGTGATCTTCATTATACTTTTTCATTTGGCTGTAATATTTTGAAATTTCCTCATAAAAAGTACATAAGAGTGCATATTTTTAAATTCTTGCATTTTCAAAATAATCTTTTCTTTGCCATCATAATGATAGATTCATTGGCTAAAAATAGCATCCTTGTGTCTCTGGCCTCTTCTTTTTCATAGTCTAGGTTGAGGCCTACTGTTTTCTAGCTTCCAGTGTCTTCTAACTTTCCTTGTCTTTTAGCTTCTTTATTGCCAATGAGAAATCTGATGATGGTCCAAGTCTCATTTCTTTATACGGATTCTCCCCAAGTTACGACTTCTGACTTACGTATAACCTGTAGTTATGAACTGTCCCCCATAAATCCTATTATATTAAAAATTTGGGGTACATACAATGGCGTGTGATAACAAAAGGGCATTCCTTTGCGACAATCATCAAAACATTTTTATTATTATTACTATATTATTTTAAAGATGTTTTAGTGTATTTGGAAGTGTTTCTTTAAAGTTTTTATGTATAGAAAGGCACATTATATACTATATACTAAGACATACATTTGATCAACGGACATTATATACGAACCATACCTAACCGTTCTAACTTACATACAAATACGACTTGAAGACAGGTTTAGGAACGGAATGTGTCCATAATCTGCTGACTGCCTGTATTTAAACCATTTTCTTTGTCTCAAGCTCTGAAAGATGTCCCTCTCCCCACCACTCAGAGTTCAGAAATTTTATTAGGACATGATGCAGTATGCTTCTGCATATGTGTCTTTAATTGTTTTTTTTAATTCTTCTTGGTACTTAGGTAATGTTTTCAATTTTTTTAAATCAATTATTTTTTTTAGTTCAGGAAAATTTTATCTTATGATTATTTTAATCATTAGTACTTCTGTTCTTTACATACTAAAAGCCTTGAATCTATCTTCCAAGTTTCTTAGCTTTTAATTTATGATTTCAATTTCTCGAAATCATATTCTTAAATACTTGTTCTTGACAGAGTTTTCAATGACTGATTTTTTGGAAGTAGATCACCAAGCCTTTCTTTCTAGGTGCCTCTGAGTGGACTCGAGCTGCCAACCTTTCCTTTAGCAGCCAAGTGTTTTGAAAATTGTTCTGTTAAGCTGATACTGAACTTCTTCATTCACTTATTCAACAAATATTTCTAATAACCTATTATATGCAAGGAACTCCTGGTGGCACATGGTTAAACACTCTACCAATAGCTGAAAGGTTGGCGGTTCGATCCTACACAGAAGTGTCCCAAAGGGCAGGTCTAGAAATCTGCTTCTGAAAGGGCACAACCTTGAGAACCCTACGGATCAATTCTACTCTGTGCACATGGCGTCACCATGGGTCGGAATCAACTCAATGGCAACTAACAACAGCAAACTGTATGCTAGGTCCTATGCATGCACCTTTGCTGCATTTATTTTGTATCGTAAGGGAACTAGGGTATACCCTACAGTCTTATCAATTAAACTCTCAGTCTCCTTTTTTTGGTGATTTCCTGTAAGGAGATTCTGCACGTGTTGGTGCTTATATGTCAGCGCACCTGGTGGGAGTCAAAGCCCTTTCCTTTCATTTCTCTCACTGGCCATACTTAGCGACTAAAATTCGACCAACTTACTAATTTATGTTAATTCATTGTAAATCCCTATTAAAATGCAAATGTTATCCTGTGAAGGAAAACACTTTAAAGCACTATAAGCCATTAACACATTATCAAGATTCAGTTTATCAGTTTAATTAGATGGTAATTTAGCTTGGCCCCGAGGGATTAGGGAAGTCGGATGGCGTGTAAAGGAAGCATCGATAGGAGGCTGGTCCATGGTCAGATCCAGCCAGAGGCTTTCTGTCCTATTCTGTACCTGCCTGGCCTACTGTAAGTGGGACGTGCTTAAAGACTGACAACCCAGCTTCACCTCTGTATCTTTCAGGGACAGCCTGGCCAAATCCAAAAACTCATTTTAATTTTAGCAATAGAAATAACATGGCTATAAAGGATAACTTTCTGAATGTTTGCCTTGATTATGTATTTTAGTGACATTCTTTTTTAACAAATAGGGTGAGTTTTAAACTTAATATTGCTTGTTAATCAATTACTTAATGTTCATTTGAGGGTTGTTGTTCCTTTTTCTTGTTGCATAGCTTCACATATGCAATTTTTTTAGATGGCGGAATGGGGTGGGGGCCACACCTAAAAACGAGCACTCCCTCTCTCATTCCTACCATCTCTGTGCAGGATCGTAACCAATCTACTTGGATTCCTTAGACTAATTAATTCTTCAAGGTCATTGTACCCAGCGTCTTAATTTAAAAACCAGAATTCCAAATACTGTCAAAATACTGGTGTAGCCATGCCAGCACTGTGAGTTCAAAATAGTGCATATGACAGACCAAACCCATGCCAGTCTCATTTGTGCCGTATTCTTGTTTTCTGTATATTTTATCACTTCAGCCTTTTTTTTTTTTTCTCCCTATGGATGAATACAGGTTTTTTGTTGTTGTTGCCTGTTTGTTTTTGTTTTGGCCAAACTTGATTATTTCATTTGCCTTTTTGTGCTTATAATATGTAGAATGATCAAGGAGAAATAAATAAAAGTAGCTCATTGTTCTTATTACTATAATGATCCCTGGAAGGAACTTTGTCTTTCTCTGAAGAGTTTTGAGAATAGGAGACTTACATGTCTAAAATAATTTAAGTCCTTGCATTTCCATTTCATTTGCGATTCGTCAGAGCCCATTTAAAAGCTGTAATCCTATACAGGATTTACATGCTATTGTGTTATTATTTTTAAATAGCTTATCATTTCGAACAATGTTCTTCTGAGGGAAGCTAACCATATGTAAATTCACAGATTTTCATATCAAGACTCACTTGAAATTATTAATAAGTAATTTTATTGTATTTTGAAGATTTGGCACATCTCCATCTTTGGCAACACCAAAAGTAAAAAAAAAAAAAAAAGAGGTCTGTCAATATATCACTTTTTTTTGTCCAGATAACATCCTAGTTTTGATAGACTTTGAATGTGTTGACATATTTTCTATATACGATATTTATGTAAGATATATAGAGATTTTTTTATGTCAAAATAATATGCCATGCAGTACATTTTTCTTCTTGAGTTTCTTTGACCTCATTATTTATGAATGGGCCAGTAACCACAAACCATTTGAAACTTTTATATTAAGGACAGAGGAGTCCCTTAAATCACTGAGGAAAATGTTTTATTAAAAAAAAAAACTTGGACATAATGCATTTGTTTCAAAAACAGAATTGCCTTTATCTCATACAGTTATGCAGCCTTTCAGGAAACAAATGTTAAGGAAGAAAAAGAATGTGATAACTAAACTTTCAGAGAAACTGAAGTTGATTAAAAACTTTATGCATGATACCTGTGCTTATTCACATAGCTCAACATTTCAAAACTGTTTTGACTTTAATTTATGGTGACACAAATCACAGTTGTGCTCTATAATAATCATTTTTAAGCATTGATTGAGTTTCCAATAAATAGGTACTTTGGGGCTTTTTCCCACATTTCTTCATTTTTGTTCTCATAAAATGAGGACACTATATTCATTTGGGTATATATAGCTAGAAATGAAAATTAACAGAGAAAACTAAAATGAATTAGTATGGCTATAGCACATCCTTGCTAATGATGCATGAATATCTATAATGATATAAGGTGGTAAAGAACATTAACAAAAGCAAGTTGATTTTCCAAAGGTTAGACAGCATTTGTACACAGCAGAATTCAGAAGGATATAATTATTCAAGGCAGAGTTAATGAAATTCAAATGAAAAAGCTTAATCTGAATATGAGCACATGGATTTTGCATAAAGAAGAGAAAATGAACATACTTCAAATTACACTGATTTTTTAATAACTGTCTGAAATTTTTATTAAACGAAACTGAAAGTCATTCAGTGGATATAGTTTATTCATTATAAACTGCATGACTGTGCCAAAAATAATGACATGCTTTTAGCAAGTGGATAGTAAACTAGACCTCCAAAAGTCTGAGTCTTTTGATTCAATTTTTGGCAGTTTCTTGTCTAGAACATTCTGTCATGTTTCCATATATTAAAAATCATCATATCTATTAGAACTTTATAATGTGAGTATATTCAATATTTATAAAATTGTGTTTGCTAAGAAATGAATTGATAGTTAGCCAGTGGTATTAAGGAGTTATTTTGAAATATTTCTATTTCTCATAAAAGATTCTAGGTATCATTCCTTAGGCTTTCTGTGTTCTGCTGATCTGTACCACTTAACTTCTTTTAACTATGATGACTGGATACTATGTATCCAGTTGGTAGGAGGAACCTAATCCTACATCAGTCTTCATTAAATATGTTGAATTTGTGATATTAATTTTTTAGGATTTAATTTACAAAATATAGCTGTGTTAGTGCCCACAGGTAACTGTAACCAAAAGTCATTTTAGGAATTATAGACATTCTAATTTATTTTTTGGCAAGAGATAGAAAGAGAGAGTAAGTGAGGAAAAAAGGGAGGGAGGGAAGGAGGGAGAGAGGAAGCAAGGGAGGGAACAAGGGAGGGAGCAAGGGAGTTAGGAAGGAAGGAGAAAACATTTCTCATTCAGATCTTTTCTGAAGGAAATAAACTATACCCTTATTAAAAAATAATAATTTTTATTGTGTTTTAAGTGAAAGTTTACAAATCAAGTCAGTCTCTCACATAAAAACCCATATACACCTTGCTACACATTCCCAATTACTCTCCCTCTAATGAGGCACCCTGCTTTCTCCCTCCACTCTCTCTATTCCTGTCCTTTTCGCCAGCTTCTAACCCCCTCCACCCTCTCATCTCCCCTCCAGGCAGGAGATGCCAACATAGTCTCAAGCGTCCACCTGATCCAAGAAGCTCATTCCTCACCAGCATCCCTCTCCAGCCCATTGTCCAGTCCAATCCATGTCTGGAGAGTTGGCTTTGGGAATGTTTCCTGTCCTGGGCCAACAGGTCTGGGGGCCATGACCACTGGAGTCCTTCCAGTCTCAGTCAGACCATTAAGTCTGGTCTTACGAGAATTTGGGGTCTGCATCCCACTGCTCTCCTGCTCCCTCAGGAGTCCTCTGTTGTGTTCCCTCTCAGGGCCATCATCGGTTGTAGTCGGACACCATCTAGTTCTTCTGATCTCAGGATGATGTAGTCTCTGGTTCATGTGGCCCTTTCTGTCTCTTGGGCTTGTAATCGCCTTGTGTCCTTGGTGTTCATTCTCCTTTGATCCAGGCAGGTTGAGACCAATTGATGCATCTTAGATGGCTGCTTGCTAATGTTTAAGACCCCGGACGCCACTCTTCAAAGTGGAATGCAGAATGTTTTTTTAATAGATCTTATTACGCCAATTGACTTGGATATCCCCTGAAACCATGGTCCCCAGACCCTTGCCCCTGCTACGCTGGCCTTCGAAGCATTCAGTTTATTCAGGAAACTTCTTTGCTTTTGGTTTAGTCCAGTCGTGCTGACCTCCCCTGTACTGTGTGCTGTCTTTCCCTTCACCTAAAGTAGTTCTTATCTACTATCTAATTAGTGAATGCCCCTCTCCCACCCTGCCTCCCTCCCCGCTCTCGTAACCACAAAATAATTTTTTCTTCTCAGTTTAAAGTATTTCTCAAGTTCTTATAATAGTGGTCTTATACAATATTTGTCCTATTGCAACTGACTCATTTCACTCAGCACAATGCCTGCCAGGTTCCTCCATGTTATGAAATGTTTCAGAGATTCGTCACTGTTCTTTATCGATGCATAGTATTCCATTGTGTGAATATACCGTAATTTATTTATCCATTCATCCGTTGATGGGCACCTTGGTTGCTTCCATGTTTTTGCTATTGTAAACAGTGCTGCAATAAACATGGGTGTGCATATATCTGCTCGTGTAAAGGCTCTTATTTCTCTAGGATATTTTATGTTCCAAGGGGTGGGATTGCTGGATCATATGGTAGTTCTATTTCTAGCTTTTTAAGGAAGTGCCAAATCGATTTCCAAAGTGGTTGTACCATTTGACATTCCCAACAGCAGTGTGTAAGTGTTCCAATCTCTCCACAGCCTCTCCAACATTTATTATTTTGTAATAAACTATACCTTTTTTCCTATTTGATTTTTTTCAGCAGCCGATTACAGTTTTGATATTTCTAAATGTTCTGGGGAATCTCTTTATGCCATGGCTGATCATGAATTGACTATAATGTACCATTTTTAGGTCATCTATTTCCATAAAGTGATACCAATTGCTTTAAGATTTATCTGTGACAGTCTTGAAAATAATCACAGTATGCATATTAATATAGCATTCCCTACCTAAGGGTTTTCATTAACTAAAAAAAGAAAGCAAACAGCATTTCTAGAACCAAGTACAAAATGACATTTATTTGAAAAATTCTAGATTTAGATAGATTCCATATAACATTCCCTGAAGAGAGATTTCCATGGAAGTACAGGTGAAAATGATTTTTCTCTTGATGCACTGATGAATAAATATTTATTATGAGGAAGAGCAGTATTAATGAATTATTATGTAATTCTATGATACACACATGGAGCCAAGTAGTGGAAACCCTTAACAAATGAGAGGCCAGAGAACAATGTATTGCCAACAGTCTTAGAGCCGTGGTTCAAGACCATGGCTGATGTTAGGTCTTAATTGCTGAGACATAGCACTTCACTCGTTGGAACTGTGTGGTCAGTACTAATTATTATTTAAATACGTCACAAAATAAAATGAAATTAAGCACGAATGCCAAAGTACAAGAGATTTTCAATTAAATTCAAGATTGTAGTCAAGTGTGAGTTTATTTTTAATGTCTCTTTTCTGTATTGCTTTTAACTGTTCAGTTAAGTTCCTAACTATATCCATAGTCCAAAATTAATACTATATTATGACTTTAAGACAGTTGGGAGTATCCCAAATGTAGATAATGAAGGTCAAAGAAACCACATGTCAAAGAAGGGAGATACAGAGGGGAGCAACTTAGAATCGTTTACCTTTTAAGAGAAAAGGAAATGGACATGCATTGCAACCTTTTGAACATCACACTGATGTTTTTAACGGAAACTCAGATTTTTAAACAATATTTTGAAGATATGTCTAACTCTAAAACAACTATCTTCTTAAAGAACAGCAACGACAAATTTCTTTAAAGAAACAACAGCTCTCTCATTGGTTAATCTTTCCAGTACTTGGTTACGTGTATGTGGCCTCTCCACATCTCTGTTCCTAGTCAGAAAAGCTGCTGTTCTATAAAAACTTACTGGTATAAAACACATATTATTAAAAAACAAAGATAATTGTGCCTTTGTATAAAAATGTGTTAAGAAACATGATTCTTTTAGAGAATGTGGAGCTATCTTTCCCTGGTGAGTTAATAAAGCAACGATGCAAATATAAAAGACAAACACGTTATCTTGAGCATTTTATTAAGAACAACGTAGTCAACAGTCTAATGGAATGAACAAAAGTCACAATAAATTTGTTTGGCATTTGTTGTTGACTCTCTCATTAGTGTTAAACTCCATGTCAGAGGAAATTTCATATTCAAATAGTTTGCTTACTTATTTTTCTTTTAAATGGGTGAAATGGTTATTTTGAAATGAAGAAACTGACAACGCCATTGAATTACATTACCAAAAACAAATACAGCTGAATATTGAGTTGTCTTCATCAAACTGTAGCCCAAGTTTATAATATCATTTTAAATGTAAATTTAGAAATAAATGTACTTTATCATTCCATTTATCATGAATGGACATGTATACTGTATGTGGCCAAGTGAAACACAGTAAACCAAATGTGGTAAAAGGTAAAATTGTGTAATCTAAGCTAATTTGTATAGATCTATGAATTTGCTATTTCCTAAGTTGACAAAGAATCGAAATCTATTCTATTTTTATATCATGTGGGAATTGAGTACAAAAATCCTGAACCTGAGAAATCAGAAAGAAAACATAGACCAGCTGATACTTTTATTCATCCGTATGTGGGATTCAGTCTGAGATTTTTAACTCCACTTGATTACATTACAAAAAAAAAAAAAAAGAGTATGATCTTGTCATAAAAGGCTGTGCAATAATAAATGGCTTTGTTAGCATGCTTATCGTCAGAACTCCTCCAGAGACCCTGCCACTGAAACTCACAGCTGACCCCATCAACAGGCACGTGGCAGTTGATCAATTCAAAACAAAGTTACTGGGAAAATAATTTCAATTACAAGAGTTTTGCTGTCCGTAGTGTAGACAGAAGAGAGCAGAGGTCATCTATCTTTCTGAATTTGCGTGCCAAATAGTATTTATTTCTTGCTCTTATGAGGAATAGGGAAAGAGGCATTATTGGGAAACACCATAAGGAGCCAGCCTCAAATTTCCACAAATCCTAGCACTTGGATCCCAAGTAGGAAATTGTAGATGCAGGAGGAGAGGCTAGGGTACGCTTAGGTTTTAGGACTTTCTGGAATTCCTATTAAAATATAAATTTCACCATTAGCCCTACTCATATTGCACCTTAATTAACAGCTTAAGTTAGCAAGAAACTTAGCATCAAAGAGAGGAGCAGTGTCTTTAATGCGGAGTAGAGGGATGCCTAATAAAAAGATACCAGCCCAAAACACCTTCTGCTTCTCTTACCTCAGTCAAGATTATTGTTGTTAGTTGCCATTGAGTTGATCCTAACTCATGGCAACACCACGCGTGCAGAGTAGAACTGCTCCACAGGGTTTTCAAGGCTGTGACCTTTTGAAAGCAGATTGCTGAACCTGTCTTCCAATGGATCTCTGGGTAGATTAGGGGAGAAATGTATCAGAAAGTTTTCTTTGGGATGAAAACCATACAGGTGTTGACCCTCCTCCCCAACCCATTCTTACATTGCCAGGAAACGAGGAATTAAATTTTTAAAGTCAATTGCAAAAATGATTCCTTCCTTAGAATAAAAATACCCTTATGATTTTAATGGTTCTTGGTCTTTCTTTATTATATTCATGGTGCCAGTGTGTATGTTTCTTAAAATGCTTCTAACACTTTTTTTGGAAAAAAAGGTATATAAATAATAAATAACTGCTTTACTAGACTTACCATCATGCAGTTTTTAATCCACTTTCAGCTCTTTGTCAGCTATAAACTGGAACTTATATAACTCAATCGGGCTCTTATCATTATTAGGAAGCTAAAAGAATTGTTCTTTTGTATATTTATACCAGCACACTGTCCATGAAGAAACGGTGAGGGTGATGACTGAAGACATGCCTTTGGAAATCTCTTATGTGCCTTCTACTTACCTGACTGAGATCACTCATGTCACACAAGCCCTATCAGAAGTGGAACAACTTCTTAATGCACCTGACCTCTGTGCTAAAGACTTTGAAGATCTCTTTAAACAAGAGGAGTCTCTGAAGGTAAAAGAAAAGCTCTTTCATTCAGATTTTACAAGATGATCACATTGATCTTTTTTGCAGTACCATAGCCATTGACTTAAATGTATGTAGTGAAGGCATTTTCACTTACACAGGGAATTCTTATAAGCACTTCATAGGCTGCTTAGCTTTAAAATTCTGGATCAAATTAAAAGAGAGTATTTGATAATATTCAATGTTGAGAGGGAGCCCTGGTGGTGCAGTGGTTAAGAATTTGGCTGCTAACCAAAATGTCAGCAGTTCAAATCCACCAGCCCCTCCTTGGAAACCCTATGGGGCAGTTCAACTCTGTCCTATAGGGTCGCTATAAGTTGGAATCGACTCGATGGCAACAAGGTTTTTTTTTTTTAAATGCTGAGAGATTTCCTAAAGCAAAAGTATACACAAAAACCGTAGCTTTCACAGGTATTCATGGCAGAAAGGGATCACCAAAAAATGAGCTTTGATAAAGGAACAGTTTATCTCCAGTAATATGTTACTTTCTTTTCTCTCAAAAAGACAATTAAATGAACTTTCAAAGTGTATCTATTGTATTTTATTTTAGTCTTATATTTTCCACTTATAATATACATATTCAATTTCAAATTAATGTCAATAGCAATACTACCACATATAGAGTATAATATAAATATAGTGTCTTTAAAACTTCCAGCCAAAGGCTACCAACCAAATTCAGCTTTTTTTCAAACCACTAAAAGCATGTTTCTGAATTCCAAACTAACACAAAGCATAGTGAAGGAATAGGCTATGAATTTTAGAAGGCTGTGTCTAAAGATAAATGAATGGCACATCAAGAAATGGTACATAATAATGTGTATCTCCAGATAATTTCTGTGATCATACATTTTATACTCAAAATGAAATATTATCATATAGCCAGAGCTTGGTATTTTCCAATGCAAACAGCATAAAATTATAGACAGAAGATGAGTGTGCTATCAGCAGCACCCATTAAATAAAGTATTGTATATTCTAAATAATTTATTGGGAGTTATTGAACATTATACATTTGTTTGCACAAATATACAAATAGATAAAGCTACTTGTTTGTTTTAGAAATCCTACTTGCACTATCTTGAATGACTTGAGTTTAATATCTTACATTATATCCAATAAGCTATAAAATTACATCCTAAAATAAAATAAGAGCAACACTAATCTCTGGAACGAGTTTGTCCATTTCAGTATGATGTTATTTCTTATTCCCTTTGAGGTAAAAGTCAAGTCACTTATGAGTACAATCAAGAAAAGGTCCCGAATCAATTGACAAAGGAGGCATGCCAACATTCTTGTCATTATTCCCATTAAGTAATTACTCAAGACAGCACAGTTTGCAAATTCAACATTGTCATTCAACATTTAAATCACTTCTAATGAGCTGGTATTCACTCCTGTCCATGTTCTTGGACATATGGGTCATAAGAACAGTGACCCTGAACTTATTAAGTTGCTTATTGAATCTCTCTCTCTTCATACCTCTTAACCTGGTGCCCTCAGAATGCTGGACCCCTGGCTACACTCATAGTTAATCATTTTTCTTCCAGGTGTATTTAGTTTATTATAGATGACTCCAGTTGTGATGGTATTGATTACTGTGGTTTGTAAGAAAGTATTATTACAGCTTTAATTTAGCTGGATTATTGAATCTTCATGAGATGCGGTTGTAGGCATAGTTCCATCCGACTCCCAACAAATCTCCTGCAGCAGGCAAATGGGATTCCTATCTTCATGGACTTTTTAAAGGGGTATAGTTTTGATCTCAGCCTTGACAATGAATACGTATTTCCTCCCAAAGGCATTCATCATTGTCATTATCCAGTAGTAAAAACAGAAAAGCAGTACATAAATTGTACAACTGCTGGTTGGAAGGTTTAAAATTAAATTGTGGTTGATTTTATCCCTGACATATTTGCATGAATCAAATTACAGAACTGTAGTTCGTATTGCTGTGGTTTAATGTACATATTTCTTGAAAGTGCAATACAACACAAATAATGTGTAGTAAGTTAAAATAACTACTTTCTGAATAAAATATAACTAAACTAGCACATATGGTTTCCAAAGATGTATTGAATTAGAAGACAAGCTAATCATTTTGGCAGGGACTAAGCAGATAAACTATGTATGAAAATCTGCATTTAATACCTAATACTCTAGCTAAGGAATAACTAGAGATGGATGAGAAGCAGATATACATAAGGCATATTTATTCATATTTCAAAGCCAGTATTAGCATTATTTATGAAATGATTGTGATTGTTTATATATTAAAAAGTTAATAATATCCACTGTGTTGATGTGATTAATTTGAAAAGAGTAACATTTTCAAAAGATTCTAATAATATTACGGAGAACTTGAACTTTATTTTTAAGAAAAAAATGATTATTTAACAAAATTCTGTAAAATAGAATTACAATGTTAAATAATCGAATCTTGCTTTAAAGTATCTCATTGAAAAGTATGAACATAAAAATTTTTGGCATCACTTGTTCTAAGTTACGAAAAGTTTTTCCCCTTAGAGCTTTAAGAATTTGAAATCTTGTTATGAAAGCAGAAATGATCCATTTAAAAGGCCCGATTGAAAAGAGTTATCCTAATGCCTCCAGACACCTGATTTTACTAAAACTTTCACTTCCATTGGTGTATGAGACACCCTTGAGGCCTCATCCATAACCTCTCCTCACTCACCATTCCCTGTATGCTGACCAAGGAGCAGCCAACTGTAGGTTCCTGTGGCTGACTCCGCTCTCTATTCATCAAAGCCCACAAGTTTCAGAGAGTTAAAGCTCTGCCCCCTGCATATCCACCAACAGCCTCCAACCAATAACAGACGGGTTTTGGCAGATAAATGCCACTGGTCACTCACCTTCAGTTGGGATAACTTTGAAGCATGTTCTACAATGTGGCCCAGAGATCCTCAGTAGGATCGAGTCCCCAGTGCCCAAAGTAGAAACCTGCTTCATAACACAATCTTTACTGGCTTCCTCTCCTGCCCTCCTCACTCCCTTACCATGCTTCCCAGGGTCATATGCAAATAAATGACTTGCATGCACATTGTTGTCTTAGGATCTGCTTCTAGAGCTATGCAACCTGGGACAATTAGGGAATATTTAATGACACATTATTTAATGACACATATACTGTCCAGTCAGCACTTGTGAACAGAAATCTTGGAAAATACTCCATGCCATTCCATATAGAATTCCCCAGTGATGCTGCTGCTGTCACCAAGAAGTTCCTTAGTTGTTCAACCAGGTCTTGGCATTGATAAAGGTGAATTTGCAGGACCAAAAAAAAAAAAAAATAGAGAGCATGGTTTAGAATAAAGATGGAAACTAGACTTTCCTTTTCTCAATAATGACAGTCAACTTTTATGTAGCGCTTACTATGCTTTAGGAGCTCTTCTGATGACTCACCTATATTAACTCATTTGATCTTCCTCACAACTCTATGAATTATCTAAAATTCTTATCCCCATTTTATAGATGGTGGTACAGTGGTTAAGCACTTGGCTACTAACCAAAAGGTTGGCGGTTTGAACCCGCCAGCTGCTCTGTGGGAGAAAGATGTGGTAGTCTGCTTCTGTAAAGATTCACAGCCTCAGAAACCCTATCAGACAGTTCTACTCTGCCCTACAGGGTTGCCATGAGTTGGAATTGACTAGAGGGCAATTTTTTTTTTTAAATAGGTAAGGAAACTGAAGTGGTGTAAGGTAAAATAACGTGACAAAGTTGGCACAGCTAGTGTTGGTGGAGCAAGGGTTTGAACCAGAACAATGCAGTTTCAGAATCTGTGCTTCTAACCACTGTCTTATACCACCTCTCAATGAGGCTGTTTCTAGTGTGCTATGATCAGCCTAAACCAAACCAAAAAGACCAAACCCATTGCCATTGAGTTGATTCCGACTCATAGCGACCCTATTAGACAGAGTAGAACTGCCCTATAGGGTTCCAAGGAGTGCCTGGTGAATTTGAACTGTGGACCTTCTGTATAGCAGCCGTAGCTCTTAACCACTGCGCCACCAGGGCTCCATATTCAGCATTAAAAAAAAAAAAAAACAAACCTGTGGCTGTCAAGTCGATTCCAACTCATGGCGACCCTATAGGACAGAGTAGAACTGCTCCATAAGGTTTCTGAGGAGTGGCTGGTGGATTTGAACTGCCAACGAATTTCAACAAGAAAAGGTAGAATGCTAAGGTCTTCCATGCCCAGTTTATAGAAAAGAATTGTGGCTTCTAATTCTAGATGAATCCATTCCAGTTCTCAAAGATTCCAGAGAAGGAAGGAAGTAAAGGCAGAACAAAAAGAGAGAGGAGGGGGGAAAAAAAGGAGGAAAGAAGAAAAGAAAGAGAAGGAAAAATAAAGTCAGGCATGCATAATTTCAGTTGCTCTGTTTGAGGTGGATAAAATCTACTGTTCTCGGTAACCAAGAGGGTGAGGTGAAGTGTAGACAGATGAAGAAAGCTTACAGATGTTGGTAGGAGACTTTGTGCCAATGTAGAGTTTAGGCAAGTCAGGAAGTAAAGACAACACTTGTTCAAACTCAACAGTACTGGGGAGAGCTGTTAGTGAACTTAAGGGGCAAAAAGACAGTGTGAAGCAAAATTGTTTAAGCCATCTCTGACTGCTTCAGCTTCTATGCATGGCTCTTGAAACCAAAAGTGAATTGTCAGGGCAAGTGCTGATCTAAAGAGTGTCCATTCATTCATCCAACAAATATTTACTAAGCTCTTGCTATGTGCCAGTCACAGTGAACAAAACTGATGGATCCCTGCTTTCATATATCTTATAGTTTAGCAACTGGAGAGAGAATATAAGCAAACAAATAAGTAAATATTGCATATTTAAAAGGTGGCACGTGCTATAGAAAACAAACTAACAAAAAAAACCCTAAAGTCAAGTAGGAGTCCCTGGGTGGTGCAAATGTTTAACCTTCTTTACAGATGACTCCAAAGAAAGGCCTGGTGATCTCCTTCCAAAAAAGCATCTATTGAAAACCCTGGGGAGCACAATTCTAATTTGACACACATGGGCTCTCCATGAGCCTTCGTTCACTCTACAGAAACTGGAAGATAGTCAGGTAAGGGGAATAGGATTATCAAGGAGGCAAGGTTAGCTGGAATTGCAACAGGTAGGATTATAATGTTAAATAGGATGGAAAGGTTGTTTGAGCAAAGGTTTGAAGAAAGCAAGGGAGTCAGCCTTGCTAGCTGAGAAGAGGAAATTGCCAGTGCAAAGGCCCAAAGGCAGGAGCATGCCTAATTTGTTCAAGAACAGAAAGTAGGCCAGTGTGACTGGTAGAGAACAGCCCAGGGAAAGGCTGTAGGCAATAAGGTCCAAGGGGCATTGGAGTCCCAGATTATGGAGGGCCTGGTGGGCCAGTGTGAAGACTTTAACTTTGACTGTGAGTGAGATGGAAGCCATTACAGGGTTGCAAGCAAAGGAGTGACATGATCTGATTTAAGTTTTTAAGGCACCATACTGGCTGCTGGGTTAATAGTAGAACTATAGGGGAGCAAGAGTAGAAGCAAGGAGAAAGACCAGTTGTGTAAGCCATGTTGGTGGCCTGGAACCAGAGGATAGTGAGAGATTGTCAGATTCTGGAAATACAGAGGAAATGGGCTTCTATCTGTATTTGCACAGAAACTTGAGCTTGTGTATGTAAGAGACACGTTTCCAGAAAGTATGAGGCTAAGTTAGGTGAATGTTTGTGTCCTGTGAACTTGGCAGAGGATCCGTTGGGAGAATATTTCTTCTTATTGCTATCTTTGTCTTTTATACTCCAGTCTTCCCTTGAATCAGAGGCAAATGTACTGGAAGCAGAGATCTTAGCATCCTGGTCGAGATCTTTCTCCTTTGGAATCTTTTTCATAACATGTAAACAGTCACTTGAATGAAGACGAAATTTATTCCATGTGCAAACTGTTTTTCTATTCTGGTACTATGGGAATTAGGCAATAGCAGGAGGCACCATATGCATAAATCCAAACAAATACCTTAAATAAAAGAAAATAATGACTTTTTATATGCATATTATAATACAAAGCCATGCTAGATAACGAGTCAAATTTTTCACCAATTTAAGAATATTACAATTATTCTAAATCAAATAATTAATCATGGATCATATAAAAATTTCAAAGGAAAATTTGATTACAAATGCCTTCTGAATTTCACTTTAAACGTTTTTAATAGAACAGCTTGGTACATGGAAAAATATGACTTCTATTAATGTGTTACCATATTTAAAAACTGATCTTTTGGACTACATATAAACTATTTCTCATAATGTAATTATTTAATGATTTCTCTGAGGAAAATTGAGGTTTTTTTTTTCAACTGACACATTTGTTCAGTTATAAATACAATTCCTTTCTTCAGCTGTTTTTATCAGTTGGGATTTATTTGTTCCATTTCCTATTGATATTAGTGAAATATTTTACCAATATTACTCTACTTGCTACAATTTAAATTGTGCTTAAGCCCTTTCTGTAAGATCTCATTTTTCATTTATCTTATAGTTAAGGCATTATATTTACTGCATTATAGCCATGCCAGTTCATATTTATGAGTCTTCCTTTATATTTTGTACATGAATCTTTTACAGGAAATGATTCCTTCTTTTCTCCCCCACCCCATTATTTTATCAGGCCCAGCAGTGGTCTTTACTTTGACTCCTGTGCTGCAGTTTACTCCCAACTTGGCTAAAAAGTATTTTCAAAATGCACCCCTCCTTCCATCCTGCCAGCAAGACTACTTTGATAATCCCAGTCCTATAAATACTGGAAGTCTGAAACTCAGCCATATTACACTTTACAATTCTTGAAGCTGGTAGAAATTTGGAGGTTGCAATTAAGTTGTGGGAAGATTTTCCTTCTATTCATGAACTATTCAAGCTCTGCTTGACCAATTTTGATGTCACTTTTTGATCTGTGATATATAATTACTGATATGTTATTTACACAAAGACAATGCATCATCCTGTGGCGAATTTTCTTGCCAAAATATATATTGCGTATAGGAAGGGTTTCTCACATGTGGACCACAAACCATGCAGAATAAATCAAAAGGGTGACTTACCACAGGGCCCACTAAAAATAACTTTTTAAAAATTTGTTTAGTAGCTTAGGAAAACTTAATTAATGAGTACTTGAATGCCTTGTGATTGAAAACTCTTCCCAATTTGACGTGTCATTATTGTGGTGCCTGGTAGCTGCATGGAACATAAAGAGTTTAAGAATTAGCTTTATACAGGGTGTTGCCTTCATGTGTCAGATAAAGACAGATTCCAGAGAGTGAAAATGAACTGGAGTTTGAGTCTTTGGTCCTCCAATTTCTCTTTTTCAATTTTAAGATAGATCCACTCCCCAACGACTGCTGTCACAACAGCTACTGATCGGTTGCTCTAATCCTTTCTTCTTAGAAATCAAAGTTGTGTGCTCTTCTGTTAATCAAGTTTCAAAGTGTCTCAGGCACTTTTCATACCGAAAACTGCTTAAAGCTATTTTTCCCCCTTCCCAAATGTGAAAACAAGAATTCAGGGTTTATAAATTTAAGAACAAATACACATATATTTAAGTGTATATATACCCATTTAAAGGATCTCTGGCGGTCCAGTGGTTAAAGCACTCAGCTGCTACCCAAAAGGTCAGAGGTTTGAACCCACCTGCCACTCCACAGGAGAAAGATGTGGCAGTCTGCTTCCGTAGAGATTAGACCCTTGAAAACTCTACGAGGCAGTTCTACTCTGTCCTATAGGGTTGCTATGAGTCAGAATCGACTTGACGACAGTGGGTTTTATACCCATTTAACTGCAGTGCTGCATTTATCAAGAGGATGATACTGATGCGGCAACTGCAAAAAAGATATAACTTTCACAGTTCCCACTGGTTTGCAACCAGCCATATACTCCCTCTGACTTGTTCTCCATGGTGGCAAGCATCCATCATATGTTCAACCACTAGGAAGAAGAAAAAACAGTATCTTGTTTTTCTTGTTGACCACTGTAGCTACAATTCCTAAAACAATACCTAGGCACTTAATATGCATCTGTTGAATGAATGAGAGTCTAGTAATTCCAAGTATGTGTTCCATGATCTATAAGGACAGAGCAATGCTGACCTATCGCGCCTAGATTAAAAAAAAAAAAAAAAAAACTTCTTTGTCATTATATACTAATTGAGTTAAGTCATCTAGGCATGTGTATTCTGAAAATCTACACATATACCAGTATGGAGACATTGGCTATGGGTTTGTACCTACTGAATTTTGAATGAATCATTTATTAATGTGTGGCTATGAATGCACACACAATTAAAATGTTAGTATATTTTTCCTGATCACTGAGCTTGAATTATATGGTGTGACCAGCAATAGGCTAGAGAGGCTGGCAAAGTACTGGATTTGAACCTAAAAGACTTGGGTTTAGACATCAAATAGGACTCTTACTTGCATCCTTGCGCAAGTCACTAAAAATTTTAAGCTTCGGTTTTATCAGTTTTAAAATTAGGCCAGTGATAATCCGTGTCCCACCCTCCTCAGCAGTACTATTGTGAAGATAGAATGAGATTATGGAAGATTGTGTAGAAAAAATTCTTGTAAACATGTATAATTATATAATTTTCAATGTACCTAAAATTTTAATTTGTTGCTGGTGCAGTGGTTGACAGCTCTGGTTGCTAACCAAAAGGTCGGCATTTCGAATCCACCAGGTGCTCCTTGGAAACCCTATGGGTCAGTTCTACTCTGTCCTATTGCATTGCTATGAGTTGGAACTGACTGGATGGCAATGGGTTTGGTTTTTGGGTTGGTTTATCAAATAATAAAATTATATTTTTAATATTTTTTATTGTTGTAAAAACATATGTAACACATCTGCCAAAATTATTGCAAATTAGAACTTATTGTAAATTAAATTTCCATGTAAAGAATCTTAAAAATAAATTACCTTTAAGAATGTATTAAACTTTATAACATATTTTTACATGTAAAAAGATCAAATGAAATGCTAACGACAGCATAAAATATATATAAAGTTATTTCCAGATGTAGCAAATAGCCTAAAGTTTTTTATTTTGTTTTGCTTTGTTTTTTTAAAGGGTTTAAAGTACAACAAAACAGAAAACACCTAGGCTAAAAAAAAAAAATTTTCCTTTTGACAAAAACTTCTATAAGAAAAATCTTGGGTGTTTTCAATCATATTCCTTCGCTCTGTTTCCAAGGCTAAGCATTACTTTAATGGGGGAATGCTTTTTTTCATTCTTCTATTTATTTTATATGCCCCCAACTAAATAATTCACTTTCTTATATTTATCTTGAGGTACAGAAATGCAAACTCTAAACTGTTCCAAGACTTCACATACCATGTTTTTTTTTTTATCAAGAGCAAGATGCTGCTTTTTAGTTTAAATTTTTATTTTGCGTGTTTGTTTTTAATGAAATATATTGAATTAATGTTTCCAGTTCTACATCTGTAATTTAAAACCACTTGTTCTATTTTCTAAGGTGCTCTGGTGGCACAGTGGTTAAGCGTTCAACTGCTAACCTAAAGGTCCGCGGTTCAAACCCACCAGCCACTCCAATGGAGAAAGATGTGGCAATCAGCTTCGCTAAAGATGACAGAACCCTATGGGGCAGCTTTACTCTGTCCTGCAGGGTCGCTATGACTTGGAATTGACTCCATGGCAATCGTAGTTTGGTGTTCTATTTCTGAGTTCAGAACCATTACTTCGGCTATTTAAGAGCATCGAAACTCTAAGTGACGAAAGTGTAATTAGTAGTGTTTTTTTCTTATGTCTTTGGAGATTTAAGATTAGTTTTTGTTTATTTTTTGTTGTTTTTCTTTTGGCATTTAAAAAAGCTAGTTTGTATTCGCTTTTTCTGCTTAAATTTATACTCCGGAGCATATTATTATTATTACCCCAAAAAAAATATATTATTATTATTACTTTTGTAATATTCAGTCAAACCTTATAAATTGTCATTTTACTTCAAAATGGTCAAATATTGGCAATTTCATAAGGTTCAATCTGATACAAAGGCTTCTACCAAAGTCAGCTTATTTCTGAATCCTAATGAATATCATTAAACATTCTGGGGGAAAAAAAATCAAGAACATTGTATTATAAATCTTATATATTTAACGGGCAGCAGTTATTACCCATTTCCAAATATAGTTTGCCAAACATTAAGCAAAAGGGCAAGGATGCTGTCATCATTAGAGAAATCTGTGGAGCTTCCGAGAAGGTAAGGAAATGGAATAGCATGTTAGATTCCTGTTCCCATGTGATCTTTATTTTGGGTGTTTTTGTTTGTTTTTCTTAAGATTTATGTATTTAGGTTCATGACTATTTTATGAAACAGTAGTTTTACTTTTATATCACCCCATATAAACATTAAGATAGAAAGCATGTTCTGAGGTCAACAGCATTAGTCATTTATAAAATGACATAACATTACCAAATATTTTTCCAGAATATTCTGTGGTCCTCTGTATTAATTTGTGGATATTTGAGTCCATACTATTTTGTATAGTAACTATCTGTGAACTTGCTTGATCACTCATACTAGGTTTTCAGTTCTTTAATCAAAATAATAGGATGCTCGTGGTTACATATTTAAATAGGATAGAAGAATACAAAGTAGAAAGAAAAAGAAAAACATCACTCCTTCATTTCCCAATCCCACTCTTCAGAAGTAATCAGTTTCTTAGGTTCTGTTGAATTGCTTTATTGACTTAGGTTTTTCTCCATAAAATTTACCTGCCTCTCTTCTGCTTAGACTTAAAGCATGCCTGGTTCTAAAAAATGTGGAAACATGAATGCCATATGTCTGCTTTTTAACAAAGACAAAAGCACTTGCTTCCACACAACTCTCCGTTGACCTGAGCAAGAGCCAATTTCTGTCAGGACTTCCTGGAAAATGATTTAAAGACAACGTGCACAACTGAACACACATACGTATCACCAAATGACTTGTGAAATCATTTTCAGTTTCATTGGTTCTGATAGACTAGTGTCGTTGTCTTTGTGGAACAGTAGGAGCAGTGAAACAAAGGTTTTGTTTTTGTTGTTCTTCTTCTTATTGGTGTTTTGTGGCTTTTGGGAGACTCGGGCAGACATAATTCTGAAAGAAGGACGTGTTTGTTGTTAGGTATCTGAGGTACTGTGAAGAGACCGTGGGGGAAACACAGCCAGGAAACGCAGATGGATTGTTATTTCACTATTTCCTCTACCAGTTAAATTACCAGGAAAAGCAAAATAGAATAAACAGGGAGATATCTGAAGAGCTCACTACATCTGTTGGGGCCTCAGTGCATTTCTGCAATGGTTCAAAAACAATGTAACAAATCATAAAGGTTCAATGAATCCATCCAAATTGGGTTTTCATAAACAAGTTAAGATTCAGAGCTTCAACTCGACAAGCATTTATTAAGGCCCCAAGTACTGTGCTTAAAACGCTAAAAGATAAAAGAGAAATACAAAACATGACCCTTGCACTTTGGTAATTTGTAACATTAAATGAAGATTTATGTCATAGTTACACAAATAAATTAGAAAGTAATAAAGACAGGATATAATCCAAGTCAAAATATATATAGTAAGGCATGAGTGTAACTGAATTCATGAAGAGGATAAAGCAAAGTAACTTTATCCAGATTCTAGCTCCGGAGTCTCTGCTCTTAACCACCATACTATACAGCTTCTTGACGTAGAGGTTTTCAACGTTAGACAAACAAGGTTAGTCAAAGTAAAATTTTGTATTGAAGCAGTGTGTTTGAGGAATAACAAAGAGATTTATCCTTCTCAAACCAAAGTGCTTTCACTGGCAACGCATTAGGAGATCAAGTCAGATAAAAACTGTACATTCCGTTATTTCTGGAGTCTTGAATGCCACAGGTAATTACTGAAGGATTTTGGTCAGGGAGAAACCTGAAAGTAGTAGAAACAGTTGGAGACAGGAAAAACTAAAGACAGAAAAATAAATTAAAGAGATATTTGTGTCCATCCTATCTGGGCTCATTTCGAAATCATACCCTTATTACAGGTAAGTAGGCCAGGACTCACATTATTAAAGTGTTCTGGGTGTACCCAACATCCTGTATACCACCCACTTTTATCTTGTGGTACAAAAGTTTATGGTCTGGATTTCAGACATTTGTTTCTATCTGGTTAGTTGAACCCTCTAACTGCTGGATCACGGGTTTTTTGGGAGGTTTATATAATTTCACAATGGCAACAAAACTGAGAGTCTGTGATTGAGCTTCCACCAGCCAGTAGCCTAGAATTTCCTCCCTGCACCTTGTTTTTGCCCCTCCTGTTTCTGTTAGCCCACAAGCACCTTGCTGTAGCCTTAAACAGAGTCAACCATTAAATGGCTAAATGCCTCTATCTGTTGGATGCCTCTTCTTTTGGGCCCCATCAGCAGCACATCTATGCTTTCATCTGTGCATCTCGCTCAACCCCCTCGGCATCTGAACCAAACACTTGTGTCAAGGTGATATTTAAGCTGTAGGAGTGGCTGTGATTGTCCACAGAGGTGTGTTAGGGCAAAAGAGGGCTAGGAAAGGAATATAGGAAAGACCCGTATTTTTTGAGCAATTGTGGAAGAAGACATAACAAATTATCACCAAATAAAACCCGTTACTATCAAGTTGATGCTGATTCATAGCAACCCTATAGGGTAGAGTAGAACTGAGCCATAGGATTTCCAAGGCTGTAATCTTTATGGAAGCAGACTGCCATGTCTGTCTCCTGAGGAGCAGCTGATGGGTTCAAGCTGCTGACCTCTCGGTTAGCAGCCGAACACTTTAACCGCTGTGCCACCAGGACTCCTAAATTACCTCCGATAACTCCAAAATGTATATCTCTAGTTGTGACTTCTGATCTCTATATATCTGACTGCCTATTTGATATATCCACTTGGATGTCTAATAAGTACATAAATTTAACTTGTCCAGACTGAGTTAATAGTAAACCTTGCCCCTAAACCTAATCCTCCTGCAGTTTTCCACATTACGGCTAATGGAACTCCATTATTCCAGTCGTTCATGCCAAAAATCTTAGTGTTATTTTTGAATCCTCTCTCTCCCAACCCACATACAATCTGCCACCAAATCCTATGGGATCTACCTTTAGAATGTGTCCAGAATTCAACCCTGCCATCGCTCTGATCCAAAACCCCATCATCGGTAGCATGGATGATTGCAAAGGTCTCCTAACAGATCTTCCTCCTTTTGCCCCTGCCCCTCAGAGAGTTTGTTTTCAACACCATAGCCAGAGGGATTCAGTTAAAAGTCAAATTGTATCACCCTCAAAATCCCCAAGGCTCCCCATCACCCTCTAAGTAAACATAGAAGTCCTAATAGCTCTCCTTGAGCTGCCTGCCCCATTCTCCCTCTTATCTTTTCCCAGATACTCTTTACCTCCACCCATAACCATCTCCTTTCTGTTCCATGACCCCTCCAAGCACACTCCAGTGTCAGGGCCCTTACGCTTGCTTTACCTGCCTGGAATGTTCTTATCATGATTCTTTACATGATTTACTCCTTTATTTCATTCAGATCTTTACTTAAAAATCAACTTCTTAGTGAGGCTTCCCTGTCCTCCCTACCTAAAATTTCAACCCCAACTCAAGTCCTTCATGTCCTCCTGCCCTGCTTTAGGTTTGGCCTTAGCACTTACCACTCTTTATTTGAATATAAAGGAGCCCTGGTGGCGCAAAAGTTAAGCACTGTGCTGCTAACTGAAAGGTTGGAGGTTTGAACCCACCCAGTGGCTCTGCAGGAAAAAGGCCTGGCAGTCTGCTTCCATAAAGATTACAGCCAAAAACCCCTATGGGGCAGTTCTGTTCTGTCACGTGGGGTCTCTGAGTTGGAATCAACTCAATGGCATACAACCAAAGCAATAGACTATAGAGTTAACTCATTTATCCTGTTTATTTTCTTTCTCCCCCAATAGAAGGTGAGAGAGCAGGCCTTTGCCTTTTGGGGGTCACCCCTATATCCCTAGTTTGTAGAATGTGACTGACACATGATAGGTTTTCAATAGATATGTGTTGAGTGTGAATGAAGACTGAGCTATAGCTCTCAGATTAGTTAGAGAGAAACTGGGCGAGAACAGAATTAGGTAAAACTAGGGAGGCAAGGGCTGTGTAATGAAGTTTATGCTTAACAGTACTGAATGCTTCAGAAGAGTGAAGAGGTGCAATGAAGAAGCTATTAGTGAGCCAATAAATAGAGTTTTCCTTCAGGAAGTAAGTATGGTAACAAATATGAATTATAGGTATTTACAGACATCTGCTGATGTGAGTCATTCTGAGAAATGAAACATGAAGAATCGCTAGAAAGCAATTTTATCATTTCTTTTTAAAAAAATGAAGTTTAGTGCACTTCACATGATAATATCATTGAGATAGAGAAGTCACTTTTAAGAGAAAGTACATTAAAACAATAATCAATTTCATATTATGTTACATTTTACCTTGTGCTTCATATATCGAAACTCCATCATTTCAATTTTAAAATGACTTTTTTTCCCCCTTATTGAAACTTTTTGGCTGAGAGAACACTGGCAGTTTCGATGTAAATATTTTATAACTAAGGACCAACTCTTTAAATACGAGACAAATTAGTAGATTCATGTGTGTGTACATATCCCACAATGGACCCATTGTTTAAAATCTTACCTTGAAAAGCATTGTAACTTATAAAACTATGTTTGAACTTGACTTCTTGGTGTGAAACACAGGACTAAAGGCACCTGTAAATTATCGACTTGCTCTATTTTAGTATTTGTGTATTGAAGTTGAAGCACGTGCTGAACTGCGTTTTATGCTTTGGAGTTGCGAGATGCTCTTCTATGTTTCATGACTACAGAGAAGGCACAGGAGAAAATATGCTATTTTAAATTCTAGGTCCTGGACTGGAGAAATTCATGGTGTACATGAAACAAAGAACTGCACTGCAGCTTAAAAAAAAAAAAAAAGATGTTGAAATTCACTAAGTTCTTTTCAAGTCCACTTTTATCAGAAGTGATTAACAATAAGTCCAGTTACCATATCACTGTTCCCTACTGCCCTGTTCAGTTTCTGCAGTATCTGCTTTGACATCCATAAAAATAGGTTTGCTATTTAGGTGAGCAAAGGCAGGCTCTGTAATAAAACACTTTGATAGCAAGGGAATAGTTGTCGCTTTACATTAAATGCAAGAAAAACTAAGCAGCAGAAATCTGCCCCTTATGACAGAGAACAGAACATGGATAAATTGTTACTTGAGATCTTTATCTCAACCTGATTAGATGACGACTCTGCCCTTAACTCCCTAGATAAATTGTCTGTGGGCTCTAGTTTCTCTTTTAAGCCCATTGAAGGCATTTAGTCCATAATACTTGAATAAACAAAGTGCTTTTACGTTCAAATTATTTGTGTTAAACGGATGATTCCCTTTTGAAAGGCGGACTCATGTTTCTAAATATTTATGTTTCTGCCTCAAAGGTGAAACCTATATTATCATGTATGTGTCATCAGTGAAGTTTTGTTTAAACACACTTTTCAACTAGAAATATGAAATGAAGCAACATGGTTCCTAAAAACTAGACTTCTGTTTTTCCTAACTTTATATATCTGGATTTTGTCTTTCAGTTGTGGAAGAGACTTTAATATTTAATTTTTCCCTCTCAGCAGGGTATGAATAAAGGCCTTATTTAACTTAACTTCTATGAACCCGAGTTGCAATGATGTTGTTTTTAAACTATTTAAGGACTTACATTATAAAAATGCACCTACAAATGTTTTCCAGAAATTAGTATTTCTTCTTGCGGGAAGAATGTCTAACGAATAAACATCAGAGAGAATTGAATTTGGGGGGGGGGCGTCAACTGATAGGGGTGTGTTCAAATTGAGAAGGAAGTTGACTAAAAAGTGAGCACTTCATCATTTTGACATCATATTTTCAGGTAAGATAAGGCAGTATTCAGAAATAGAAACAAAAATGCTATATTCCATAGTGATCCTAGGGATTTTTCTATCACCATAGCAAGTACAGGGACTCTGGTTTCCTTTTTAGAGGGTCAGAAGCTATAAAGGTCACTTATTTACTGACAAACTAAAATAGTAAAAAGCTATAAGAGATCCCGTCTCTGACTTTAAACTGTGGAAACGGCTGCAGAATTTTCTTTGGTGCATGTACCATTTTTCTGTGTGTAGCACCTCAAGGACGTGAGCATGCGCAGGGACTTTAAAAAGGATTTTCTGCACTCCAGCCAATTTTGACAGCAGTCTCTGAGCTTGCACCAAGGAGCTATTATCTGGATATCCAGGGAATGTGACATCCCCTGCCCCAGTTTTTGCTTTTTGCTTTTCTCGTTTAAGATAGAAAGTTTTCCTGTCTTTGCAACATGCTGCCCAGCATTGCTAAAGCCATTCATAACTTGATTCTGAGCAGTTCTCCAGTTTTCCAGAGAATTGGAAGCTCACCAGAAATTCGGATTAAAATCAGGACACTTTGCAAGCTTAAATCAAGCTTAACTCCTCAAAGAGCAAATATGTGTGTGTGTGTGTGTGTGTGTGTGTGTGTGTGTGTGTATCTCCACATCAAAGTTGTAACTGGATAACTTTTATTCTGGTGAGGATGATCCTCTTTCCCTTTCCTTGAATCTCCTTCCAATAGGAGGTTACAGTAATGCATTTTAAGTGTTTGGACTCCCAGTGTATGGACTAATGTGGCTTGTTGCACCAATGTGAATTTAAGTAATCTACCTGTCAGTCAGTTGGCTTTTTTAAGTGTTTGGATTCCCACTGTATGGACTAATGTTTTAATGTTTTAAGTGTTTGGACTCCCAGTGTATGGACTAATGTGGCTTGTTGCACCAATGTGAATTTAAGTAATCTACCTGTACCTGTCAGTCAGTTGGCTTTTTTTTTTTACCTGTCAGTCAGTTGGCTTTGTGGGATCAAGTAGAGGACTTGTCAGAGATCTGGATTTATGCCCATGGGCTGGCGGCCAAGCTAAGATGGAGTCCGTGACTTACAGCATCAGGAGTTGAACCAGATCAAATGCTTGCGATATCAGGCTGCCCAGGTTAGGCGAGTGACAGAAGCAGCAAATAAGCCATGCTGGTGCATCTTTCTGACCTCATCATGCTCGTAGGATAGCCTTAAATATCCATCCCATCCAAGACTCCAAACTTAGAGCCATCAGATGATAGTTGAATTTTACCAGGTAAATATAGAAGAATATAAGAAGCATGCTTGAATTCAATTGACTTTTAGGGTATTAATAACAGATCCACCCAATCTTTTTTACAATTTGTTTTAAATTATTAGCTCTGTCTTTTTATAATAGTGAACTTTTCCTGAATAAGAAAGTGTCTGGTGCCCAATAAAACAAACTGCAATGTGTTGTTGTTGTTAGGTGCCGTCAAGTCAGTTTTCAACTCATAGTGACCCCATGTGATAGAATAGAACTGCCCCACAGGGTTTCTTGGCTGTTATCTTTACGGAAGCAGATTGCCAGGTCTTTCTCCCACAAAGTGCTGAGTGGGTTCAAAACGCCCACCTTTCAGCTAGCAGCTGAACACTTTAACCATTGCGCCACCAGGGCTCCTAAACTGCCATGTAGTATTAAGCTGTTTTCCATTTTCTAGTGAAAGCAACTTCATGTAACTTTCATCACTTACAGTGTCATTTACTTAAATGGGGAAAAGTATGGAAGGAGCAAGATTAGGGGATGAAGTTCAGAATGTTATTTGGGCCACGTTAAGTTTGAAATGCTCTTGAGACATCAAGATGTCAAGAAAGTAGTTGGATGTGGGAGTCTGGAGTTCAGAGGAGAGGTCATAACTAGAGATAAAGTTGGGGAGTCACTGCCATAAAGAATATTTATAGTCATGAGATTGAATGGGAGGGGGATATATACAGAGATGGAAGGAAGTCCAAGATTGAACCAGAACAGTTGAATAAAGATTCAAACCAAAAACTTGTCATTAATCAATTCTGACTTGTAGCGACCATATAGGACAGAGTAGAACTGCTGCATAGGGTTTCCAAGGAGTGGCTGGTGGATTCGAATTGTCGACCCTTTGGTTAGCAGCCAAGCTCCTAATTACTTCACCACCAGGGATCCAAGAAAGAGATTAATAAGAGGAGAATTATACAGTAAAGGAGACTGAGAAGCAGTGGACAAGAAGGTGGAAAAAAACAGAAGCGTTCAGGTTATGGAAGCCAGATGCAAAAAAAAAAAAAAAAGTTTTAAGATGGAAGGAGTGATTGGTTATACCAAGATGTGAATTGTCTATTGAATTCGTATTGAATTTGGCCATGTTGAAATCATTGGAAAACTTGGCCAGAGTCGTTGATTTTTAAAAGTGAATGATTAAGAACCACAACTCAGTTACTTCTATGGGTTTACATGTTTTCTTTTTTCTTTCCATAGACAGATGATTAATTTCTTATTTATTTTAAAATTCCAATATTACAGAATATAAAAGACAACCTACAACAAATCTCAGGTCGGATTGACGTCATCCACAAAAAGAAGACAGCAGCATTGCAAAGCGCCACACCCGCAGAAAGAGCGAAACTACAAGAAGCTCTCTCGAAGCTCGATTTCCAATGGGAAAAAGTTAACAAGATGTACAAGGATCGACAAGGGTAGGTAACACTTTCATTTTGCTGCATGATTGTACCCGTTTTCAGAGAACTCTAGAATTCATTTTAATTCACTCTGTAGAAAAAAAGAGGTAGGAAAGAAGAAAGGGAAAGAATATCACCATCATTGGGAAAAGGTAAGTTGAGTGAGGACAAATAATAATAAACAGTTCAGTCTAATGAGTTGAATTCTGGAAATTTTTCTGTACTGAAATCATCGTTATGTTGGAGTACTGTATCATCCTCTGAAATGTCAGGTAATGTCAAACAGTTTTGGTCATTTATTTGGGGTGGTTTAAAAAATTGTACCATGTCAAATGTATATCTTTGCATATTTTTAGTCATATCTGTGTCCTATATGTTTACAGTTTGACACTCATATTAATATGTTTAAAAACGACCTTATCAACAAAAAGTTGATTTTCATCTATTATTTACATTTTGAAGGGAATACTTTATGATTTATAGTCACTTTTTTTTTTTGCTGTGGGAAATTTATTGATTTAAAATAACTTCGTAGTGCCTACTTTAGTTAAAATATTTAGCTTTGACTTAAAATTTTTCTGACAAGAATTCACATACATTCTTTTGCCTCACACCACAAGAAGGTGAAAATTTTTTTCTTTTACATTTGAGGTTAAAAGTAATAACATTCCCTCATAGATGATTAATAAATAAATAATAGATAATAAATAAATGGATAATAAATAATTTCAAAGTTCTGTAGTCTTGAGTCAATCTTCATTATTCACAGGGGAAATGAAACAATTTTTTAAAATAATTATAGGGAACTCCTTAATATCTGTCTGTTTCTAAGCCTCTCTACTTCTATTTTAGTTCTTGGTTTACTACATTGGCCTCCCAAACAGACATTTCTAGCAGACATCTCACTTTACTCCAGTGACCATCCCCACTTTGTTCCCAATTATCATTTATCCAGAGTTGTTTGCAAAAATGTAAGAACATCAGTACTGTAATTCTATACCCCTTAGAATAAAATCCCAACTCATTGATTGGGCATATGAAGTCTTCACATGATTGCTGCTCACCTGGTCAGCCTTAGTGCTCATCACTTCCTGCTTGAACTACAACTCCTCCAATTACTGCTTCAGCATTATTGAATTCATTTGTGATTTCCAAGTGTTCTGTGCCTCCTCTGGCCTACCTGTCTTTCAGGTCTTAACTGAGTTATCATATCCTTCTTTAAATCCTATTGAAAGACTATTAATTGATCATAAATTCTGGAAACAGGAGATATTATTGAGTCATTTAATGTAATATAATATCAATAAACCATTTATGTATTTACAGTTGTTGCCAGACTTGGTGGCTACCCTGTACAGTAAATACTACAAGTGACTTACTTCTAGAAGTTATCACCCAAGAATCAATTTGTTTATTTACTTTTTTGCCTTCTGTGCAATCTCCTCAAAGGCAAGGGCTATGTTTTATTTTGTGTGACATCTTCAGACTTAATAAAGTGCTGAATACAAAGTGAGTGTTCAGTATGGCTGGACTCAAGCCCCCTCTCAAAAATCTGAGACTGTTTCTCCTCTGGATGGCCTAATAGGTTTATCTCAGCTTACTTGTGAACAGCAGCTGGTCTCAGAGTGTCAGAAACAGGTTATGGTAAAAAAAAAATCAGTAAGCCTGTGTTTATACCACAAAAGACAAACCTAAATGTGTACTGCCACTATGGTGCACTTTCTGTCAGTATTCCACACTGAGTTGTCATGAGCTTCTGTAGGCTACTCCAATGAGGTCAGTTCTGTTGCCCTCTTTGGGGTTGCTCATTCCACTGTTGGGATGTTCCTGTCTCCTTTTGTCTTCTCCCAGGTAGTGTTTTCTCCCAGCCATCCAGGCCACCCAGACCATCCCCTACCAACTTTGAGCGTGTGTTGAGAAGCCGGTGATTACCGTGCCTCTGTAGGCACCTACCACTCTTGCAGTAAAGTGGAGGTAAAACTTTCTGCTTGTTGAGGCTTCCCCTCCACTTTACCTATAAGCTATATTTGGCCAGTGAACTAAGCGTTCCCTTCCCACTGGGCCATGCAGCCATTTCCCTTTCAGTTCACATTCACCCCTGGACTCTAAAAGAAGCAGAAGCATTAATGAATGCCAGTCAACAGGGAGGGTAGCTGAAATCTCATCACAAATCTGGGGTCTTTCCCACTTTTGTCAAAGGGTAGACTATCTCTCATACTAGTAATACCACTCCTTCCTCATCCAGAAGCTGTATAACTTTACTCCAGTTTACCTTCTCTAGGAATGGGTCAGGAATTATGACACATTTCATAGAGAAATTTAGTCTAGTCTCTATTGGAGAAGTAAAACTAAAACTGTTTTAAGTAATTGCTTATGAGCACAGGCTCTAGAGTCCAGCCTGTTTTGGAATCCTGGCTCTGCTGCCGACTACCTGTGTGTCCCTGAGCAAGTTTCTTATCTTTAATGCTCTGCTACATCCTCATCTATAAAATGGGATAAGAATAGTGTCTCTGTTATAAGGTTATTTTGTCATGAGGATGCTGTATTTTATGCAAATAACGTACACCTTCGACACTGGTTTTCCCAACGGCACCCTCCCCCCGTGAGGTATTTTCGTAAGCCATTTGCTAATTTTTCATATGCTAGTTTTTTACAACAACCAACAACCTAGGGGAAGGACGTGGGTGGCAAACAAATGTAGAAAGCAGGTGTTATTTGTGTAAAATACGGTACATGACATACTGCATGTAGCATACTTAGTGGATTGCTTATACATGATAATTGCTCAATTAAGGTTGGCACTTTTCATGATGAAAATGATGATCTATGGCTCTGATAGTCATCATGCCTGTTAATTCATTCTTAAATTCTTTCAAATTTTCCTGAGTACCACAGAGAGCTGAATTAGACTCAGTCATTGGCTTCAAGAACCTCTCAACCTAGGAGAGAAAATGAGCGACCAGCCAGTATTATAATGGTTGAAAGATACAGGCTATGCTAGAGGCAAGAACAGGATCCCTGGGAAAATAAATAGGAGCATGGTACTCATACTCAGGGATAAGCAAGACCTATGGACCATTCAACGTTTTGAGTTGCAACTAACAGACAGTGACTCTGACTACCTTAACCGAAAAAAAAAAAAAAAAACCTAAAACTCATCACCATTGAGTTGATTCTGACTTGTAGCAACACTATAGGACAGCGTAGAACTGCCCCATAGGGTTTCCACGGAGCAGCTGGCTACCTTAGGCAGAAATATATTATTTACTGCAAGAATATCAGGTACCCCATGGAATCAATGTGAAGATCTGGAGAGCCAGGTTTTAAAAATGGGCAGAACCACCAGAGAATATCAGGCTAGGCATCCAAAAACACATCTAGCATCAAGCCACAAGGTGAATCTGAATTATAAACTGCCATCATGGCTTGTGCACTGGTATACTAGGGACACCAAAGCCACTAGACATTGTTTGCTGCCATCAGTGCCAACTGGTAGAGCAGTGGTTAAGTGTTTAGCAGCTAACCAAAAGGTCAGTAGTTCAAATCCACCAGCCACGCCTTGGAAATGCTATGGTGCAGTTCTACTCTGTCCTATAGGGTCACTATGAGTTGGAATCAACTTAATGGCAACAGATTTTATCAATGCCAGCTTGTCTCTATACTCTCACTTCTCTTTTTGTCAGACATTCAAGAATTAAGGTCTCTGGCAGGAGCATCTGATAAGACAAGGGTTGATTTTTTTTTTTCCCTGTAAAGGACGGATAGAAAATATTTTATTCTTTGCAGGCTGTATGGTCTCTGTTACAGCTACTCAACTCTGCTATTGTAGGGTGAAAGCAACCATACATAATTATATAATATGAACGTGCATGACTATGTTTCAATAAAGCTTGAAAAAGCAAAAACAGGCTGTGGGCCAATTTAGCTTATGAGCTGTAACTTGCTGACCCCTGTTATAAGGCAAGGTTAGGTCACAGAACTAGGTTCTAAGTGCCAGTCAGAGAGAATAAATAGCTGGAATCCGGGTTCTAAGTGCCAGTCAGAGAGAATAAATAGCCGGAATCCGGACTCTATTGTAGCAGGAGTCTGGGCCTTTTCTCTCTCCAATGCTAACACAATGGTAGATTGCTGAAACCTTAGAGGGATTTAGAGGCTATGCATCCATAAGGAGGCAAATGTCCAGAAAGCCATCTTGTTGGATTCTCAACAAAAATCTGCTGGATTGTTTAATAAACCAATTTGAGTATAAAGCAAAATACCTTTGAACCAGTAAGAAGGGCTATCTAGTCTTTTTCATATATGATCCATGTATGATAGTGTATTAATTGGCTATTACCACAATAAATCTGTGAGACAAATTATCTCAAAACTCAATGGCTCCAAACAACAAGCATTTATTCTCTTATGGTTTTTTTAGATTGCTTGTGATTTTGCTGATCTAGGCTGGGCTTGCCTGGGCTGTGGGTTAGCTGGGCTAGGCTCCTGAATGCATGTTGGGGTTAGATCTCCTGCATATGTCTTTTTTCTGAGGGTCATGCGCTTCTTATGACGAATCACTGGAGCATGAATCCAGCCTAACCTCTTAACAACGCTTATGGCCCATGCTCATGTCAAGTACTAACATTCCATTGGCCAAAGCAATTCACATGGCCAAACCTGACATCCGTAGAATGAAGAAGTAGTCTCTTCTGACAATACAAATGAGAGAAGAGTGAATATTTGCTCACCAAAAATCCAAATTATTATAGATAGCTAATAATAATAAAAGATTTTTTTTCCAGCTAGAAAATATCTTAGTGACTCTCTCCTGCTTCATTATTTTACAGGGGAGAAAACTAAATCCAAAAGATCTAAGTGACTTGCCCTAGCAAGTACTGAATAACACAGCTGCATATTTATTCTTCACCAAAATGCTTAACTCTGATAGGTTTGCATATTTTACTCACAATGAATTAAATATATGAGAAAAATACATTAGACTCTTGGCATTCCTAAGACACAGTTTCTGAGACCATCATTAATCACCAAATTCACGAATGCAATCATTGCAAAAACTCACCTTTATTAAATGTCATAAAGTGAAAGAGACACTACCGTTTAGGTGAGAACAAGGGGAGAATTAAAAGTCAGATTGTTTATAAATGCTTACTTGTTGGCTGAGAAACCAGCTCCCATACATTATTTTCCAGCAAACAAAATTTCAGCATGTGTCTCCACAAAGTTATAAATGATCAAAATATTAAAAGTGGCTCCTTTGCGTTCATGTTCTGGCTGCTCAGTCAACGTAGTAAACTTTAAAACCACGTATCCCCATGAACTTAGGAATGGATATACATATATGTGGTGGCGTAGTGGTTAAGGGCTATGGCTGCTAACCAAAAGATCAGCAGTTTGAGCCCACCAGCTGCTCCTTGGAAGCCCTATGGGGCAATTCTACTCTATCCTATAGGGTCGCTGTGATCGGAATTGACTTGAGGGCACTGGGTTTGTTTTTTGGTTTATACCGCCCTGGTGGTGCAGTAGTTAAGCATTCTTTTGCTAACCATAAAGGTTGGCAGTTCAAATCCACCATCCGCTCCTTGCAAACCCTATGGGGCAGTTCTACTCTGTCCTGTAGGGTCACTGTGAGTCAGAATCGACTGGACGGCAACTGTTTTGGTTTGCTTTGGGTATACATTTACCCATTCCAGATATATAAATGGGATCATACAATGTTTGTCCTTTTGTGACTGACTTATTTCACTCAGCATAATGTTGTCCAGGTTCATCCATGTCATAGCGTGTATTGCTGGGCCACAACACATACTCGCTGCTCGTAAAAGATACCTACAGGAAACAGGTAAACGTAAAGAGAGAAATAATGTAAGCTCTACCTAGTATTAGGGAAACAAAGTTCATTCTTTCTTTCAACAAACACTTAAGGAAAGCCTACTTAGTGCCAGATACTACGCTTTGTTATCTCTATCTCGCAACCCATTGATGAATCTGCCCCACTTTTCAAGCAATCACTTCACAAGCCTAAGAGGCTGGTACAGTTCAAATGAGATAATAAAAATAAAAGCAGTTCCTAGACTACAAATTGCTATACAGCCATAAGATGGCATTATTGTAACAGCAAGGTTCTGGTCTTCAAGGAAGTGATTTTTTAAAATCAATTTTCCTTTTTAGAATTCCATTTAGTCAGATATTTTGGGATAGCTTGCCCATCTGTATGAGTAGTCAAATCCAAGATGATTCTGAGATTTAGATCTGATCTAAAGAAGGCATATGGCCAAGACTGGTGATTCCTACAGTATTGAATTTCTAGAACAACAACAACAACAAAAAATAACAGGGAAAGCAGTATAAGTGTGTTTAAAAACCAAATTCTTTACCAAGAATACGGCATAAATGAAACTTTCACATGTTAAAAATAGGAAGAGGAGAATCACGTAAATAAAATGTTGTACAAAAGAAGTCAGAGACAAAAAAAAAAAACCCATATATTGTATGACGCTATTTGTATAAACTCAGAAGCACGTGTATTGGGGGTTAGAGGTCAGATGGTGGACCTTTGTAGCGAATAGTGAGCCGTGGGAGTAGGAGCAGGTTTCTGGGGTTCTGCTTACTCTTTTGTTTCTTGGTCTGGATGCTGGTTGTGTTGCAGTGTTTCTTTTAAGAAGGTTCATGGGACTGTACACTTGTAATGTGTACATTTTCCTATAGGTATGCTATACTTGGAAAAAATACATGCTTGTTAAAAATAATAAATACATACTTTTAAAAGCTTAACCAGTTGTTGTCTTCAAGTGGCTTCTGACTTGTGGTGGCCCCATCTGTGTCAGAGTAGACCTGTACGCCACAGGGTTTGCAATGGCTGAGTCTTCAGAAGATCACAAGGCCTTTCTTTTGAGGTGCCTCTCGGTGGTGCCTTGGTGGCACAGTGGTTAGGAGGTATGGTGTGCTATGGCTGCTAACCAAAAAAAACCAAGGTCAGCAGTTCAAATCCACCAGCTGCTCCTGGGAGACCCTATGGGGAGGTTCGACTCTGTCCTGTAGGGTCGCTATGAGTTGGAATCGACTTGATGGCAATGTGTTTTTTCTGGGTGATGGTGAACCTTCAACCTTCTGTTTAGCAGCTGAGAGTATTATCCATTTGCACCACTTAGGGAATCCTTTAAAGTATAGGAAGGCCCTAATCTCAGAATTAAAAAGAAAAAGTGATAGAGCCTTAGAAAAAGCATACGACATTGGTCTGTTTTGGACATTTCACTATGGACCCCTGAACATTTTGTCATTGACCTGTACAGACTCTCAGATAAGTATGTGGGCCTGTTGTCTAGAGAATGTTTTTTTTTCTGAATTTACCACCGTCCTGCTGGGACCATGCTGCCTCATGTCAACAGGGTATTGGGGGTGGATAAGCTGGAAGCTTCTTCCCCAGGGATTTCTCCATTGTTTAATTCCCTTAGTGCCAAACCCACAGCATTAAAGCCTTCACAGGCTCTTGCTGCCATTTGTACAGCATGAGGGAAAACAAGACGATAAAGGGCATAAACAGGGAGAAAACAGGAGTAGAAATCAAAGAATTCTAATTTGAAGAGAAAGTGCCTTCTTAATCATCTCTGTATTCAGACTCTTAAGGAACATGCGTGCAATTCTGCAAGCCCACTCCTAATGCAACCTTCTTCTATAGTGTTTGATATCTCAGTTGTAATTTTTCTACCGAGACATACCCTAAATATTTTTCTCTCATGTCCGGGTGAGGGAAATAACCCCACACTACCCACAGAGGGAAAGAATAATATACTAATCTTCGTGTCATCGCCATACAATTTTATCCTCTAAAGTGGAAGCAAGAGGGACAGATGCGTAATCTGGGAGCTTCTCCAGAATTGTTTGCTCCTAAATGAGACATTCAGTTATAGCAGCATTAAGCAGCCTCTTCCATTTGTCGCAATGCCATATGTAGTTGGAAAGACACATGAGAAGCACACACAGGAGGCTGACAACTCAGGAAAGATTAACAGTGCTGTCTTAGAATTAGTCTGTACCAAATTTGAAGATTTCCATGCACGTCTGGATCTCCATTTTTCCCAAGGGTACGTATAGGTGCCATCACACAATTCTACCGTTGGTTTTGCAGCTTGGTAGAATTAAGAAGAGGTAAGAAACAATGTATCCGGAACACAGGCAAGTTGTTTATATGCTGTTCCTGAATCGTTGTTGTACAATGGATTATGGAATTGGATATAAACTGGATTATTTGGAAGATGTGTTTAGATTGAGGAAGAAGTGACATTTTCTATTTATGGTTTTTTGTTGTTTTTTTTTTTGCACTGTTGAGACCATGGTCTATGGGGGAGAGTATTGTTTTGGTACTCACCGTCAAAATCTATTTGAAAATCATTATTCATTAAGTCATTGATTTAAGATAATTCAGCTTTTTTTATTAAAGAGTGATGTTTTATTTATCTATGTAAAGAAAATAATACAGCATTTATCTCCATAGATGTGACAGTATATATTCTTATACACAAAACATATAGATAAACCCACCAATTCACCTAAACACTGGAAATATTTTAAAGTGTATCCTTAACCTTAAAGTTTATCCCCAGTTAAATACCTTGCTCACTGTCTGCTCTCCTACATTCATTAACATTGATTTGTCTGATTTATCTTATTGGCTCTTGGATGTCAGAAACCATGTCAATTTTGCTCTCTTGTCCAATGCCCAGAACAGTGCACATGGGTAATAAACACTATTTGATGATGATAATGATGTTGATAAAAACTGTAATTTGACAGCATCAACATATCACATATGCCAGAAATACACCATCATAAAATGTTTAAAAAAGGCAAATTTATTACTCACTTGTCTTTGTTTTCTATAATATCCTTTCAGCAAGCTTATCCTGTATACTATCTTCTCTACTGGATCTAAATTCCCTTTGGCATATTACACTTTAGGGTTTCCCTCCTTCTGCACCCTACGTTCTATTTCATGCGGCTCTGTTCAAGCGTCTGGATTTCTGCTCAGGCCCTGTATAATCTGACCTAATCCCTACTCTTGTGAATATCTTTCACCGGCCAGCCATTGCACTTGGCACACCACTGAGAGATCCGAGTGTGCCAAATAGAGGAGCCTTTGTTTCTACTCAGCAGCCCAAAAGGAAGTGTAAGACTTAACTGTTGAAACCAATTACACGCAGGTTTTACCACCAGAGGCAAAGCTTTAAACTACGAAATGATTAATCCCATACAGTGGGTATTAAGAGGGCTTGCATTTTAGCATATTGATTATCAAACAGTCTCATTAAAACAAGTCAAACATCAACAAACATATTCTTATCCCATAATTGTGATTTTTTGAAACTTAATTAAAAAAAAATGAACCTAGAAGTGCAGTATACTATTTGAATTAGATACCTAAACTAGCCCTTTGTTTATATTTCTGTATTCACTTAAAAATATAATTTCTTCTAAATTAATAGGGGTTCAGAGCAGACGGCAAAAGAACTGAATGAAGGAGATCTGTTGTATTTATTTAATGAAAGGGCTTTTTGAAATGCATTAAATAGAAGTTTGTTTCTTCCCATCAGCTTACCTTCTCTATGTTCCAATTGCTAGTTCAAAGCACTCAAGACTTGCAGAGTGATTTGCTATTTATGATCGCCATTTCATACAGGCTCGTTTGCCTTATATCTTCCACATTTTCAGATTCTTATAAATCTTTACAGTTCACATAGAGGTTAGTTTAAAACTTGCTTCGGATAAGACATTGACTAGATATAAAATTCACATAATCTCAGAGTTAACCATAGATCAATATCCTGAATCTTTTTCTCAAAGTAATTGAACATTTTTGTTTCCCAGGATAGCTGTATACACACATTTCTCTTCTTCACTGTAGCTGATTCTAGTTCCTCAGTGTACAGGTGCCTCCAGCTTGCTTGTTTGTTATCTAAATAAATTTGTATTTTCATTACTGGCAAAGGGAAAAGACTCTGATATAGAAACCAATTTTATGCCTATGGGACTAGGCTCATTTTGGAGATAATGTCACTATTTGACTTTACCTATCATCTGTTTCTTGGCTTTCCTGCCTGTCAGGTGGCAAAAGTCCCTTCTCTAAATACAATTTTTTTTTTGTCTATGTGAAGTAGATGAGTCTTTGAAGAAGTTACTGTAAAGCTAAAATGTGCTAACTAACTGTAATTTTCCCAGTAACTTTCTTTACTTTATCTATTAGAATTTATTTTGGCTGAGAGTAACAGAGGCTCAATGTAGCGATGTCTCAAATATGACGGAAGCATATTTCTCTCTCCTGTGAAAGCCTGTCAGTATGTAATTAAGGCAGGCTGATGGCTCTGCTCCTTCCTGATTTCTACGCAGCTATGCCTATGTGGCTACCACTCATCTGCCAGTTCGTCATATTGTGGAGGCTGGAAGCTATACCACCAGTGCTGCAAATACCAGCAGGGTTACCCATGGTGGACAGGTTTCAGCAGAGCTTCCAGGCTAAGACAGACTAGGAACAAAGGCCAGGTGATCTACTTCTGAGAATCAGCCAATGAAAACCCTATGAATAACAACAGAATTTTTTCTGACGTATTGCTGAAAGATGAGCCTGCTAGGTTGAAAGGCACTAGACAATAGCTGCAACAGTGAACTCGAGCATACCAACGATCATGAAGATGATGTAGGACCAGGCAACTTTTTGTTCTGTTATACATAATGTTGCCAAGAGTTGGAGTCAACTCAACAGCAGCTAACAAAAACAACATCCTTATGTGGTGGGCCCTCATCCACAAGTTGCAAGATGGAGCTCCAACTACCTCCAAGAAGCAGAAAGAGGAAGGTCAGGAAAAGTGCTAAATGGTGCATAATAATTGTGTATTGGGGAACTTTCTCGGGAGCTAACACATTATGCTTCCATTTATACTTCATTGGTCAGAAGTTAGCCATATAACTGCGCATAAGTCACAAGGGAGGCTGGGGAATGTTGCTTTTGTTCTTGAATGTTAAGTGTGCTGCACGAAGTGTATGATTATGAAAGATGAGGAGAATGGATATTGGAAGAGAAATTATAGTCTTCAGCATATACCCCAAAAAAGGTGTATTGTTTTGTTTTTTCAAACAGCCCTAAGAAAAGGGTTGTTGTGTCTAAGAGTATATGCTTCCCTTGCTTTCTTTGTTAATTTTATGAACTCCCATTCTGCTCAAGTCTTACTCTGGCTTCCTGAATCTTGCTGACATAAAAGTAGAAGTTTTTTCTCACTCTCCTAGATACCTACCTGTCTAAAACAATTCTTATGAATTAGCTTTTTTTCTGACTCTGCCCTCTCTTTCCAACAGTACCACTGCTTAGTCAAGGAGAGGAGCCCTGGTGGTGCCATGGTTAAGAGCTTGGCTGCTAATCAAAAGGTTGGCAGTTCGAATCCACCAGCGGCTCCTTGGAAACTCTATGTGGCAGTTCTATTCTGTCCTATAGGGTCACTATGAGTGGGAATCAACTCAACATCATAGGGCTTAGTCAAGGAGAGATACGGAAAACTTGGTTGTCACAGTGCTCCTACATTATATATTCCCTCCTAACCTACAGGGCTAATGTTCTCCTCTCTTTTACTAAAGTTGGGTCATGGGTAAGTTTTAGCAGTTTAGATTACTAACTCCCAGAATAACCACTATAAAACAAGGATCTATGCCTAAAGCTAAAATTATAACAACATTCTGAAATTTCAGGACATCACCTTTTCTGGACTCATAAGATTGGCTTCACATAAGATAAGAGAGCTGCTTCGATTTTAACAACTTCTATGTGCCAGGCATGCACTCAGCTCAGTGCTTTACATATATCACTTAATCCTCAGGAGAACCTTTATTCTAAAGATGAGGAAATTGAAGTTTCAAGAGAATAAGTCTTTTTCCAATTTCACACAGGAAGTACTTGTCAGAGCCTGAGTTTGGACCTATTATTGAACTTCCATCTGCTGCACATCCTGCCTCTGGTGCATCTCATATAGGATTGCTTTATGCTCACTGGAAATCCTGGTTGAGCAGTGGTTAAGTGCCACAGCTACTAACCAAATGGTTGACAGTTCGAATCCACCAGGCACTCCTTGGAAACTCTATGGGGCAGTTCTACTCTGTCCTATAGAGTCACTATGAGTTGGAATCGACTCGACGGCAGTAGGTTAAGGTTAAGGTTATGCTCGATGGTTATGTTCTCTTCTTCTAGACTATATTCTTCAGTAGCATCAACAGGGATATATGTAAAAATTGTTTTTGAACTATTGTATCTGAAACCCCAGTGTTTTAAAAAGATGTTTGAAATTTAGAAGGCGGTATCTTCATGTTGGGCGCAGTGGTCATTCAGAGGTAGAATTCTCACTTTCCATACAGGAGACCTGGGTTCGATTTCTGGCCAATGTACCTCATGCACACTCACTACCTGTTTGTGGAGGCTTGGGTGTTGCTATCACGCTGAACAGGTTTCAGCAGAGCTTCCAGACTAAGATAAACTAGGAAGAAAGGCCTGGTAATCTACTTTAGAAAATCAGCCAATGAAAACACTATGGATCACAATGGTCCAACTCATAACCAATCATAAAGATGGTACACGACCAAGCAGAGTTTTTTTCCATCATACATGAGGTCATCATGACTCAGTGGCCAACTCGAAAGTAGCTAACAACAGCATCTTCATGTTAAATGTCTGTAGATGATAAGGATTGTGCTTACATAAGAAATTTGACAAAACCAATTGGTAAGACATCTACTGAAGTGCTTGAGGAGCCCTTTTTCTTTAGCAGTCAAAGTTCCACTCATTGTTGAGCACCCAGCACAAATATCATCACTTGGAATTCCTCCCTGATCTCAATTATTCCATCCTATGTGTTTCTGCAGCCCTGGTGGTGCTAAGAGCTTGGCTGCTAACTAAAAGGTTGGCAGTTCAAATCCGCCAGGCACTCCTTGGAAACCCTATGGAGCAGTTCTACTCCGTTCTATAGGGTCACTATGATTTGGAACCGACTCAATGGCAATGGGTTTGGGTTTTGGGTCTATACGTTCCCAGAAGTCTTTGTTCATGTACTTCTTTCACAGGTTCTTATCACAAGCTTACATGTTTTGCATAGCTGTGTGCAACTCAATACCATCCAGAAGAGTTTTTGTCTCTACACGGCAGAAACTACCATACATCTTCTGTCAGCCCTAAGCCAAACCCATTATCATTCCCATGGTGTCTCCTTAATACATATTTATTTTTTAATTGATGAGTCCTTAGATGTAAATGATAAACTATTCATGCAAAAGTTTTAATATTTTGAAATGAATAAAGTTTTTTAAAAATGCTTTCATTAACAAGAGGTTCACTATAGTTTATTCGATGAAATATTAATGTAGGGTAAATTTCCTCACATTTACTTTCATTTTGCCACATTAAGGCCAAATTACGACCCTTAGGTATATAGATTTAGCAACATATGAAATAATCTAGGACTCTGATAGTTCTTCTAATTATGATATTTGAGAGAGATAAACAGTCTCTCATAGGGAAAAATACCCATTAGCCATTGAAGTCAGCGTAACTTTCTGTTAGAATGTAGTTTGTCTCTTTGCTTGTTTTAACTTCTAGTATTCTGGGGAAAAATTTGTTTCCATTATAAAACTTTAACACTTTATAAAATATGTTTACTCTGTAAAAACTGCAAATTCTTGGCTGTAAGGCAATTTTCACAAGAATTATTTTCTTATTAGTTTTAGTTTATCCATGGACAGTCTCAAATTCCGCTTGAAAACATCAGTTTTCTCAAGGGAAAACTGCCCATTACAAGCCAAGGATGTGGTTTTTGAGAGATTTCTGTCTGAAGTAACACATTTTAAAGTATTTTATGTGTTGTAGAGTGGTAAGATGCTTATCGAAATAAATAACAGTTTAGAAAAAAAGGAGAATTTAAAATAATTCTTAACATATAGGTAATTTGTATATTTGAATAAAATTAATCTATAATATTTTTCTTCACGACAGGTGAATTTTGTCTGTTTGGTTTCTCCTGAGATGAATTTTTTTCTTTTTAATTTGCATTTCTAAAATATTCAAATATATAGCTTAACACTTGGAAATTTTGGTGTTGTTATTGTTGGTTATTGTGTCGGTTCTGACCCATAGTGACCCCATGTGATAGACAGAGTATAACTGCCCAGTAGAGTTTTCTAGGCTGTTGTCTCTACAGGAGCATTTCACCAGGCCTTTCTACCATGGAGCCATTGGGTGGGTTTAAACTGCCAACCTTTCAGTTAGTAGCTTAGTGCTTAACTGTCCATTGGCCCTTACCAACATCTGCTATTATTGTTCGTCTCTGTGTAACAAAAACACTTTTTGGGATTTTTGGTTGGCCAAGTATGTCTGATCCATGTGTATCGTTCTGAGGCCCCAGCTTAAGGCTACTTGCAAAAATTCAGAAGCTCTCACTAGAGCAAGAAGAAGCACATAACGCTTCTTAAGACCAAGACTTGAAACTGGTGCACTGTCTCTTCTATCCATATCCGATGTCCAAAGCAAGTCACATGGCAAGCCCAACGTTAAAAGACAGGGAAGTACACTTTGCTCACTGTGAGGCCGTGTCAAGGATGTGGATGGATAATACTGCTACAGAATAGAATTGGGGAGAATATTTTTTAAATACTACAGTACTGTAGAAGAATATTCCAGTACCGATTAACCTTTTTGGATAGAACACATAAGCCCAGCCTACAACTTGCTGATCCCACTTGCAAATGTATTCTGAATTCATTTATCTACAAATTTTTATGCCTAATCTAATGCTTTGGACTACTCTTATTTAAAAAAAAAAAAACTGTTATTATGAAGCAGAAGTTCAAAGCCCTGAGAAAATCGACCACTGAAACAAACCTGAGTCACGGTTTTATTTACCGACTTGAGCTTCAGTACACTTGGAAGCTGGATTTCCAAACAGCATCATGACTTTCCATACCCAGCTGTCTGCTGCTTGAAACTACCATAAGCTGACTATCATGGCTCACAGTATACCCTTGAAGAAGGCCATCTGGTTTATGTCTCTTGGCAAAATTTGTTTAAAAACAAGCAGCTCCATAACAAAGTAAAAAGGAGTCTCTGTCTGGCTGTGGTAGATAAGTAGGTTTGCAATGCACATAATAAAGCATTTTCTGATGCAAGCCAACATCCCCAAAAGGGAAACGTTCTTTTCCCACAGCTAAATAAAATAAAATAGTCCTCAGATTTCAATAAGGAGGAAGGGACTTCATCAGATTTATGTATTTCAGTGTCTAAAGGTTATGAGAAAAACAGAGCCAATCAAAACCCTGTTTGTGATTAGAGATCTTTTAGAAATAACTCATCTGTATAATTATTTAGAGTCTAGTGCTTGGAGATTGTTATTTAATTATTTACATTAAGAAATTCAAATATCTTAATGGCTGATCCTTTGAAAGCTAATATTAGTGGGTATTTAATGATTTGTTTAATATTCTTTCTCTCTTTTTCTACTAGTTTTTTTTTTTTGGTATTTCATTACACTTATTCTCTATTTTGAAAAGAATATATACTAAATTTTTTTGAAAGCATGAATGGAATTTCTAGTCCAACTAACTGCTTTTCCCTTAACTCTCTTTATAAGCTCAGAATAGCCATTGTTAAGGATCGACTTTGGTCTGAATGATAAAAGTTCTTGGATTAAGGGTGTCTTGGTTCAGGTTCCTCCAGAGGCAAATCCTGAGACAAGGATTTCAATTCAAGTAGTTTATTTGGGAGGTGATCTTAGAAAGCTATGCTATGAGAGTAGCAATGAGAGACAGGGAAGAAGAAGTATCCTGTTGTTGTTTTTCTGGTCATTTGAGGTTGAGTCAGCCCCAGACTCATGGTAACCCCATGCACAGTGGAACAAAACACTACCCAGTCCTACACTGTCCCATGATAGGTTGCAGATTGGACCTTTGTAATCTATAGGGGTTTCATTGGCTGATTTTCAGATGTAGATTGCCAGGTCTTTCTTCCTAGTCCATCTTAGTCTGGAAGTTCTGCTGAAACCTGTGCTGCATCATAGCAACATGCAAGCCCCCACTGACAGATGGGTGGTGGTTGTGAGTGAGGTATATCGGCCAGGGATTAAGCAAGGGCTTCATGCATGAATGATGAGAATTCTAACACTGAACCATCGATAGAGAATGCTATCAAGCAAGCCACCACAGTGGGGAACTAGCACGTAATTCCATGGAGAAAATCTGAGTAACCATAAAACACGTGTCTCAGAGTTACTTTCTCAAAGGGGCAAGGCAGCTATGAGTTTATATACTAGCTCCCATTAGTCATTTTTTGAGGGCTGCTCAGAGTATGGGGGCACTAATTCTCCATCGTGCACTCTTCCATCCTGCACTCTTCCATCCTGCCTTACATGTGAACATAACAGCCTTCTCAGCTTCAGAGAAATCTCTCAGACTGAGATATGCAGGTACTGACTATTGGACATCAGCCAGAACATACTAGAGTGTGAAGACCCAAAAGAATGGGTAAATCTCCAACAGTATCTGCTGTAGAGGGTGGTGGGAGGGAAGTGTATTATTCCACTAGACAAGAACCACTGCATTTCCATACCCAGCTGTTCACTCTTCTATTTGTGCTACTTTTTTTGACTCCTGTAGCTCTCTGGATCCTGACTTATCTTACTTAAGCGTTTGCATTTCCATGATTGTGTGGTTGTGTCTTTTTGGTTCTTCCTCATTGACTTATTTGGCTGTTTAATCTTTTACTGATATTTAGGTTTGTTATTTGTGCATACTCAACTTTGGTTCCTCTTTGAACTATTTACTGAGTCTTGACTTACAATTTTACAAAGATCTTAGCCATACTTTGTTTATTTTGTTATGATTTATTTTTTTAAGTGGGACTCATAACAGTTAATGACATAATTAGAACTAGAAATTAGGGTCATACATACAGTCCTGTGTAAGCCAAATTCTTGAATGGCAAAAAGACTTAAATTTGTATTTTTCTATCATCAAAAAAAAAAAATCCTTTTGGAACATTTCTTAGGAGATTCATTTAAGAAAATTTTATTTTTGTGCCAAGTTGATTCCAAGTCCTCAAATTATTGTCTTTAGCTCCTTGTGATTACTTTTCTATGACCGCAGGATCCCTAGCGGCCTCTATTACTTGCTTAGATCATCAGACTCCCGCCCAGTGTGGGTTAAATACTCAGTACTGGTTCCAGCATTTTCAAACGTAAAGTCCCAGAAGATCAAAAACACAATTCTGGGGATATCCTTAGAGAAGCCAAAAATAAATTAGTTCTCCTCAGAGATGAATTAGGACAAATTTTACTCATTAGTTAATTTTGCCTCCTGATCAAAATTCTTTCCCACATGAAAATTATTTGTTTTGAGTGATAATATGAACAGTAATTGAATGATTCAAAGATCAGACAGGAATAAGAGAAAGAGAAAGAACAAATATTTAAAATGCATAAAGCAAGAATTTCAAGAGAGACATGAGCAAGGCTGGAAGCATGTTAAGTTTGAAGGACACAGGAGAATGAAATAAGTGAAATTCAGTGACAATCCTTCCTTTCCTAAGAAGAAGACTGCAAAGTGAATGAAGGTTTTATATTTTGATTTGATTTCATTTGGTTTCTTAATAAGGAAGAACCTGTGGCAAATCTGGGGAATTAAGAAAGCTAGAACTTGTATGATTGCGATGTTTCCAAGGTCACAAAGGAAATTAGATTGTAGGCTGCATTTAAAAATGCTGGAATTACTTCCAGTGCCATTTTCCAGGATTCTGTACATAGCAAGAAAATAGATCATAGCATAGCTAAAGGGGAACATTTAGCTTTTGACTAGCCTCAGTCAGTACAGACTGCCTCATGGTCTCTTTGGTTTTGGTAACACGTATCTATTGTGAAAGGAAAAGAGGGTTTTAATCACGTATATAACTATTGGCTGGCCAGGGCCATGTGTCTTCTTCAAGGTATTAAAAAAAAAAAAAACTCAAACCCATTGCCATCAAATCCATTCTGACTTATAGCGACCCTATAGGACAGAGTAGAACTGCCCCATAGAGTTTCCAAGGAGTGCCAGGTGGATTTGAACTACTGACCTTTTGGTTAGCAGCCTAGCCCTTAACCAGTAGGCCACCAGGGTTTCCTCTCTTGAAGGTATAATCACAAATAAAGAAAAAGCATTAAGAAATATATGTTGTACGAAGATTGCCCTTATAAGTTTTATCAATGGCTATAAAGTCAATTTCCTCATATGTGCAACACGAATATGTCTGCTTTTACTTCAGAGTCATTTTCAGTCGTAAGAAATTTCTTTTGTCAATGATATTTGCCAAAAAGTTTTATAGGGAATAACTTCGTGAATGTGAAACCAAAATCAAACCTACTGCCGTCGAGTCGGTTCTGACTCCTAGCGACCCTATAGGACAGAGTAGAACTGCCCCATAGGGTTTCCAAGGCTGTAGTTCTTAAAGGGAACAGACTGCCACATCTTTCTCCCTCTGAGTGGCTGGTGGGTTCGATCTGCCAACCTTTCAGTTACCAGCCGGGCGCTTTAACCACTGGACCACCTGAGCTCACTTCTGAGTATTAGGAAACATAATAAACATGGACTATTTTCCCTGAAATAGCACTCTAAGTGATTTTCGGGAAAACTTTTCTGCCCATGTTGTCTAAATCTTTAGGTCAAAGACTGTAAATGGACAGAACCTAAAATATTTAGCTCTTAAAGGTTGTATTATTAATAAGGTAATGGAGTAGGAAAGTAAAAAGGGAAAAGAAACAATGCAGCTGAGCTGTAGTATGTAAACTCAGAAGGTAAAACTTGCTGATTAGTACTGCCTTTTTCTTTTTTTACATACATATGTGGTTTTTCTCCAATAAATAAACCTATAGACATTTGGTTCTCCTTCTCATTTCATTCTGCTACCAGCGGTAGCCTCTTGGACTGTGTGAGGATAGTTCAAAAGTGAGCATCATTTACATTTCTTCCTTTGGTTGGCAAGTATCTAAAACAATTTTGGAAATCAATAATTGAGGGCTAGATGCAGGTGGATAGAGGGAAATGAAGAACTGTTACAGATGATAGGCTTCGTTTTTATATGTCTATCATTAGAAGGAAGATATTCCGTACCACTCAATATCCTGTCTTACTAATTTTTTCCGTAGGGGAGTTTTTTTCTTCTTTCTTTAATTTGTTTTCACGTGTCTGTCCTTAGAAGGTCGCTATGAGTCAGAATCGACTCAATGGCAACAGGTGTCATTAGAAGGAAGATATTTCCTACCACTCAACATCCTGTCTCAATGGTCTTACTGTAGGGGAATTTTTTGTCTTCTTTCTTTAATATCCCAGGGCTAACACATGTGTTTCAGCTCTCTAGATTGTGAAAATCAATTGAGGTTTTCATGGAAATTGTTCTCACTTCATTCTAGGAAGGAAGGAATTCCCATGATAATTTTATTTGGTGAAAAGTGTCCCCCCACTCCCCGCCCCATAAGCTTGGATCTAATTAATTCCATAAAATGTTAATGGTGTCATTTTACTAAATTTACAATGTGAGAGACCAAAGTTTGCTACGTTCCTGATAGTAACAGCAGTGAAATATAATTTCCATTAGCATGTGTTCAAAAGGTGGCTGTGTCTAGTAAAATTGAAAACAAAATGCTGTGCCTTCGTGTACTAAAATTTTATGAGTTATTCTTCCAAGACATAACAGTGCCCCAATAACTGATCTTTTGCAAAAGATTCTCTGTTACCATATACCAAGTGTTCATTATATCACTTTCTTGAGTTTCGAGACTCGTATTCTGTATTTTGTCCTACAAATCTAGTAAAAGGTGGAAGAGCAATGACCAAAAGTGTCTGTGTCGTTGCATACAATGAATCTTAATGAATTCTGATATGCATTTTTATAATATTATTTAGATGGTTACTTCAGGTTTGTACTTCTAAGCTTTGCATCTTAACTTTTTAGCATAGTAGGTTGTTGTCATAGATCAGGTTCTCCAAGAAACACACTCTGAGACAGAGATTTGCATGGCGAAGCTTTTTGGGCAACTGTTCTTGAGAACACCTGGGAGGGAATAAAGGAAGCAGGACCGGACAGAGGGAGTTGTTGACAGGCGATGCGGTTACAAGAGAGACGTCAGCTGATCCTGTGTAAGGTTGGGATGGTCATTCCAACTATTTCTGAGAGAGACAAGGAGTGATGAAACTTTGTAGCTCTGAATCCATCAGTCATTGAATGGGAGCCTCCCATCTACCCCCTTCCAGGCAGTATAATCTTGAGCAAGAAAATTCCCATCTGCTGAGGGAAATGTCTGGGAAGGGCTTAGCTGTGAACTGTTAGCAGACAACACTTTCAGCAACTGGGGAAATGAGTACTTCAGTCCTCACTGGTGAACCTGATTGACACACCCACCACAGGGTCCACTGTAATAGTTACTCATACTTTCTTAGGCATATATTGTTATAAAGTAGATTTTTTATAACCACTAATTCATTTAGGTAATATTATAGCCAAGCTACTAATTTTTTTTAGAACAGCTTTATTGAGTATAATTGACATACAATAAACTACACATCTTTACAGATGCAATTTGATGTTTTGACATATATAAACACCTGTGAAACCATTACCACAGTCAGGATAATGAACACATCCATCACCCTCACAAGTCTCCTCTTGGAAATCTCTCCCCTCTGCCCCTTACCTCATCCTCATGTGACCATTAACCTGCTGTCTGACACTATAGATTAGTTTGCATTTTCTAGAATTTTATACAAGTGGAATCATAAAACATGTATTGTTTTATTCTGGTCTATCTTCTTTCATTCGCAAGCTACTAACTTCTATTTTGTGGATAATATGATAGTTGTGGAAGTGAGAACGCACATTTCCACACATTACGTAAGGCAATAAAAACATTCCAATGTGATTTGGATAATAGATTCATGTATCTGGATTACATATTTAAAGATGCTATTATTACAAGATTAATCCTCACATTTCAAATGACCCTGAGGTTTAGGCAGTTATTGCTTTATATTTGTAATCAATCCTTTTCTTATAACCTTAACTTTAACTAGTTACCCCCCCAAAAAAAAAATATATATATATATATATGTCCCCCATGTGTCTGTCAGTTTGTCATACTGTGGGGGCTTGCGTGTTGCTGTGATGCTGGAAACTATGCCACTGGTATTCGAATGCCACCAGGTCACCCATGATAGACAGGTTTCAGCTGGGCTTCCAGACTAAGACGGACTAGGAAGAAGGACCTGGCAGTCTACTTCTGAAAAGAATTAGCCAGTGAAAACCTTATGAATATCAGAGGAACATTGTCTGATATAATGCCAGAAGATGAGCCCGCCTCCCAAGGTTGGAAGGCACACAAAAGATGACTGGGGAAGAGCTGCCTCCTCAAATTAGAGTTGACCTTAATGATGTGTATGGAGTCAAGCTTTTGGGACCTTCGTTTGCTGATGTGGCATGACTCAAAATGAGAAGAAACAGCTGCAAACATCCATTAATAATCAGAATGTGGACTGCAGAAAATATAAATCTAGGAAAAGTGGAAATCATCAAAAATGAAATGTAATGCATAAACATTGGTATCCTAGGCATTAGTGAGCTGAAATGGACTGCTCTTGGCCATTTTGAATCGAACAATGTACTATGCCGGGAATGACAAGTTGAAGAGGAAAAGTGTTGCATTCATCCTCAAAAAGAACATTTCAAGATCTATCCTGAAGTTCAACACTGTCAGTGATAGGATAATATCCATACACCTACAAGGAAGACCAGTTGATACGAATATTGCTCACATTTATGCACCAACCATTAAGGTCAAAGATGAAGAAATTGAAGATTTTTACCAACTTCTGCAGTCTGACATCGATCAAACATGTAATCAGGATGCATTGATAATTACCAGTGATTGGAATTCAAAAGCTAGAAACAAAGAAGAATGATCAGTAGTTGGAAAATATGGCCTTTGTGATAGAAATGATGCCAGAGATCCCACGATAGAATTTTGCAAGACCAAAGACTTCTTCGTTGCAAATACCTTTTTTCACCAACATAAATGGTGACTATACACATGGAGGAAACCCAGGTGGCGTAGTGGTTAAATTAAGTGCTATGGCTGCCAGCCAAAAGGTTGGCAATTTGAATTCACCAGGCACTTCTTGGAAACCCTACGGGGCAGTTCTACTCTGTCCTATAGGGTCACTATGAGTAGGAAGCAACTAGATGGCAATGGGTTTCGTTCTTTTTTTTTGTACACATGGACCTCCCAGATGGAATACACAGGAATCAAATCGACTACATCCATGGAAAGAGACAATGGAAAAACTCAATATCATCAGTCATGACAAAGCCAGAGGCCAACTTCAGAACAGACCATCGATTGCTCATATGCAAGTTCAAGTTGAAACTGAAGAAAATTAGAACGAGTCCATGAGAGCCAAAGTACAACTTTGAATATATATCCCACCTGAATTTAGAGAACGTCTCCAGAATAGATTTGATGTGTTGAACACTAATGACTGAAGACCAGACGAGTTGTAGAATGGCATCAAGGACATTGTACCTGAAGAAAGCAAGAGGTCAATAAAAAAGACAGGAAAGAAAGAAAAGACATAAATGGATGTCAGAAGAGACTCTGAAACTTGTTCTTTAATGTCAAGTAGCTAGAGCAACAGGAAGAAATGATGAAGTAAAAGAACAGAACAGAAAATTTCAAAGGGCGGCTCGAGAAGACCAAGTAAATTATTATAATGACATGTGCAAAGAGCTGGAAATAGAAAATCAAAGGGAAGAACACACTCAGCATTTCTCAAGCTGAAAGAACTGAAGAAAAAATTCAAGCCTCGAGTGGCAATAGTGAAGGATTCTAAAGGGAAAATATTAAACAATGCAGGAAACATCAAAAAAAGTTGGAAGGAATACAAAGTCATTATACCAAAAGGATTGGTCAACATTCAACCATTCCAGGAGGTAGCATATGATCAGCAACCAATGGAACTGAAGGAAGAAGTCCAAGCTGCACTGAAGGCATTGGCAAAAACAAGGCTCCAGGAATTGATGGAATATCAATTGAGATGTTTCAACAAACAGATGAAGCTCTCGAAGTGCTTACTTGTCTATGCCAAGAAATTTGGAAGACAGCTACCTGGCCAACTGACAGGAAGAGATCCATATTTATGCCTATTCCAAGAAAGGTGATCCAACTGAATGTGGAAATTTTATCATTAATATCACAGGCAAGTAAAATTTTGCTGAAGGTCAATCAAAAACGACTGCAGCAGTATATCAACAGAACTGCCAGTAATTCAAGCTGGATTCAGAAGAGGACATTGAACAAGGGATACCATTGCTGATAACAGATGGATGTTTACCTGTTTTTTATTGACTATGCAAAGACATTCGACTTGTGTGGATCATAAGAAATTATGGGTAACATTGCAAAGAATGGGAATTCCAGAACACTTTATTTTGGTCGAGAGGAACCTGTACACAGATCGAGGCAGTTGTTCGAACAGAGGAAGGGATACTACGTGGTTTAAAGTCAGGAAAGGTGTGCATCAGTGTTATATCCTTTGACCATACCTATTCAATCTGTATGCTGAGCAAATAATCTGAGAATCTGGACTCTCAAGATTGGAGGAAAATGCTTTAACAAGCTGCATTTTGCAGATGACACAACCTTGCTTGCTGAAAGTGAAAAGGACTTGAAGCACTTACTGATGAAGATCAAAGATCACAGCCTTCAGTATGGATTACACCTCAACATAGTGAAAACAAAAATCCTCACAACCGGACCCATAAGCAACATCATGATAAGCAGAGAAAAGATTGAAGTTTTGAAGGTTTTCCTTTCACTTGGATCCACAATCAACAGCCATGGAAGCAGCAGTCGAGAAATCAAAAGACTCATTGCATTGGACAAATCTGCTGCAAAAGACCTCTTTAAAATGCTGAAAAGCAAAGATGTCACCTTGAAGACTAAGCTGTGCCTGACCCAAGCCATGGTGTTTTCGATCGCCTCATATGCATGCAAAGGCTGGACAATGAGTAAGGAAGATCAAAGAAAATTAATGCCTTTGAATTATGGTGTCGGAGACAAATATTGAATATACCAGGGACTGCCAAAAGAACAAACAAATATGTGTTGGAAGCAGTACAACTAGAATGCTCCTTAGAAGAAAGGATAGTGAGACTATGCCTCATACTTCGGATATGTTGTCAGGAGGTATCAGTCCCTGGAGAAAGACATCATGCTTGGTAAAGTAGAGAGTCAGTGAAAAAGAGGAAGACCCTCAACAAAATGGATTGAGACTGTGTCTGCAACAGTGGGCTCAAGCATAACAATGATTATGAGGATGGCACAGGACCGGACAGTGTTTTGTTCTGTTGTACATAGTGTCGCTATGAGTGGGAACCAACAACAATGACATATATGTGCGTGTATATATATATTTGATCTCAATTCTGGGTATAGAAAAATAACATATTTTCTCCAGAAATCAGAATGTTTAAATTTTGTAATTTAGAATTATAATCTATTATTATATTTTACAGTTCTTCAAAATAATTAGTTTTGAAATGATGTAATACTCTGCTAACATTCCACTGTACTGCCCACACCACACAAGAACCTCCCAGGAAAATCACAAACTTGCTCTCTCAAACTCATTTTCCTAGATCAACCTTTGATTAAAAAAAAAAAGTTTTCAGAATTATTGTAGGTAGACCTTTATAGATCGGTGTTTTAAGTAGTTAGTACTATTATTATGTGAATAATGAATAAGCTTGAACATTCTTATAAAATCATCTTAAACTTACCTTGTCAATAGCATCACCTCTTTCATCCCAAAATCCTGTTCCTTAATTGTTGTTATTGTGTGCCATTGAGTTGATTCTGACTCATAGATATCCTATATGACAGAGTAGGACTGCCTCCAAAGGGTTTCCTAGGCTGTAATATTTACAGGAGCAGATCACCAGGTCTTTTCTTCCACAGAACAGCTGGTGGGTTTGAGCCACTGACCTTTTCAGTTAGCAGCCAACTGCTTAACCATTCTGCCGCCAGGGCTTCTTGTACCTTCATTAGGCTTCCCAATTCCATGAACACACCGCCATTATTATAAGGCCCTCAAACTAAAACACTTAGTTTCCTCTTTTTATACCTTCATGCATTTCAATTCCATATTTCAGCATTTACCGGGTTCCGTAGACTCATCTTTTATAACCATTTTCATGTCTTCTCTTTCTTTTCATTCTCCTTGACATCAATCTCAAGTCAATAGGTTCCTTGCAAGAGGTCTCTCTTCACCTGAAAGTTTGTCATTTTGTCAGGTTTATCTTTCTAAAACAGCACTTCCTGCTTCACACACCCTTGAACAGAAACCTTCAATGGTTCTCTATCAGTAGCCTTGGTTTCAAACTGGTGTCCCCTTAAGACCGGAATGCTGTAGGATATGTTTTGCTTGGTTGTTTTGTTTGGTCTGCAGGGAGCTTTAAAATGGAGTGAAATAATACAGGGCTTGGATTGATCAACACAAATCAGTTTAGCACTTATTTCTTTATGCCTTGCACAACTTTACAGTTTTATTTGTCCCGCATATTCCCTAAAGGCATTTGATTTTTATAACCCTTACCCTAGAGGCCAGCATTCAAAATCCATATACTACATTCATGAACCTAACTTAGCTTCTTGGATTTGTATCTGCATTTGACTCTACAGGAAATTGACTCATTTTTTATCTGCAATACCTTATCCTGTGCTTTTTTGGAATATAATTTCACATATACAAATCCTCCCCACCTATGACCATTAAGAAGCTTTGGTTATATGAAGCAGAAAAAATCTCTACCTAACTTAAGTGAAAAAGAATCTATTGGGGACATATTGGATAGTTCACAAAAATAAAGGAAAAGAAGGCACCCATGGCCCAATAAGAACAGGAACCAGGATAGCACTGAGCACCCAAGAACTCAAGAAAAGCTCCTTTTATGGGTATTGCCATCAAAATGGCTTAGCTCTAACTCTATGGTACCTCTTTGTCTCAACTCTAGATTCAAGTTTCTAAATATATTGTTGTTGTTAGGTGCCATCCCGTCAGTTCCAACTCATAGTGACCCCATATACAACAAAACGAAATACTGCCCGGCCCTGTGCCATCCTCACAATCATTGCTATGTTTGAGCCCATTGTTGAAGCCACTGTGTCAATCCATCTCCTTGAGGGTCTTCCTCTTTTTCACTCACCTTCTACTTTACCAAAATGATGTCCTTCTCTAGGGAACTGGTCCCTCCTGATAGCATGTCCAAAGTACCTGGGACAAAGTCTTGCCATCCTTGCTTCTAATGAGCATTCTGGCTGTACTTCTTCCAAGATAGATTTGATCATTCTTCTGGAGGTCCATAGTATATTCAACATTCTTCACCAACACCATAATTCAAAGGCATCAATTCTTCAGTTTTCCTTATTCATTGTCCAGCTTTCACATGATATGAGGCGATCGAAAACACCATGGCTTGGGTCATGCACACCTTAGTCCTCAAGCATCACCTTTACATTTTAAAATTTTAAATAGGTCTTTTGCAGCAGATTTGCCCAATACAATGTGTCGTTTCTAAATCAAAGTAACCTAATTTGGGTCATAGTCCTACCCCTCTATGTCTACAGAGCACTGTGATGGACAGTTCTCTTTAGATCATGTGGAATGAGGTATGAGTAATTTCACGAAAGAAAATCAGGGTGCCGTTACCCAAAAAGTGGAGAGAATATTCCGCCAGAACAATTGTTGGTACCTGCCGCAACAAACCCTTCAAACTCAGTGGCTGAACAAATGTTTACTTTGTGCTCACGTGAAGTCTGATTTAGGACAAGCACCTCTCCTCCACTCTGATCAAGGACCTAGATTGCTTCCATAGTATTGCTCTGACTCTCAACGTGAGAAGCCCAGAGGCACTGCCAAAGGGGAACGAAGGAATGAACTTGGCACATTGACTCTTATGTGCTTCAGACCAGAAGGAAAGCCTCACTTCCCTCACATTCCCACTTTCCAGGATTTTGCCACATTAGTGCCAATGCAACCTCAAAGGAACATAAGCTCACTGGATATTCAGTGGGCACTAATTTTCTCCAACACATAAGGGGTATTGGACAGACAAAAAAATAAATATATATACACATATGTATGTGTGTGTGCATATATGTATGCATAAAGTTATCTTTCAATGTCTAGCTCAGATCAGATACTACCTATTCCAACTCCTCTGAATATCTGAAGCATTCAATTCCACTTAGTATGCACTATCTCATACTATAACAATTTATGGATATTCCCTATTATACAAGCTGTCTTATAAGCTCTTATGAGACAATCAAGAGTATTAATTTAACATATCCCCCATAGCAGCCAAAGCATAGATGGGTCTCAGTATATAATAATCTTTGAGGCCAGAGTGCTAGTATTTTCTTGAAAACTGTGTCCATCTCAAAGTACATGACGGATGTTCAATAAAAACATGCTGATTAGTTTCTTTTAGAAGGATGGCAAATTCTTCACAACATCCTATGTTATGCTATATTTTATTTACATTGTAATCATGAATATAAGTTTAATATGATAATATAAAATCCAATTAAAATTAGTTTAAAGAGAATAAAATATGTTATCTTGTATATATGTCCAAAAATTTTATATTTCACTTTTTTTGTAAATGATGGCACATAGTCATACAAAACTTACAAGATTGCAATAATGTACTCAATATGGAGTATTTGTATTATAACGCATTCTATAAAAACAAAAACCATTGTCGTCAAGCCGATTCCAACTCACAGTGACCTTATAGGACAGAGTAGAACTGCCCCATAGGGTTTCCAAGGAGTGACTGGTGGATATGAAATGCTGACCTTTTGGTTAGCAGCCATAGCTCTTAAGCACTGCGCCACCAGGGCTCCAATGCGTTCTATAGAGGTATTTAAAATTAAACAAAAGGTAGCATAGATATGCATTTAATATAAAAGTAATTCAATTATTAAATTAATATTTCACACTCCTGGATGAGACCTGAAAATATCAGTCATTATATGATGCGGCTTAATAGATTTTGTATAGGTATAATTTTAATGAGGGATTTCCCGTGATATTTTAGGGCTCTAAAATTGAATGTTTCTATTACAGAACAGAGATTTTAATGCCAGGCAGTAGCTACACTGGCCAAATAAACAAGATTTACTATATTATCTTAAGTGTATCCTAAATTCTCTTTAATATATGGATAAGATATACATGCTTTTGGCTTTCAGCCACCCCTGTTTATAATCATTTAAAATAAACTATTGTTTATATCTAACATGATACCATGTGAATCACAATTTGTAGCCCAGGGACATAATTCCATTGAATTATTTTGGCTATTTGATACCTAAGACCTGTTTCTGAATGATTTATTTTTCTATTCATATATGAATAGAAAAAAAAAGTAAGTTGTATTCATTTGCAATCCTGTCCTATTGCTACATTCAAAACACCTGGAAAGGGATATTTTACCGTGGTCTGTAGCATTCCAAGAGAAGTATGTTTTCAGCCATTGAAAGCACATGGGTCTGATATATTTTATAGCCAACTATTTGGAGGACAAATTATTTCACAATTATACAGTTCTCCCAAACTCAGGTACTTTCACTTGAAGCAGTATTCCCACCCTCATCTTTAGTAGGAGAAGAAATCGTGAAACATTGCATTGATATGGAAATTTCTACTTGAGTACTCTATTTAATCTATAAAGCAGTGGTATAACTTGGTAATTTCATAATAAGAAAGCAAGATTTAGCTGAAACAATTGAGTTTGGGTATTAATATTGGATTCACTTCATTTGAGATTGTGACTTCAGCGTGACATTCTGCCCTTGGTTTCTTTTCTCATTTGTAGTCTGAGAACATTATCCTATTCCTCTCTTCCTATATGAAAGTCCTTTTAGTTTATTGAAGACATATGCTCTACGTAAAACTGAGCAATTAATAGCTCAACTATCTGTAACAGGAGTCAGAAAACTTAAAAAAAAATCTTTAATTTTTATTATGATGAAATATGTTGTTGTTAGGTGCCGTTGAGTCGGTTCTGACTCATAGCGACCCCATGTAAGTGTTCCGCTGCTATTCATAAGGTGAAATATGTAAAAAAGGCTTCTCATCTTAACCATTTTTACTGTAGAATTCAGTGACTTTGCATTCACCATCTTGTATTGCCTTTTCCACTATCCATTTCCAAATTTTTACATCACCCCAATTCCAATTCCCTTAAGGAATAACTTCAATTCCCCCTCCTCCCAGCCCCTGGTAGCCACTAATAAACTTTTGTCTCCATGCATTTGCCTGTTCTAAATATTTCATACAGGTGGAACCATACAGTGTTTGACCTTTTGCATCTCACTAATTTCATTCAGCATAACGATTTCAGAGTTCATCCATGTTGTACCGTGTATCAGGTCTTTATTTCTTTTTACAGCTGAATAATATTCCAGGATATGTGTATGCTATATTTTATTTATCCATTCATCTATTGATGGACATGGGTTGTTTTCATATTTTGCTTCTCTTATATTATTTTCTTCTCTTCATTTACTTTTATTATTTTGTAGTCACACATATTCTTTTCAACTTGTGTACAATGTCCTTAAAGAGCTGGGCAATCCCTTTCATCTCTGCATCCTCAAAGTCCTCCGTGGTGCCTGGAAGACGATAGACGCAAATGTTTTCCCTCATTTCCCTGACCCTCCACCAGTAATCAGTCCATCAAGAAATATTTATATAGCATGTACCACTTAGTAGACATATGCTGCTGTTGTTATTGGGTGCTGTTGAGCTGATTCTGACTCATGGCGACCCTGTTTGACAGAGTAGAACTGCCCCATAGGGTTTTCTTGGCTGTAATCTTTAAGGGAGCAGATCCCAGATCTTTCTCCAGTGGAGCTTCTGGGTGGATTGGAACCATCAACCTTTTGATTAATAGCTGAGCACTTAACTGTTGTGCCACCAGGGTTCACTGGACACATGCTAGGACCGTAATATTCTTCAATGAGTAAAGGCATTGTCACGTTCTTATTTCCTTCTTATTAATCAATGTCTTTGTTTATTTAACACATGTTCATTGGCTTTTGACTTCTTTTAAAGAACTCTACAAGAATAAACAAAATACACATTGTTCCTGCCTTCTTGAAGCTTACAGTCTAATGAAGAAGACATATTTTAAGGCAATAATCATATACATTAATGTATATTTACACGTCACAGTTAATCACTTTGAATGAAAATTATAAGGAGCTATGGGCAATTTTAACATAAAGACGTGCCGTGTCAAGGAGATGAGGAGAGTTGTCAGCAAGGAACGGTATTAAAGCAGAGACTTGCAAATGAGTTGGAATTAGTGAAGGGTGTGAGAATATCACATGAACAAAATCTTAAGGTTTAGGATACAGCTTGGAATATTCAAAAATATGAAAAAAAAAAACAGCATGCCTTTCTTTTGGCTTGTGGTGAAGGACAGAGAGCGTGGCAAGAATTCAGTTGTATATACCTTGTAGGCCGCAGAAGGTATTATCAATTTTATCCAAGTGCAGTGGAAAACCATTAAAAGTTCTCAGCAAGGGAACTATCAAACCATTCTTTTCACTAGAGAGGATGGATTGGAGGGGGACTCCATGGAAGCAGGACCACATAGGATGCCACTGGAATGGACCAGGTAAAAAATGGCTTGACATGACAATGGAAATGGAGATCGGCACATATATTAGGCATATATGTTGGTGGGAGAATTACTAGCAATTTGTATTGGGAGAGAAGGAAGTGTTAAGGATGACTCTGAGCATACTAGATGATACCGAGATGGTGAGCAGAGGAGGAGCAGATATAGAGGTGGAGGTGTTCCCAGATTTGTAAATGCTAAATTTGAGATGCTTTTATGGGGCATCCACATAGAACATGGAAAAATATCTATGATTAAGGTATAAATATGGGAATCATAGGCATATAAATGATATTCAAATCATGTGAATAACCTAAGGAAAGAGTGTAGACAGAAGAGAAGATTAATCAGAACCAAGCCTTGAGGAACTCCAACATTTAACAACTTGGTAACAAATAAGCCTGCAAAGGAGCCAGAAAACAAATAGCCGGTGAGGTAGGAGGATAGGGTTTCACAAAGAAGACAGTGGACAATAATGGTTAACTATATAAGCTTAAGACGACAGTGTTGATGATCCATTGGAGCTGGGTGACCACATGTTGATTCTGAGTGCCATGACCTCTTATGCCTCCTATATTTTAATGTCACAATCATTTCCAAAAGTAAAATATAAGTGAGGTAGAACTGTGCACTAAAGAAATGCTCTGTGTCAGAGAAAACAGGTGTTTAAGAATTTCCTTTTAACCTACATGGATAGAAACACAATACCTAAAACCAAACTCATTGTCGTCCAGTCAATTCCAACTCATAGGAACCTTATAGGACAGAGTAAAACTGCCCCATAGGATTTCCAAGGCTGTAAATCTTTATGGAAGCAGACTGCCACATCTTTCTCCCAAGGAGCAGCTGGTGGGTTTAAACCACTGACCTTTTGGTTAGCAGCCAAACACTCAACCACTGCACCACCAGGGATCCTCAGAAACATAATAGGCGGAAGAAAAATTATTAAAAAAAAAAAAAAACTAGTTGTCATTAAGTCAATTCTGACTCATGGCAATCCCATCTGTATCAGAGTAGAACTCTGCTCCGTAAGGTTTTTAATGTCTGATTTTCAGAAGTAGGTTGCCAGGCCTTTCTTCCCAGGTGCCTCTGGGTGGACTCATTACTCTTAAATGGCTGAGTATTATTTCATTGTATGTATGCATTACATTTTGTTTATCCATTCATTCATTGATGGGCGTTTAAGTTGTTTCCACCTTTTGGCTATTTTGAATAGTGCTGTAATAAACATTAGTGTACAAGTTTCTGTTTGAGTCTCTCCTTTCAAGTCTTTGGTATATAGGAATAAATTACCAGGTCATATGGCACCTCTGTTTTTAATTTTTTGAGTAATTGCCACATTGATTTCCTCAATGGCTGTACCATTTTGCATTCCCACTGGCAATGCATATTGGTTCCAATTTCCCCACAACCTTGCCAATATTTGTTGTTTTACGTTTTTCATCTTAGCCATCATAAAAACTAAAATGGTATATTATTGTGATTTTGATTTGCATCTTTCTCATGGCTAATGATGTTGAGCATCTTTTCATGTGTTTGGTGGCCTCTTTGGTAAAATGTCTATTCAAGTGCTTTGCCCATTTTTGATTGGGTTATTTGTCTTCATGTTGTTAAGTTGTTGTAGTTTTTATATATATTTTGGTTATTAGATTCCTATCAGATATATGGTTTACAAATATGTCCACCCAGTCATTAGCTTCTCTTTTCACTTTTTTTTACGTAAAGTCTTTTGATGAACAAAAGTTTTCTTAGTACTTTCTAAGCACTTCTTCTATTGTTCCATCTTGGTCTTTATCATATATAAGAATTGCACTCTTATAAAATGAACATCTTACTATTTTTGTAGTGATTAGCCTGTCACCATATTTTAGAACAATGCCAAAATTTTTACCTTCATTATTATTTTCATGTTTAAAGTCCAGTCTGGCAACTCTAAGGAGTCCTGGTGGCACAGTGGTTAAATTGGTTGGCTTCTAACCAAAAGGGTCAGCAATTTGAACCCACCAGCCACTCCATGAGAGAAAGATGTGGCAATCTGCTTCCGTAAAGATTTACAGCTTTGGACTTCGCTAGGAGTCAGAATCGACTGGATGACGATGGGTTTTTTGGTTTTCTGACAAGTCTGAAATAATAAAGTTATAATTATTAATTATAGCAAAAGTCACACCAAACTAATCTTGCTAATTCATCTGGCATAGTGGAATGCACTGAACAGTTTAATTAATAATTAATTATGTGGTTACTAATTCAAATTTTATTAAGAAACCAGGAAGTTACAATTATTAGTATTATATTTACACTGAGCTCTTTACTTACTTTCTGCCTTTATTTATTTTTGGAATAGTGCCACAATTCATTAATATACTAATAGAAACAGACTATGAAATGAGTATCTGGGTGCTTGCTTTTCTCAATGTGTAGCAAATGATATTTTAATTATAATTTTAGTTGCTAATTGTTGTCAAATAAAAATTTAATTTCTTAGTCCAGAGATTAAAATAGATCTGTAAACTAGTCAATAAAATAGTATGATCATAGAATTTATAGCTTTAAATAATTTAAATCACTGTATGACTTCAGAAGTTTTATTTAACAAAAACTGCAAAAGCATTTTAGCTAATGCTAATATTGCCTTTTTGTGAATCTTCTCCACCACAAATACAATACAAAATTAAGTAACACCTTCTCTCGTTAAACATTGCTTATTAAAATTAATATCTTCATATTGCCTATGCATGAGTATCTGTAGTGAAGTTACGAGCAGCCTGCAGGTTTTGAGTGGTTCCGTACTGACAAAACAGGGTCGCTATGAGTCGGAATTGACTCAACGGCAATGGGTTTGGTTTTTTTTTTGGTTGGTATTCTGACAATATCCTTTTCTGACCATTCTTCATAGCATAATTTTTTTCATACTTTCCTACCACAATCACTCCTAGAAATAAACAGTTAAAAGCAATTAATATGGCTGTTTTCTTATTATAACTCCCATAGATTAATGTGGCAACGATTATGGAAGTGGAAGATTATAAAATCCCTGCTCTCAAATATTCATCTTCATATTTGCAGACTTGGATATTTACTTCTTCTACTCTTGAAATCCGCACTTAAAATCTGCCAGAACTGATCATTTGTGGAATCACCATTCATTCAACCAATATTATTGTATCCCCCACTATGATTTCAATTCTGTGTTTAAGGGCTAGAAATATAAAGGTGGATAAAATATGGACCCTGATATCAAAAAGTTTAGGGAGGGAAGAAGAATGATCAACTCGCATTTGCAGTGCAAAGCAATAAATGCTTGGGGTCGAGTCTGCTTTGGGATCTGTAAGTCTCTACGGAAGCAGACTGCCACATCTTTCTCCCCCAGAGCAGCTGATGGTTTTGAACTGCCGATCTTTCAGTTGGCAGTTGATTGCCACCAGGGCTTCTTAATATTCTCTACATCAGGTATTTAATATTTTTTGCATTTATTGTCACTACTATAAATTGTATTTTCAAAGAGCAATTACAGCTACATGCTGAAGTATTTTCCAATGAAATAATATAAGCGTATTTTTATTTGACAAGTCTACAAAAAAAGTAAAAAAAAAAAAAAGAAAAAGCAACAATGGGAGGGGAGATGAAACTAGATCAGCAAAATTTTGATAATTGTTGAGGCTGAGTGATCAGTACAAGCGGGTTCATCATACCTTTCATTTTACTTTTATATATGTTTGAAAATTTTCATAATATAAAGCAAAATTTTTAAATACATCAAAAATACAAGACATAACTTGTTTTTGTTTTGTCTACTGTGCCAGTGATTCTTAAACTTGACTCAACAAGTGAATTTAAATTACCAGAAGGGGATTCTTAAAAAATAAATCAGGTTCTAATTTAGCTCATCTAGGGTGGGACCTTGACGTGTCTGTGTAGGGTGTGTGTGTGTTTAGCTCCCCAGTTGATTCTAAAGTTCATGGAGAGTTATGTGTTCTGCATCTGCAATTCCAACACCTGTGATTAGAGGGTGCCAGTTGTGAACCATAATTTCAGGCTTGACTTGTAGAGAGATAATAGAAATTGTTCCCTCATATTATGATTTTCTACAAGCTCAGAACTCTTTATTATAAATAAATAAGTGTTATATAAGTTAATGCCTTCAAAGATAGGCAACATTAACGAATTAGGGAGCAAGCACTGATAAGGACCTTTTCTCATTATACACGCTGGTAATGAACTAATGTTTAACTCGATCAGTGGTATACTGGAGATGGCTTATACTGACTTTCTAGAGCCGGCTGATAAATATCAAGAATGCTGCAAGCCAGTTGTTAAGCACTACCATTATTAAAACTTAAATTACGTTAAAAAAAAAAAAGTTGCCATAGAGTGGATTCCAACTCATAACAACCCCACAGGACAGAGTAGAATGGAATTCCCCATAGGATTTCCAAGGAGTGGCTGGTGGATTTGATGTGCCAAACTTTTGGTTAGTAGCCTTATCTCTTAACCACTGTGCCACAAAACCAAAAAAAAAAAAAAAACCTGTTGCTGTCAAGTCGATTCCGACTCATAGCGACCCTACAAAACAGAGTAGAACTGCCCTATAGAGTTTCCGAGGAGCAGCTGGTGGATTCGAACTGCCAACCTGTTGGTTAGCAGCCACAGCTCTTAACCACTATACCACCCAGGGTTTCCATACTGTGCTACCAGGGCTCCTAAATTAAATAAATTTACCTTAAATAAATTATATTATAAACAAAAGTAATAGATGATCAAAATTAGTCACTACCTCATTGTTTTACAACATTTCACTGTCATCTATGCTGTTGATATTATTTATGTCCGTTGAGTCTGAATGGTGGAATGACTATTATAAGGGTGTACTACCAACTTCACATTTAATGAGGCTATGTTGATAGATTGAATTTAACCATGAGGGGATATGTAAATAACCACTCAGCAGAGCCTGTTGTTAGACATTTACCAGCACAATGGCTTGACATCACATGATTTTTCCCTTATCTATAAGATCTTGAGCCAGTAAACATCACACTACAATTTCCTGAGATTTTAATACTTGTTTTATTTACCAGTTTGGGGTAGCATTAAGTGAAATAAACTTTGGCACTAATTGTCTGTAACCGGCATTTACCCAAACTAATCCTTGCAGAGTATCTGCCACCCAAGCGCTTACAGGGTTATTTTATACATCCTCACATAAAAATTTTTTTTTTTTTACTTTTTCACTTTATAAAAAGAGAAAAAAAGTTTTTTCTAATTTTTTTTTAGTCTTTGTTTTCACTTCAGCCCCAAGATCATATAATTTCATTTCATGTGTGTTTCCGGGTAATTAAGGTCTGTCTTAGTTAGCTTTGGAAACCCTGGTGGTGTAGTGGTTAAGTGCTGCTAACAAAAAGGTGGGCAGTTCAAATCCCTCAGGCGCTCCTTGGAAACTCTATGGAGCAGTTCTACTCTGTCCTCTAGGGTCGCTATGAGTTGGAATCGACTGGACGGCAATGGGTTTGGTTTTTTTTTTTTTAGTTAGCTTTAATAATAGACCTATCCCTTTCTGTCTTTTACGAAATGCAAGATTCTAATTAGAAATTTTATTTAGCTAAGTTTAACAAATGAAAATCCCCACTGTTGTCCAGCAATGGTTTTAGAATTGCTTGTTACCAACTAGAAGATAGTTTTAGAGACCAAATCATTTGTTACAGATTAGAATGGACAAATTTTGGGGAAAAAAAAATGTTTTTATAGTAGTGTCAAAACATCTTCAAATTAGAAGGCTGACCTAGATCCATTTCATGATTGTAGAAATGAAGAAAAAGAGGCCTAAAGATAAATAATTTGCCCAAGGTCCCTTAGTTAATCTTGGCAAAGCCAAGATTATTACTCTACTCTAAAAGCCTTTCTGATAGACTACTTTGTTCTCAGGGATAGTTATGTTTTTGCCTGTTCAGTACCCAAAATGAGCACATCTACAAAAGTAGTTCTTCTCCCAATTCTATCTTTATTTCAAGGATACATATAAATGATTTTATATATATGTAATATATAAATTAAATATATATATAAATATATATATACACATTACATATATAGATGCATTCTAACTAAATAAAATAATTAATTATTGATAATGAGATAATCTAACCCCCAAGAAATGAAGTAAACAGTAAGATTTTAGCACCTTGAGAACCAGATTTAACCAAAATGTTTCACAAGACGTTATACAGTGCATAAATACATGGTTCCCCTTTATTTGGGAAAAAAAAAAAAACAGCAAAGGCAATACAAAAAAAAAAAATAGATGACATGCTCTTTGTATGTAACTTCTCATTATAAAAATCATGCTATCTCCCTTCTAGAGTTTCCACTTTTAGGAAAAAAAAAGACTAGTAGCAACTTGCTGGACATTGAACTTAAATGTAAAACGATCATGAGTTGTTAAAGGTACTATTTCAGGTAATAAAGCACGTGCCGGAAGACGCTATTGGCTTGTTTCCAGCATGAGTTTATTAATAACAAGGACATTGAGGTTTGAGGGGAGGGAGTAAGGTGTATGGCCCATACCTTGTTTTCTCTAACCCTAATAAGATGTTCCTTGTCACTTGATTACCATGGAACTCTATTCTGGTTACAGAATGTCACATAGTCCAGTTATCAGACACTATTCCCTAGGAAACAGTACCATTCCCTAGAGAACAGGATTGGAGGTGGAACTGGAGTAACATGTGGCCAATTTTAAGTGCAGTTATCAAAGATGTGTGATTAGGATTCAGATCCTCATGTCAGGAAAGAAAACCCTAATATGTTAGAAAATAATCCCGATAAAGTGATCTTGGGTCTCTCAGGAAGACGCATGATGACATACCTAGTCTAGTGAACTTTTTAAAACAGGTTCAGTTGAGACACTTATGTCTCACAAAAGAGCTTCCAGTTAAGACTATAATATAGTGGCCCCTAGATTCAACATGAGCCCTAGTGGCAGCAGTTGTTGAGCACTCGGCAGCTAACCCAAAGGTTGGCCACTGAAACCCACCAGCTTCCCTGTGGAAGAAAGATGTAGAAGTCTGCTTCCGTAAAGATTATAGCCTCGGAAGCCCTATGGGGCAATTCTACCCTGTCCTTTAGGGTTGCTATGAGTTGGCATTGACTCGACAGCAATGGGTTTGTTTTCTTTTTTCTTTTTTTTTTATATTGGACATTTGCCTTATGGAAAAATATATATTATGCTCATGCTCAACATAAAAAAAGCAACGCAAAACTTAGCAATTTCTCTTCTGTGTGACACCCTCATTTGCTCCAAAATTATAGCAATGGAAAAATACTGTTGTTGTGTGCCATTGAGTCAATTCCAACTCATAGCAACTCTATAGTGCAGAGTAGAACTGCCCCATAGGCTTTTGTAGGCTGAAATTTTTAAAGGAGCAGATCATCAGATCTTTTCTCCCACAGAGTGGCTGGTGGGTTCAAATCACAACCTTTCGGTTAGCAGCCAAGCGCTTAACCACTGTGCCATCAAGACTCATTAATGGAAATACATTTAAAAATGAAAAAGATATATTTCTACACATGCACACATTAAAGACAAACTTCTCAGGAACAGAATTGTAAATCAGGGAATGTGGCAAACATTGCTGGCAGGCTTAACTTTGAACCATAAAGCAACAATGGCAGCCAGGAATTTGTATGCTGTGAGGTTGAATGGGACGAAAATTGCTTCAAGCAAGGTGTGGAAATGGAGAAAAGCTCAGTGTTCAGAACCAATGGCTGGATTGTGGCTCCTCCATTCAAGAAAGAAAGCTGAGGGAAAAGGTGCCGCTTCAGGCTACAGCCCGGGACTACAGTTTACATCATGCTATGGACCGGTGGAGGCCTAAGGATAGTGACACAGGCCTGCAACTAAGAACTGTGTTAAACCATTCTCTTGCTTGATGAATGGATTGGAATTTTCCCAATAACATTGTAGTGCAGGAACTTCAAATCTTAGAGGGCTGGATGGAAAGCAAAGGGGGCAATGGAGAGGCAACTACAAATTCTAGATGAGGATACATGAAGAGAGAGAGCAGAGACACACTTTACCATGGGCCTCCATTTCAACATGTTACTTGAAAATAAACATTTTTTTCCTCTCTATTCCAAATTGTTCTAAGATGACACTAACCAAATAAAAAATAAAAACCAAACCCATTGCCATCGAGTTGATTCCAACTCATTGCAACACTATAGGATAGCATATAACTGCCCCATAGCATTTCCAAGGAGCAGCTGGTAGATTCAAACTGCCAACCTTTTTGGTTAGCAGGCGAATGCTTAACCACTGTGCTAAGATGACACTAAAGGGATAAAAAAATTATAGTCCCAAAAGTACAAAGAAAATGGAAAAAAGAGACATCTGCAAAGGCATGTCAAAGCTGTAAATAAGAAAATTAATAGGAGGAAGCCAGTTGGTTCTCCAGGACTCCAGAAAGACTCCTGAATTGAAGGCACTAGGTATTTTAGAAGGCAGTAGTCCTGATTGGGGATGAACATAAAATAATCATTCGGATGTTTTAAAAAGGAGCAATTAGATGCCAAATCCTCAGCTCAGAGCATTACTCCTCTCTCATCCAAGCACACAAGAGAGAATAGTTTACTCTCTAGTGAAGCTGAAAGAGAACAACTTTAGACATATAATGGAAGGAGTGAGCCACCATATTGAAGAGAGAGGATTAAGGTAAGATCAAACTGTCCTGGTTCTTAAGTTTCTATTCTCTGGACAGAAGATTGGAAACTTACTGTCTAGAGAACTTGATTTACACAAGTGAAAATACCTACAATTATGAATATGCTATGATTTACCAAAAGGAGCCCTGGTGGTGCAGTGGTTAATTGCTCAGCTGCTAACCAAAAGGTTAGTGGTTCAAACCCACCAGGCTGCCCCATGGGAGGAAGATGTGGCAGTCTGCTTCTGTAAAGATTACAGCCTCGGAAACGCTATGGGGAAGTTCTACCCTGTCCTATAGAGTCACTATGAGTCAGTATTGACTCGATGGCAACAGGTTTGGTTTGGTTTCATGACTCATCGATGGCCTAGCCAGTCCCTTGCTTGATGGGCCTGTACTGAAAACCCACAAGTTGATAAGTCCCACACATGCACAGGGAGCATTTTAGTGCCTGCATTTGAAGATAAATCCAAGGATTTCCAGGTATTTGAAAAAAGTCTCTAGCACAAAAGACAGAAATCAACATAAAAAACAAACAAGTGAACATATTGAGGAACAACAACATAAACAAAGCAATGGACTCTAAAGAAGAAAGGCAAGACATAGGGCTTAAGAAAACTCGTTAAAAGTAACTATATTTACTGTCTCAGAGTGAGACTAGTTACTGCATCCATAGTACAAGAAAGAGCAAGATGCTATATAAAATGGTATTTGAGAGAATAAGAATGGGTTATTTAAATTAAAAAAAATTGAAGAGCAGAAATAAAAAGTCAACAGGAGAGGTAGAAGATAAATTTGAAGAAATCTCCCAGAAAGTAACATCAACAGAAAAAGAGATGAGGAATAAGATAATCTTATAAGAATTTTAGAGGATCATTCTAAGTCAGTGGTTTTCCACTGGAGGCAGTTTGGTCCCCCAGAGGATATTTGGCAACGTCAGGAGGCATTTTTGGTTGTCGATAGTAGGAAAGAAGAGGGAGTGCTCCTAACATCTTGTTAATAGTGGCCAAGAGTGATGCTGCTAATCATCCTACAAAGCAAAGAGCAGCCCCCAACAGCAAACTATCTTGTCCAAAATGTCAGTGGTGCTGAGGCTGAGAAGCCTTGTTCTAGGTACTCCAACATTCAAATAATAGAAATTACAGAGAAAAAGAATAGAGAAAGCTGTGGAAAAAAAAATCAAATAAATGCCTAAACACATTTTCTTAGAACTGAAAAAAATGAGTTGCCAGATTAAAAGGGCCTACTTAATGTCTAGCACTGTAAATATATATACCTGGACTCATCATTATGACATTTCAAACAGCAAGGATGCAGAGAAGTTTAAGGATCAGAAATAGAAGAGGCTTTGAACTTTTCAACAGCAACAATGGAAGCCAGGAGCAAATGGAGCATTGTCTTTAAAAATCTTAGAACAAATGATTTTTAACCTAGATTCCAAACCCTATAAAAAAAAAAAAAAATTGCTATCGAGTCAATTCTGACTCATAGCAACCGTATAAGGACAAAGTAGAACTGTCCCATAGGGTTTCCAAGGAGCAGCTGGTGGATTCAAACTGCTGACCTTTTGGTTAGCAGCCATAGCTCTTAACCACTACACCACCAGCGTTTCCATACCCTATATAGTTGTTTTAAAATTACATCTACAAAATCTTTGATGCTCTTCCATTCAAGGATTGGGGCTTAACTGTCCTCTGAGTGTGGACTGGACTTAGAACTTTCTTCTAATCAATAGAATACAACACAAGTGATGGTATGTTGCTTCTGGTGTTCTCTCTCATTCTATCTCATGGAAAAACTTGCTCCGGGGAAGCCATGTCATGAGCAGCTCTATGGAGAGTCCCATATAGTGAGAAACTAAAACCTCTTGTCAACAGCCATGAAAATGAGGTTTGAAGTGTATCCTTCAGCTCCAGCCAAAACTTGAGAGGATGCAGCCATGGCCAACAGCTTCATTACAACGTCTTGTGATACCCTGTGCCAGTCCCACCTAGCTAAACAACTCTCAGCTTCTTGACTGTCAGATAATAAATATTTTTGGATTTACACTGTTAAATTTTGTGAGTAATTTGTTAGTCGGTAATAGATAACCAATTCAGCATGCCAAATCAAGTGTGAGGAAAGAATAAAGTCATTTTCAGACAAACTTAAATCTCAAAAATTTACCTCCCTTAAATCATTTGTTCAGGAATCTATAAGAGAAAGTTCTTCACCAAGTGAGGAAGGAAACCAAGAAAGACGAAGACAGTGTATTAGTCAAGACAGGTTGGGTTATGCTGCAGTAACAAGCAACCCCGAAATGTAGATGGCTAGAAATAACAACGGTTCTTTTTTTTTTTTTTTTTTTATCTGTACTACATATTTAACGCAAGTCAGTCAGGGGTTCTGATCATCATAGTCACTCAGGGACCTAGGGTTCATTATAATATGGAAAAACTGTATGAAGACTCTCACCCTCACTCCTAAATGCTTCTACCTAGAAGTGACCCGTGTCATTTTATCTCATTTCATTGTCCAAAGCAAGTCACAAGGCCACAAAAACTTTAAGGAGGCAAGGAATTAAAATCACCAATATGTCCAAGAAGGGGAGAAGAATTAGGAATATATCTGAGAACTAGTATTGGCTACCAGGCATAGGATCCAGAAAGCAAGAAATCTAACACAGGAGGGAGATAAAGGTAAGTCACAGAAAGATGGTGGAGAAGGTTCTGTGACAACAGCTATATAACACTTCTGGAGAGAAACCAGTACATAATGGAATGGAGAATAAGTTGTTGTTAGGTGCCATCCAGTCGGTTCTGGCTCATAGCAACCCTGTGTACAACAGAACAAAACACTGCCTGGTCCTGCAATTGTCGTTACTCTTGAGCCCGTTGTTGCATCCCTTGTGTCAGCCCGTCTCGCTGAGGGTCTTCCTCCTTTTCGCTGACCCTCTACTTTACCAAGCATGATGTCCTTCTCTAGAGACTGGTCCCTCCTGATAACATGTGAAAATTATGTGAATAAGGCTCCAGCAAATTTGTCTTCAAACCTTACTCTAGACCTACTGAGTCAGAATCTCTAGAGTTGGGTCCTAGCAGTCTGTGTCTTAAAAAGCCCTCTCTTAGTCTGCTCCTTTCCACATACTGATTCCTCTCCATATAATGTCCTTCCTCCTTTTTCTTTTCAGGAAACCTCTACTTATCCTTCTAGACCTTAATCTATTGTGAAGTCTTCTCTAACAACTCCTTCCCTCCTGCTCTCTCAACTCTTCAGGCAGTTAGTCCATTCTCCTCTATGCTGGAATTGCCTTTTTTCTTCCTTTGGATTTCCTCAAAAGCAGACCCTGAGAGAGGATTCCAGTCCAAGTAGTTTGTTTGGAAAGTGCAGGGAACAGGTTAGGGAAGTGGTGGAGTGAAACAGAGAACAAACAGAAGCCAACTGAAGATGTATTTTCAACCCAGTTAACCCTTTGGGTGGCTGGAGCTTAATATCAGTGAGGAAAAACGAGGAGACAATGTAAAACACATACCGCAGAGTGGTGCAAGGCAGCTGGGATATTTATACCAACTCACATCAATCGTTGCTTGATAGCTTCTCCCAGTGGTGGTGGTTCCTGAGCATTTTCTGGCCTCCCATACAGGTGGGCAAAGCAGACCTCTGCCGCAAGAGGGAGCCCTCAGGCAAAAATTGCAAGTGCTGGCTGGCATTTGAAAGTTGAATCAATATACTTTGAAGTGGAAAGGCAAGGGAATATGGTCAGTGAAGTACAGCATCTGCTACAACTTTGGCACATACTTCATTATGATACTTAGTAATGCACCCATTAAGCCATGAGTTCCTCATTGGCGGGATAGTAACTTTTTCATCTTTTTGTTGTTAGTTGTTGTTGAGTCAATTCTGACTCATACCGACCCCATGTGTGCAGAGTAGAGCTACTCCGGAGGGTTTTCAAGGCTGTGCCCTTTCAGAACCAAATAGCCAGACCTGTTTTCCAAGGCACCTCTGGGTGGGTTTGAACCGGCAACCTTTCAGCTAGTAGTCAAGCGCTTAACTGTTTGCTCCTGATTTTAACACTCTTCCAGCCCCAGTACTGAGCACTTGATAAACATTTATGAAATGAGTGAATAAATGCATTAATGGTTAAATGAAATGTGCTTACACTAGACTTCAAACACATTTATGAAGTATTCCTAGCGGGCTTTGAACTTTGATGTTTTATTTCTTAGAGGTTCTATTTCTTTCCAGGTTTCATGTTTTTCTTTATTGCTTTTCTTTTTTTTTTTTTTTGGTTTATTTCTGGCTTATACCTCTCTCTGCATAAGCAATAGTTACTTGCCTGAGACCACAGTGTACACTGAAGTTAATCAAACTTTAGATGAAACACCTAAAATGATAGGAAAGGATCTGCTGTAATTAAATAATAAAGTAACCCCGACAGGTTTAGACATGTGCCTTCAGGTGTAGGACAGAAAAAATTTAATGAATATGGTAGTTTTATGCCAAGAATATTTCCCTCGTGTACTTGTGTTTAATAAGATGGATGTAAAATAGCAAAAGGTCTGGTTTTTTGATGATATTTATTCATAAGCTAGTAAGTCAGATATGATGAAAGTTTCCTCGACTAGAGTTGCTGGAGTTTGGCCAGGTTTTAGCTCAGTGAATATGGAGCACAAATGTCTCTTCTGCATGGTGTCATGTTAGGAGTAGCCTGGTCCCCATAGATAAACCCATTCTAGGGGTAAGGGTGGACAGAATCCTCAGAATGTCTATGGAAGCAGTGGGTTCACCCTAAAATTGAGCTTTAGAGCCATATTCTAATAAGAGACTCTTGGCATATTTAATTCATTTATCAAATGTTGTTGAATATACATACACTGAAATCTGCCTTGAAATAAACTACTGCTTTTGCAATTTTGTTAGAAAGACTCTTTCCCTCTGACTTATGGGTACAATTCCCAGCAAGTCAAGTCTACGTGAAGATGGTTCTTACTTTCTTTTTCACTTTACACCCCTGAGCCTAACATTTTGTCCTTGCTATTTCTAAAAAAAAAAAAAATTATTATTTTTTTATTTTTAATTGAAATGCTTCTCTGGTGTCCTTTCAATACTAATTATCTGTTAACTCCACTTGGCACTTCTAAATGTGCACCTTTTCTATAAGACTATTTCTACATTTTTGAAGGCCAATTTATAATAGTGACATGGGGATATTCTTCCATTTTTTAAAAAATGATCTTTTTATAATCATAACAGTAAGATTACTTTTTTTTAATACTGCAACATTTCAGATGATTAGTTCCAGTAAAATGAAATTTAGTAAACATTATGAAAAAATAATAGCGTGTATATGTCCATCAATATGGTAGATGGTAACCGTTATATGTGTGTGGACTCTCGTCAATTAAACCCAAACCCACTGCCACTGAGTCGATTCTAGACTCATAGCGACCCTATAGGACAGAGTAGAACTGCCCCCATAGAGTTTCCAAAGAGCACCTGGCAGATTTGAACTGCCGACCTCTTGGTTAGCAGCCTTAGCACTTAACCAGTACGCCATCAGGGTTTCCTCTTGTTAATTATAACTCCTTAAATAGGAAAAGCAGTCAAAGCAGTCTTGTGGATAGTAATGGTTCCAGCAAAACTCTGTAAGAGAAAAAAATAGAATTGCCCATGTAGAACGAAGCTAAATAAAAAGTTAATTGTTTCAATTTTATTTGTATTATTGTGCTCACATACCAGATCTATTCTGAGATACAGAGTGGCCTTAATCTTTCATTTTAATCATGGCCAAAAGAAATGAGTCCCCGTGTAAAAGTGAGAATCTTTCACAAGCTGATCTCCAGTGGTGTATTTTGATTTTCTGCAAGAGCCTATGGAGGAAATAAATATTTTGGCAGGCTAGGAAGAAAAATGACATGCCTTTCTATTTTTTAGTCCTACTTTACGTATTTGAAATTTCTGTTTTTATAACGCTTTTGAGAAGATAATGACATATAAATGTCTCTCTTGCTTTGCAGATTGAAATCTGTTTGCCTTCCTTTTTGAAATACAGTGGTTATTTCTCTTCAGTCTACTTTAGCAGAAAAAAAGTTCAATTTCTTGTAGTTGGATCGAGTGTACTGTTCCTCCCTCATTCAGAAAGAAACAAGGAAAAACTAGTTACAATTACAGTAAAATCAGCTCATGCCTAGTGAAGTATTTAAGCCTTATCAACAAGGAGACTAGATTGAAGATATACAAGTTTCCCGTGTGAATAAACAATGTACAGAAACAATTCTCCGTGTTTTCGTCATTCATATTTATATATTGAAAGGACAATTGTCATATGTATATATATTTCAAAATTTAATATTTTATCAATATGGCAATTATATATGTATATATGTGTGTGTGTTTATATATACATAAAAGGTGTGTGTCAGGGTTGTATACATTCACCGTACTTATTCAATCTGTATGCTGAGCAGATAATTGGAGAAGTGGGACCATATGAAAAAGAACACGACATCAGGATTGAACCAATAAGCAATATCATGATAAAAGGAGAAAATATTGAAATTGTCAAGGATTTCATTTTACTTGGATTCACAATCAAGTCCTATGGAAGCAGCAGTCAAGAAATCAAATAACATACTGCATTGGGCATATCTGTTGCAAAAGACCTCTTTAAAGTGCTAAAAAGCAAAGATGTCATTTTAGGGACTAAGATGCACCTATCCCAAGCTAGGGTATTTTCAATGCCCTCATAGGCATGGGAAAGCCAGACAATGAATAAAGAATACCGAAAAAGAATTGATGCATTTGAATTACTATATTGGCAAAGACTATTGAATATACCATGGACTGCCAGAAGAACAAACAAATCTGTCCTGGCAGAAGTACAGCCAGAATGCTTCTTAGAAATGAGGATGGCAAGACATCGTCCCATGAACTTTGGACATGTTATCATGAGGGACCAGTCCCTGGAGAAGGACACCATGCCTAGTAAAGCAGAGGGTCAGTGAAAAAAGAGGAAGACCCTCAACGAGATGGATTGACACAATGGCTACAACAATGGGCTCAAACATAGCAGTGACTGTGAGGATGGCACAGGACTAAACACCTTTTCCTTATGTTGTACACAGGGTTACTATGAGTTGGAACCAACCCTGATTTAGAATCGACTTGACAGCACCTAATAATAACAACAAAAATATATTTTATACATATATATATATAACTCCATGAATCTGTCAGTTTGTCCTACTGTGGTAACTTGCTTGTTGCTGTGATGCTGGAAGCTATACCACCAGTATTTCAAATACCAGCAGGGTCACCCATGGTGGACAGGTTTCATCAGAGCCTCCAGACTTAAACAGACTAGGAAGAAGGATCTTATAGTCTGTTTCTGAAAAAAACTGGCCAGTGAAAATCTTATGATTAGCAGCAGAACATTGTCTGATAGAGTGCTTGAAAATGAACCCCTCAGGTTGGAAGACACTCAAAATACAACTGGGGAAGAGCTGCCTCCTCAAAGTAGACCCATTGCCATCGATTTGATCCTGACTCATAGTGACTCTATAGGACAGAGAAGAACTGCCCTATATGGTTTCCAAGGAGTGGTTGGTGGATTCAAACTGCTGACCTTTTGATTAGCAACTGAGCTCTTAACCACTACACCACTGCTCAAAGTAGAGCTGACCTTAATGACACGGATGGAGTAAAGCTTTTGGGACCTTCATTTGCTGATGTAGCATTACTCAAAATGAGAGACAGCTGTAATCATTCACTAATAATCAGAATGTGGAATGTATGATGTATAAATCTAGGAAAATTGGAAGTCGTTGAAAATGAAATGAAACACATAAAGATCCTAGGCATTAGTAGGCAGAACTGACTGTTATTGGCCATTTGAATCAGACAATCATATGGTCTACTATGCCTGCAATGACAAATTGAAGAGGAATGGCATCACTTTCATTGTCAAATAGAATATTTCAAGATATAACCTGAAGTACAATCCTGTTAGTGATAGGATAATATCCTTATGCCTTCAAGGAAGAACAGTTAATATGACTATTATTTAAATTTACACAGCAAACACTAATGCCAAAGATGAGGAAATTGAAGATTTTTGCCAATTTCTGCAGTCCGAAATTGAACAAACATGCAATCAAAATGCACTAATAATTACTGGTGATTGTAATGAGAAAGTTGGAAACAAAGAAAAAGGCTCTATAGTCAGAAAATACAGCCTTGGTGATACAAAAGATGCCAGAGGTCCCATGACAGAATTTTGCAAGACCAGCAAATTATTCATTGCAAATACCTTTTTTTTGACAACAAAAAAAAATTGTTTGTACACATGGACCTCACTGAATGCAAAACACAGAATCAACTACATCTGTGGAAAGAGATGATGGAAAAAGCTGAATGTCATCAGTCAGAACAAGGTCGCTGGCTGACTGTGGAACAGACCATCGATTACTCATATGCAAGTTCAAGCTGAAACTGAAGAAAATTAAAACAAGTCCACGAGAACCAAAATACAACATTTAATATGTCTCACCTGAATTTGGAGACAATGTCAAGAATACATTTGACAAATTGAACACTAATGACCAAAGACCAAAAGAGTTGCAGGATGACATCAAGAAGAAAGCAAAAGGTCATTTAAAAGAAAGAAAAGATCAAAATGAAAGTCAGAAGAGACTCTGAAACTTGCTCTTGAAAATAGAGTAGCTGAAGTGAATGGAAGATATGATGAATTGAAAGAGCTGAACAAAAGATTCCAAAGGGAGACTTGAGAGGACAAAGTATTATAATGAAATGTACAAAGAACTGGAGTTAGAAAACCAAAAGTGAAGAACATGCTGGGCACTTTTAAACTGAAAGAACTGAAGAAAGTATTCAAGCCTCAGGTTGCAATTTTGAAGGATTCTGAGGACAAAATATTGAACAACACAGGAAGTTATCAAAAGAAGATGGAAGGAACACACAGAGTCACTGTACCAAAAAGAACTGGTTGCCGTTCAAACATTTCAGGAGTTAACATAAGATGAAGAACTCATTGTATCAAAGGAAGAAGTCCAAGCTGCTCTGAGAGCATTGGCAAAAAACCAGGCTCCAGCAATTGACAGGATACCAATTGAGATGTTTCAACAAACTGATGCAGTGCTGAAAGTGCTCACTCATCTGTGCCAAGAAATTTGGAAGGGAACTACCTGGCCAACTGGCTGGAAGAGATTCATATTTGTGTCCATTCCAACGAAAGGTTATTCAACAGAGTGTAAAAATTATCAAACAATATCATTAATATCACATACAGGTAAAATTTTGCTGAAGATAATTCAAAAATGGTTACAGTAGTACATTGACAGGGAACTGCAAAAAATTCAATTCAGATTCTGAAGAAGTGGTGGAGCAAGGGATATCATTGCTGATTTCAGATGGATTTTGACTGAAAGCAGAGAACACCAGAAAGATGTTTACCTGTGTTTCATTGACTCTGCAAAGGCATTAGACTGTGTAGATCATAACAAATTATGGACAATATTAAGAAGAATGGGAATTCCAGAACACTTACTTGTGTTCATGTGAAACCTGTGCATAGACCAAGAGGCAGTTGTTCTTAGAGAGCAAGGGGATATTGCATGGTTTAAAATCAGGAAAGGTATCCATCAGGGTTGTGTCCTTTTGCCATACCTATTCAATCTGTATGCTAAGCAAATAATCCAAGAAAATGGACTATATGAAGAAGAAGGCAGCATCACGATTGGAGGAAGACTAATTAACAACCTGCGATGACACAACCTTGCTTGCTAAAAGTGAAGAGGACTTGAAGCACTTACTGATGAAGATGAAAGACTATAGACTTCAGCATGGATCACACTTCATCATAAAGAAAACAAAATCCTCACAACTGGATCAATAAGCAACATCACTATAAACAGAGAAAAGATCGAAATTGTCAAGCATTTCATTTTACTTGGATCTGTAATCAACGCACGTGGAAGCAGCAGTCATGAAATCAAGCCACGTAGCATTGGGCAAATCTGCCATGAAAGACCTCTGTAAAGTGTTAAAAAACAGAGATGTCATTTTAAGAACTAAGGTGAGCCTGACCCAAGCCATGGTTTTTTCAATTGCTTCATATGCATGTGAAAGCTGGAGAATGAGTAAGGAAGACCAAACAGAATTGATTCCTTTGAATCTCCTAGAAGAACGAACAAACCTGTCTTAAAAGAAGCACAGCCAAAGTGCTCCTTGGAAGTGAGGATGGCGAGTCTTCGTCTTACATACTTTCTATGTGTTATTAGGAGGGACTAGTCCTTGGAGAAAGAGATCATGCTTGGTAAGGTAGAGGTCAGCGAAAAAGAGGAAGACCCTGGACGAGATGGATTAACATAGTGGCTACAACAATGGGCTCAAACATAGCAACAATTATGAGGATGGCACAGGACTGGGCAGTGTTTCATTCTGTTGTGCGTAGGGCCACTATGAGTGGGAACTGTCTCAATAGCACCTAACAACAAATACATATAGATATATAAAACACAAACCCATTGCCGCCAAGTCAATTCTGACTCATAGCAACCCTATAGGACAGAGTAGAACTGCCCCATAGAGTTTCCAAGGAAGCCTGGTGGATTTTAACTGCTGACCTTTTGGTTAGCAGGCATAGCTCTTAACCACTACTCCACTAGGGTTTCCATATATACGTATATGTATATAAAAAAATAATATGTATCTATATATTCTGGATATTATAATTAATGCCACCATTGATAGAGCACTTACTACATGTTCAATGAACATACTTTATTATATGTTATCCCTAACGTTTGTAACCCATGGGAATATATGTGCCAGTCTGCTTCTGTAAAGATTTACAGCCTTGGAAACTCTATGGGGGCAGTTCTACTCTGTCCTATAGATTCACTAAGAGTGGAATTGACTGGGCAGCAATGAGTTTTTGGAATCCTTATAACAACTCTATGAAGTAGGTATTATCAAGCCTATTTCATAAATGAGAATTCTGAAAGCAGTAAATTGAAATCTCTTGCTGAAGTTTACCAAGCACTAATAAGCAGTAAAGCAGAATTTCAAACACAGACTTACTTGTCTTCAAATTTCCTATATTGCCCATCTTCATTGTTTCATTTTTTAAAATAAATATTAGGTCTTCGTTTTGGAAAATGATAGTTTGGGAGCTCTATCATACAGAACATTTTCCTAATGAAAGTTGTAACAATTAATGGTAACATTCCATTCTTGTGTATTACAAAAAGATTTTTTAGTAACCTGCAAAAATTTGGTTCAACAGTATATTTGGGTACCTGTTATAGAAGACAAGGAGGCCTGGTATCTCAAAGGTTAAGTACTCAGCTGTTAACCAAAAAGTCGGGAGTTCAAAGTCACCAGTGGCTTCTTGGGGGGAAAAAGACCTGTTGGTCTGCTCCTGTGAAGATTGCAGCCTAGGAAACCCTATGGGGCAGTTCTACTCAGTTGTATGGGGCCATTATGAGTCAGAATTGACTTGATGGCAACAACAGCAAAGTTATAGAAGACAATAATGGTGATATAAAATACTTTCTATCCTTTATTGTACTTTGGCTGTAATGACACCAATAAAAATTATGCTGAAATAAATTCTTCAAAGTGGGACAAAAAGAATTTCCCACTTTTGAATTTAGGGAGATTTAAAAAGATGATGAATTACTTCTAATTTAAAGCTCATAAAGGTTTTCACGGAAGAAATCATATCTGGAGGTTTCCAACAGAACACCTAGGGGAAAAATATTTCAAGATGGGATGTAATATGAAGAAAAACCAGGGTTTTCTAACTGATTTTTTTTGAACCCCTGCCGAGAATTTGCATTTCTAACAAGTTCCCTGCTGAGAATTTGCTTTTCCATCCCAGATATCCTGAATCAGAATCTACATTTTAACAAGAGGTGGGTGGCCCAGGTGACTCTTAAGTATAACTTTCTGAGAACTTGTTAGAAATGCAAATTCTCAGCAGGGGTTCAAACCAGAACAAACTGGTTCAAGGCCCTAATAAAAGCAAGACAAGAAAGCATTGCCGAACCCTCAAGGATGTTCATGGAAAATCAAGATAAACTCTGTTTTTATTTGAGTGTGTGGGGTGCTTGTAATACGGAGTGAGAAGTTACTAGAAAGACGGTATGTATGTTACCTCATGAAAATGCTGCTTGAAAATGTGGTTGGGTCATATGTGATTCCTTTCCTTTTGAATATAAATTTTATGATGCTCAGAAAATCAAGGGTAGAACCAAACAATAGTATCATGCTTTATGTCTGAGAGAACAGTATATTACAGGAGAAGTAGGATTTCTTTCCTTCCCTGAGGTGACAAGGTGTTTACTGATTCTAATGACACTAACACAAAATGTATACTCTATCAAGTACTATCAAGTACTCAACTATAGTACCACCTTACATACCTTCTTAGAAACACACAAGTTGCTTAGTCTTCCCAAGACTGTTTAATCATCTACAAAATGAATATAATAATAATGCCTATCTCAGGATGCTGTTGTGAGTATTAAATACTATTCTGAACCTGAAGTATTTAGTAAAGTGTTTGGCATATAGCCATGTATGATACAGATGGGATCTATTACCTAGCAATAGCAGCAAAAGTAGCCACCTTCACTGCTATTGCTAGGTAATAGATCCCATCTCTATCATACATGTTTCATGTTTGAATGTAGAGAAAGACATCCTTATTTCAAATATACCCTCTAGCCAACAAATTAAAGATATGATTTAGAAGCTATGATGTCTTATAATATTTCATCTTCAATAGGAATATATACTAAAAGATATGTACAATAAGATGAAATTAAATACTGGCATTTTGTAACAGAGACCCAGGAATATACCAGGTCCTTGGCAAAAGTATGTTAGCTTTGACTTTTTAGACATTTAAATTACTTAATGTAGACTGTTGAATCCCTTTCTAAAGTCGATCTCTCCAAAAGATCCTAAATAATAAAGGTAACATTACAACTCACTAATACCAAACGATTTTTGCTACTTTGTGTATTTTTACGGGGTGCTAATTGTGCCAAATCAAGACATGGAAATTGCATAATTTTTAGGTTAATTTTAGCATAATCTACATTGTTTTTTTTTTTTCTTTTTCCAGAAGCAATGCAGAAATAGTATACCCTGAATAATTTTGCAGCATGACTGGACTGTCAAATATTGCACCCTTTACACAATCCTTGACCTACTGGGACTTTGGACTGTGACAAAGATGTTTGATAAGAAAGAAGGGCAAAGGAGATTTTTGGAATGCCAGAAACACTAGTAATATCAAAGCCACTTTTGCTTTTTCTTTTTATAATTAGCTGATCAAATACTCAGGTGTCAAGGGTAGGTGATGCTATGGATCCCCACCTAGCTATTTAACTACATATAAATTTGCCTCAAGGATGTTTATGGTGTCTGTCCCTAAGTCAAAAGAATATGTTTAATGAAGTTCTTCTAAGCTGTTAATATCTACTTAATTCAAATCTCTGATAGGTGTGTATACCTATTTAAGTGTGTGCATGTCCTTTTCTTTCAAAAAGTTCTCATTTATCTAAGGTGACTCAGTTTATTGATGAGGCTTTTCTGTTTTAGCCTACTCCTCCTCTACACACATCTGCCTACCCATAGCAAAAAGGACCACTGTAACACCTCATTTTAGACTAGCCCGGAGATTCATGTCCAATGAGAGACCAATAAAGTTTAAAAGCACTTTAGAAATCTGAAGAACTTTAAGATTTCTTTAAATATTCTTGGTGATATCCTAAAGTGTTTTGGTTCCTTACAAATAATGTAATCTGCATTTGTCTAACTTTATCATTGTTATTTTAAAAAGTAACATAATTCAGTTATTTGGTATAAAATCCATTTAATAAATATCCTTTAAATCTGAAGAACCCCCCCCCCTTTGAAAAGAGTCATAGTTCTTAAGTAACTCTACATCTTCACACTTAAAGTAGACTTTGGCAAGCTTGTGGAAAGTTTATTATTTCTTATAGGATGGGTATTGAGCTTCTGAAATCATCTATGTTTAAAAGTCATCTTGTATCGTCTGTTAATGAGAACAACAGTACTTTGAAAGTATATTTGTTTTGGTGGCATAGTGGTTAAGCACTCAATTGCTAACTGAAAGGTCAGCGGTTGAAACCCACCAGCCACTCCACGGGAGAAAGATCTGGCAGTCTGCTTCCATAAAGATTACAGCCTTGGAAGCCCTACGGGGTAGTTCTACTCTGTCCTGTAGGGTCGCTGTGAGTCAAAATTGACTCAACGGCAATGGGCTTGGTTTTTCTGGTATTTAGAAAATGATTTGTGATGATGATTGAGATTTAAAAAAAAAAAACTCTAAATTCTGAATTGATGTTATAAAATGTGATTATTACTAGAGGTTGCTATTAATATCAGTAATACTAAAATGTTATTGCTATTTATAGCTTTCAGTGTACTTCCGTCCTCCTCAAAATGCCTTGTAATGTAGGCAATATAATCCTTGCTTTATACAAAGCACCTGAGATTGAAATAGGTAAAATTATATATGCAAACCTTCATGGCTCCTAATGGAAAATATAAAGAGCCTGTGCGAATTACTCATGAACTCTTTCATCTATTCATTAATTCATTTAAAAAAAAAACATGTGAAACACTTAGGTTGCTGGAACAGTGCTCTGTAGTAAGAATTCAAAAGTGAATAAGGTATGTTCCTTTCCCTAAGAGGCTCACAGTCTACTGGGAAAGACGGCTTTATAAATACATAATTAGAACATGAAGTAGTATGCTAATAGAGGTTCTCACAGAGTGGAGGAAACTTGTCTTAGGGAGTAACTAATTCTGAGGGTGACAGACCTTAACGGAAGAAAGTGACGTTATAGATAGGGTGGTCTTCTAGGACATAGCAAAAGACCCAGAGTAAAAATGGGTTTTGGATTGTTCTAAAAGATTTAGGGTATTCAGTGTTTTGAAGTGTAGTGTATATTGTGGGCTATACATTGTGGGCTATGTGAATGCGCATGATGAGATCAAAAAAGAAGGGATGGTAGAGTAGACTATAAATTGGAGAGTTATGAGAAACTGGTGATATGGAGAGATGAGTTGGAATATGCCAAACAAAAGATATTAGGGCTTTCAGGAAAGGCCATGGCAGTGAGGCTAGAGGGAAGAACTCAAAGAGTCATTTCTGATTTAGAATTGATAAGATACAGAGATTGGCATGGCAGGAAAGAAAGGGGAGAGTAAAGAATGACCTCAGGATTTTTAGTTCAGAATTAACTAAAACTGAGAGTAAAGACTTACAAGAGAAAATAACAAACCATTGACACGTTTGAGGTTCCCATAGGAAGTTCTAGTGAGGATAGTCTAAAAGCAGCTGGAAATATGGACATAAGGTTCAGGTAAGCGATGGAAGCTCAAGCAATGTAGTCATCGGCCTGTAGATCAGGGGTTGGCAAACTACAGTCTGTGGGTCAAATCCAGCCTGCCACCTGTTTTTGTAAAATAAATGTTTCATTGGAACTCCACCATGCCCATTTGCTTATGTTTAGTCTGTGGATGCTTTTGCCTACAATGTCAGAGTTGAGTAATTGTGGCCAAGACTGGCCCACAGAACCTAAAATATTTATTCTCGAGCCTTTTAGAGAAAAACGTTGGAAAGTCCTGCTCGACATGTCAGTATAACTTTGAGAGTGAATTCAGTTCTATCAGAAAAATGTCCAGATAGAAAATCCAGGAAGTTCACCTATAATAACTGATTTTTTTTTTGAGAGGAATACCCCATCTCCTTTAATCATGGCAAAAGAGTCCCCCTTATGACTGTAAAAAGGTCACATTAAGTGTTGATGTTGGTGAGAGAGTTCAAACAATTCTCTCTTTTCTGCTTGTTCATGTGGCGATAAATGAAAAAGTTATTATGAGAAACAAGGGAAATAAATTCTGTTGAATTTCAGCAATGAAGAGTGGGAATAAAGGCATGAGAAGGAGTTCCTAAACTTAGGTATTATAACTGTTGTGAGAAACTTAAAAACAAACTACCATTTAAACTGGTTTGCAACCTGAGAACCAGACTTACAACCCATGGAGGATTAGGGTTCAGTAAAATAAACAGGGAAAATGTCAATCCAGAGAAGTGAAAGTACTAGCAATGGATGTATTGAAAACAATAAAACTTAATGAGAAAGCAATCACTTTATGCCACACTGTTGTTTTCTTTACCTTGGTCTATTAATATTTCAAATTTTAAAATTTTTATTAACAATGAACCAGAAGTAGTGGACTGGGGGTCTGAAACGGGACCGAGACTTACCCTCTCTACACGCCCTTTTATTTTCCACTGTGCATTCATAATTTTGTTCTATGTATATGCCTTACCTAAAAAATTAAAATAAAACATCCTGCTTAGAACAAAATAATATATATGTGTGTGTGTGTGTGTGTGTATATATATATATATATATATATATACACATAGCCTATTTCAGACCATACACAAAGATGAAATCCTGGTGGATTACAGACCTAAATGGGAAGAAAAGCAAATTAAAGTTTTTTAAAATAAAATAAAGAAAATGTCTTAATGAATGTTGGGTAACGAATGATTTGTTAACAAGGACAAACAAAGCACCAACCACAGAGGATAAAATGATAAACTAGACTACATTATATATTAATAACTTCTGTATATCAAAACACAGTGTTGAAAGAATAAAGAGGCAAGCCACAGAGTGGGAGAAGATATGCATATAACTGAAGTGTGTGCATCCATAGTGATGAAAAATCCCTACAGACCTTTAAGAAAATAGCAGATAACCCAATCTGAAAATGAAAGAATGTCTTGAAAAGTGAAAATGGCCCAGGAGAACCACACTGCCATTTGGAGTGTAAATTTTAAGTAAAAAATGTAAACTTTCATTCGCAGCTATTTAGGAATGAAAACTGTTTGGCATTTTTAGTAAAATTAAAGATGTACATACCTCATGGGCCATCAGTTTCACTCCTAGGTATATTCTACATAAATGCGTGTGTCCATGTACTAGGCCACCACCCTGCTATCAGTTTGTCTTACTATGGTGGCTGTGTGTTGCTATGATGCTGGAAGCTATGCCACTGGTATTTCAGATACCAGCATTTTTTACCCATGGTAGACAGGTTTCAGCAGAGCTTCCAGACTAAGACACACTAGGAAGAAAAAACTGGTGATCTGCTTCCAAAAATTAGCTAACTCAAACCCTAAGGGAAACAGAATATTACTCAAGACTTGGACTCATTTACTTTGAACCTATAATCAGAAGGACTGATTTCTGGGGAAGGACATAATGTTTGGTAATATAGAGAGGCAACGAAGGTGAGGGAAACCCGCAGTGAGATGGCTTGACACAATGGCCACAAAAATACCAACAATCATGAAGATGGCCCAGGACCGGACAACGTTTTGTTCTGTTGTGCATGGGGTTGCTATGAATAAGAGCCAACTCAACAGCAACTCACAACACACACACCAGGAGACGTGTACAGAATGTCCATAGCAGTATTATACTAGAGCCAAGCAGGAAATAACCTAAATATTCACTAATGGTAAAATAGATAATTTGTAGCATGTTCATACCAAACTCGTTGCCGTTGAGTTGATTCTGACTCATAGTGACCCTATAGGACAGAGTAGAACTGCCCCATAGGATTTCCAAGGAGCAACTGGTGGATTTGAACTGCTGACCTCTTGGTTAGCAGCTGAACTCTCAACCAATGACTAAGCAATAACATGGATTAATCTTAACAGCATAATACTGAGTAAATGAAACCAAGCATAAAATAGTACATATTATATGATTCTATAAAGTTCAAATTCACCCAGAGGAATCTCAGAAGAAAGGCTGGGCAATCTACTTCTAAAAAATCAGCCATTGAAAACCCTATGGAGCACAGTTCTACTCTGACACAACATGAGTCCTCATGAGTCAGAACATACCTGACGGCAACTGACAAGAGAGCACCGGGTTTGAGGAAAGGGCAAGGGGAGTTCCAGTCTTGGGAGATCTCCTTAGAGTGAGTCAGGCCCTACAGAAAAATTCTCTAACTTCATGACGTGCTTAGTTTTTTTTACTAAATAATTATATTCCTGGAGCAGCAAGGGAGAGGAGGGTATATGACTTGGGGCAGATAACTAATCTAACTTTTATTTATTAGCAGCAGTGTGTACCATGAGACTTTAGCCAAGATCCCTTCCACTCACCACATCAAAGATGAAATATGTAAGAGAAAATAATCAACAACCCCAGTGCTGAGTTTGCAGACCTAAGTATAAAGCCACAATGGATATGTCATAAGGCTACTAGGGTGTTATTTATTTAAATCTATTTCACAGAATTGAGCACCACCTTAATGGCCTGAAAGTGTTAACGTATGTCCCAAAGTACCTAAATTACTCCCTAAATGTAATTTATGCTCGAGAATAATCTGACTAACTTGATTTAGAACAGCAGGAAATAAGTTATGCTGCACATAAATGAAGCAGCAGTGTAATTTTAAATACCGCTTGCATAGTGAATGAGAATTTTAATATTTGCAAAATTTTAAAATCACTTGATTTATTATCCATGTGTTTATACTGACATTTTTTATCCTTTATTTAGTTGGGTCTATATTTCCTCTTACTGCTGAGGGACCGGAGGACACTTTTTTTCCCCCTAGACATAATATAAAGGGAAAAACTTGTATTTATTGGCCTGAATGCTATTTTGAATGTCTCTGTGGGTTTCCCTGGTGCCATAGTGGTTAAGTGCTATGGCTGCTATCCAAAAGGTCAGGAGTTTGAATCCACCAGGTACTCCTTGGAAATTCTATGGGGCAGTTCTACTCTGTCCTATAAGGGTCGCTATGAGTCAGAATCGAGTCAATGGCAACGGGTTTGGTTTGGTTTATGGGTTTCTAGTTGGTGCTGTCTTTTTCTTCACTCATGGACGGTTCAATTAATGGAGCATAGTGACTGAGCAGAGATTAAATTTATAAATGTAACACTGTAAAACCAGTGACATATATATATATATATTCATTCAGAATTTTCCTTGGTGGGGAAGAGTTTAATTTTATATGTAGTCATGATAAAAAATGTAATTTTACATAGTAAATTCCAGAATGGATTTAGACTCTGCTGTTAACAATGCATATTAAAAGCTGAAAAGTGTATGTTAAAATTTTATGTGATGCTTGAAATGAAATTTAAAGTATTATTACTCACATTAAATTTCATCACCTGTAAGCACATGCTTTTATTCTTTAATATTTTGTTTGAATAGAGTTACTTATTTTAACATTACTTTTAATAATAAAATTAAATCAATTTTATAGTGTTCAAAGTTATGCATGCTATATCAATAGCTATGTAATTATGTATTTACCAAGTGACAGTGTAAGTCGTTTATATCAAGTCATAAAACTGCAAAGTTTGGGGTTGCAGGAGTTAAGAAGAGAGCGAAAGGGACGGAGGACATTCAAGCATATGGGATTAATGTGTACGAGCATATGGGATTAATGTGTAAATTCACAGAGGCCTGAAAGAGCAGCAGGGGTTGGGGAACTGCAAACAGCCTTGTGCGATTGCCAAGCCCAGCCTGCCTCACAGATTGACAGGCCTTTCTCCCACAGAGCCACTGGGTAGCTCTGAATTGCCAACATCTCGGTAGCAGCCAAACATTTAACTGTTGTGCCAGCAGGGCTCCTGTGGGCCTGGAACAGCAGTGTAGATCGGGACCCCAGGCCCTCAGTCTGTTCCCTGTTCCCACCTCCAGCTCTGTTGTGCACAGCTGTGGGTACTGTAATCAACTGTATGAAACTTTGTGTTTTTGTTTTGTTTCCTCTGGGAGAATTAAGAGGAAATATTTTCACCTGTGAGGGAGAAGAGAGATTGGGGTTGAAGGAGTGTTTGTGGGATCTGGTCAGGGATGGTAATTTGGTGCAGAAAACTAATTTAACTTTTATTTATAGCATCAGTTTGGACCATGAGACTTTAGCCAAGATCCCTCCCACTCACCAGTCAAAGATGAAATATGTAGGAGAAAATAATCAGCCCCAATGCTGTGTTTGCAGACCTAAGTATAAAGCCACAATGATATGTCATAAGGCTAAAAACCGAACTGAACACCCATTGCCATCCAGTCAATTCCAACTCATAGCGACCCTATAGGTCAGAGTAGAACTGCCCCATAGGGTTTCCAAAGAGCAGCTGGTGGATTCGACCTGCTGACCTTTTGGTTAGCAGCTGAGCTCTTAACTACTACGCCACCAGGGCTCCAAAAGGCTACTAGGGTGTTATTTATTTAAAACTATCCCACAGAATTGAGTGGTGCAGGGACATGTCAGTGGAACGTGGCTGAGATTGGAAACCTTACGGGTACGCTGCAATGTGGAATGAAGAGTGGGTATTTACGGCAGTGATGTCAGAGGAACAATCACCTCCTAGTAGCTGAAAGTATTGGCAAGAGGGTGGTTGGTTAGGAAAAAGAACAAAGTAAGGGAACTGATAACTGCTACAAAAGTGGAATGGTAAATTTTGACCAAATGGTCACGCCTCTGTGCTCTGGTTTTGGTAACTGTTTGCCTTTGAGTTGAATCCCACTCATGACGATCCCACGTGTGTCAAAGTAGAACCCCGCTCCATAGGATTTTCAAGTACAGGGTTACCAAGATTGAACCATGCTAAATTTGCTCCATAGTTTTGTGGATGTTCCTTCAACAGCAACTCTTGAACTAAAATGATACAAGTGGCTGTAAGATATATGTAGTGTACAATTTTTTTTAAAGGAGTAAACTCTTTAGATGTATTGTCATTGTGTATTAGATACTACTGAAAATATGTGAATGCTAAATTATTAAATACACAAAAAATCTTCAGGATCATTTGTTGCTGAGGTATATATTATGTTTCATCAACTCTAGCATGCTAGGGATTATTGAAGACAAAATTCTTATTTTTAAACTAGCTATACTTAGAGACTGCCTTTTTTTTTTTTTTTTGGCTGCTATTGGCTATCCATTTTTTCCTCCTACCAAAATACTGTCTGTTTTAGATTTTCGTACATAATAAAGAAAAAAAGAAAGATAAAAAGTGAATGTAATGCCTGATGGAGTGTAGTGTGCATGTAGATGCAGAATTAAATCTTTGAAATATGATAAAGAAGAAGAGAAAAGGGGAATAAAAACTTCTACAGCTGTCACCTCCAATTGCTTAGGCAGTTAGAGGCTTCATCCTCAAAGAAATCCCAGCAAAAGGTCAGGTAAGGCAATGGAACAAAAATCCCCTTTCCATCAGGTCAATTCCAACTCATAGTGACCCTATAGGACAGGGTAGAACTGCCCCATAAGGTTTCCAAGGCAGTAAATCTTTAAGGAAGAAGGCTATCACATCTTTCTCCCACGGAGCTGCTGGTGCTTTCAAACCTCCAACCTTTGGGTTAGCAGCCAGCGCTTTAACCACTGCACCACCAGGGCTTCTAGGCAGTGAAACAAGCAAACAAAAAAAACCCATTGCCCTCAAGTCAATTCCGACTCATAGCAATCCTATAGGACAGAGTAGAACTTCCCCATAGTTTCCAAGGAGCGCCTGGTGGATTCAAACTGCTGACCTTTTGGTTAGCAGTGGTAGCACTTAACCACTACACCACCAGGGTTTCCAGGCAGTGGAACAGAACCATTGAAATCAGAGCGATCTGGGAGAATCTCCTCTCTGCCTGTTACCTTTTGGCAAGTTAATCAGCCTCTCGGTTTCCTCCCATGGAAAATGGGAAGAATTTTTATGTTGCAGGAGTGCTGTAGGATTCAGTGAAATGGTATAGGTAAGGGGCAGAGCCCAATGCCTAAGTTATAATAGCTGCTCAGTAGAAGTGAATCGTAGTCCCTTCCCAGAAAACCAGTATGGAATTGTGGCATTATTTCAGTGCTATATTTATTTAAACTTCCTAAATGAAGGAGCCCTGGTAGCACAATGGTTAAGTGGTTGGCTTATGGATTTTTGAAGACAGAATTCTTATCTTTAAACTGGCTGTATTTAGCAACCAAAAGGTTAGTGATTCAAACTCACCCAGCTGCTCTGAGGGAGAAAGACCTGGTGATCTGCTTCCATAAAAATTATAGCTTAGAAAACCCTATGGGGCAGTTTCACTGGTCACTTGGGGTTGCTAAGAGTCAGAATTGACTTGAAGGCACTCAAAAACAAATGGGGGTAAAGGTCTAAGAAGATGTCAACATTTTCAAAACAATAGTCCATTGTTTCTTAAGAGTAGAACTTGGAGAACCTTGACAGACTACTGAGGCAGCCCCACAACCAGAAACCTGCAGGATGGCTTCTGGTTTATTGCTAGCCGATTCTTGTTTTTCCAGACCGCAGGAGACCTGGCAGACAGATCATAAACCCTGTGTAAGACTTCAACCTGACCTGAGAACAAGTGGATTTCTTAGCTGCACGATAGAATCACCTAGGGTGCTTAAAATGCCCAAGATACAGATTTAAGTAGTCTGGAGTGCCCCCAACCCCCATCATTGTTTTTGTTTTGTTCTCATCTCTTTATGTGATTCTTAAGTGCAACTGTCTTAGGGTATACATCAAGTCCTGTTGTTGTTGATGTGTGCCATGAAGTGGATTCTGACTCCTAAAGACCCCATGTGACAGAGTAGAACTGCCCCATCAGGTTTTCTAGGCGTAATCTTTACAGGAGTAAATCTCCAGGCCTTTCTCCCTTGGAGCCTCTGGGTGGGTTCAAACCACCGAACTTTTGGTGAGCAGCCAAGCACATGCTTAACCTTTGTGCCACCAGGGCTCCTTATAAAGTCCTGGTTCATATCATTTCTGCCTCAGTCTCTTCTATGATCCAAAAAATGATCAAATACTGCTCCTTAACATTCTTTTCATAGGAGGTGTGAACATATTGCCTTATACAAACTTCCTTCAGCCTTCCAATTAAAAATGTTAGTGGATACAATAAAACAAGAAAGCTAAATGCGGGCAATGTTCATCACCAGATTTAGCCTAGCATATCAATTTGTTGGTTAATTGCTTATATCTGAAGCTACATTGGAAACCCTGGCATGTAATGGTTAAATGCTACAGCTGCTAACCAAAAGGTCAGCAGTTCAAACCCACCAGGCGTTCCTTGGAAACCCTATGGGGCAGTTCTACTCTGTCTTATAGTGTCACTGAGTCAGAATTGACTTGATGGCAATGAGTTTTGGGTTTTGGAGGCTATGTTATAAATTACATCTGTAATTTATGCCTGAGTATCTTAATGAATAGACTCTTTTGGATCGAGAGTAATATTGGAACTGATAGCCTTTATGAGATAATCTGATTTTGATCAAAAAGTAATTTGCAATTGAATGTACAGCTGCCACATATTTAACAAATTGTAATGTTATACTATTTCTAAGTTCCTAGAATTTAAAAATATTAAATATGATCATCATATTAAAAATGCTAACCTTCCAAAGTAGTTGTCTTGGTCTTTGTTTCAATCAGGAAATAGGTTCACATGTAAAGGAAAAATCATAGCCTTTTATTTTAAATCATCACTCCTATTCAATATTAATTATTATTTCTGTTACTGGACATTGAAGTCTATAAATGAAAGAAGCTATCAGAATCAAATCCTTATCATGGAAACCAATATATATATATATATATATATATATTTATATACTATGTCTATATAATTTGTTTTATATAATCTATGTCTTTTTCTTTATTCATATTTTTTACCTCCAGGCGATTTGACAGATCTGTTGAGAAATGGCGGCATTTTCATTATGATATAAAGGTATTTAATCAATGGCTAACAGAAGCTGAGCAGTTTCTCAAAAAGACACAAATTCCTGAGAACTGGGAACATGCCAAATACAAATGGTATCTTAAGGTATGTTTTTTTGAGATTTTTTTTTCTAAATTGTCTTTATCTTCACCATGATTCTTGACCACTTAACTTCCTTAAGTTCAGGTTATGAAGGATGATGCAAATTTATAATTCCTGACTTTTATTGTCATCACTACACATAATAGAACAGCATCATAATGATCATGTCAGGAAACTCTGCTTTGGACTTTTTGTGTCAAGATGAGAATTAACTTAGACATAGCTGGTTAAAAATCTGACGAACTACAAAGGGATAATTGAATCTGTGATATGGAGAAGCATTTTACAACAGGGTGCACTGTGGCTCTGGGGAAGTGTGTGTATTTGCCTTATGTTGGAACCTATTTTCCAGAAGGAAAACTTGTGGTATACTTAGCAATAATGTAGTTGCTAGAAATATCCATCATGATAAAATTACAGTTGTTTCCTTAAAGACAATTTCTGGTGATGTAGCAATATTTTTTGTATATTTTATTGACAAAATGTCTTCTGAGATAGTCCAGAGGCCAAAACAATGCAGAGCTAATTGGTGGTAGTTATTGATTTTTTTACGGCTTATGTTAATAGAGATGCAACATATGGATTATAACCAGTGTATGGTTTAATTTCAACTTGCTGTGTCTTTTGAGCATGCAGATAAAGGTAAATTAGATCGTGGAGGATATAATTTAAGGTATAGCATATATTGTTGAGGTATAAAAAATATTTTACTTATTAAACCAAGGCCTGAGTAGTTTTGAAATTTTTTAGCTCAAATTGTTCAAGTAGCAAATTTCAATCAAGTGGATTTGAATTGCAGCCGATTTTTAAAAGTCAGAAAATTCTGAGTAAAGACAGATAAAGGCAAAGAAAACGTAGTTTATTAAATAGCTTAGATATTTCAAAATCCTAGATTCATAAAAGCAATATCATATTCAAGTACACAATTCACCATTTTCAATTTTTTTGCATAGCTAATATGCCTTTTGATATTAAGGAATTAAGCACATAAATACCTTGTGTATAATAAGTAAACACAGAAAATGAATACTTTAAAAGTTTTGTGTAACTTTATGTATATCATTCACACTTGTATACACAATCAGCATTGGCATTTGAAGATTGAGCAAATTCATGGATTTCTAATCTGCCATCATATAGCAGATACATATTTTAATAGTACTAAATGAATTTTGAGCTAATACAGTAACACGAGGGCTCTGCCTGAACCACAAAATCGTATTAGGGTAGTATAAAATGTTCTGGGGAGATGTATAGACCTCTCAACATTTCCAGAGATATCACACACAAGGTAGTTATTTCTTTTTAATCTGTAGTTTTTATTGTATAGTTGTTTTATTGTATAGATATTTTATAAATTTCTTATTATATTGTATAGATATTTTTTATTGGATAGATACATTCCTGTATTGTGTGACTTTTTCCACAAATACAGGCATGCATCTATACCTCCGTTCAACTCCCCATATGACAGATATTTTGGTATTGATTTTGACATATATTTCAGGTTGGGTTCCATGAGAAGCCAATTCTGAGACGTAGATTAGCATGCAGGATGCTTATTAGGAAGTGCTTTGGGGATGAAACAATTTGTTTATGATGTGCCTTGGTATAGTTTTCTTCATGTTTCTTGTGCCTGAGGTTTGTTAAGCTGATTGGAACTGTGGATTTATAATTTTCATCAAGTTTAGAAAAAATTCAGTCATTATTATTTAAATTATTTTTCTTCCTCTTCCCACCTTTTAGGGACTCTGATTATACATATATTGGTCTGCTAAAAGTTGTCATACCACTCACTGATGTTCTGTAGATTTTCTTTTTATTCTTTTTCTTTCATCTGTGATTCATTTTAGATGATTATTATTGTCAAATTTATTAATCTAATCTTCTGAAAAATCTAGTCTGTGGTTAATCCCAGCCAATGCATATTTTTAATCTTAGACATTGTTTTCATCTCTTAGCACTGTGATTTGTGTCTTTTATATTTCCCATGCTTCTACCAACCTATTCAATCTTTCTTTTACCTTCTTAAAAATATAGAACAAAGTTACAGTAACATATTATTGTTTAGTAACTCTATCATCTTTGTCATTTCTAGGTTGGTTTCAACTGAATTATTTTTCTCCTAATTACAGGTGTTATTTTTCCAGTCTCTTTTGATGTCTTAGTTATCTAGTGCTACTGTAATAGAAATACAACAACAAACAGAAATTTATTTTCTCACAATTTAGGAGGCTAAAAGTTCAAATTCAGGGCACTGGCTCTAGGGGAAGGCTTTCTTTCTCTGTCAGCTCTGGAGGAAGGTCCTTGTATCTTCTGAGCTTCAGCTCCTGGGCGATCTTCCTGTGGCTTGGGATGCATCTTCCCCCATCTCTGCATTTTTAGCTTGCTTGTTTAATCTCATTTATATCTCAAAAGAGATTGACTTACAACACATCCTGTACTAGTCCTGTCCATTAACATAACAAAGACAACCCAATCCCGAACGGCATTATAAACAAGGCACAGCAGTTAGGATTTACAACACATATTTTTGGGGGGACATAATTCAATCCACAACATCTGGCAATTGGATTCTAATACAAAACAAAAAAACCCATAGGGTTTCCAAGGAGTGGCTGGTGGATTCGAACTGCTGGCCTTTGGTTAGTAGCCCAAGCACTTAACCACTGTACCACCAGGGTTCCAACTGAATGCTACACCAAAAACAAACAAACCCATTGCTGTTGAGTGGATCCCAACTCATAGGAGCCCTGGTGGTGCAGTGGTTAAGAGTTCAGCTACCAACCAGAAAGGTCGGCAGTTGGAATCCACCAGCTGCTCCTTGGAAACCCTTTGGGGCAGTTCTACCCTGTCCTATAGGGTCTCTACGATTTGGATGCTAGACAGTGTGAATCTTAACTTGTGGAATGCTAGATATTTTTATATTCATATAAATATCCTTGACCTTTGTTCTAGGACACAGTTAACTTACTTGAAAACAGTTTGATCCTTTGGGGTCTTTTGAATTTTGTTAGATGTGGTCAGAGCAGTTTAAGTCTGCAGCTAGTTTTGTCCCACTTCTGAGAAAAATCCAACTGAGTACTCTCCCTGATGTTGTGTGAATTATGGGATTTTCCACTGTGGCCCAGCCATATATGACCTCCAGTGATTATTCCCTTTAATCCATTTGGGTAGATCTTTCCCTAGCCTTAGATAGCTTTCACACCAGGGCTTCAATTTATTTTTGCATTTCTAACAAATTCCCAGGAAGTTATACATAAGAATCACCTGCCAATCTTGTTAATATGTAGATTCTGACTCAGTATATCTAGAGTGGAAATGCAAATTCTCAGCAGAGGTTCCAGCCAGAATGCCTGGGTCAAAGCCCTGTGTCATACATGCATCAGCTGATCAGCTCTCAGCTGAAGACTGGAAGGGATCTCTTTGCAGATCTCCAGAGTTCTTTCTCTGTGTATCTATTGCTTGTACTCTGCCCTGTGAACTCTAGCCACCTTGGACTCCTTAGGGTGCCAGTTCCATTCCTTCAATGCAGGGAAGCCTTCAGGCTTTCCATAGATTTCCTCTTCCTTCTCCATAGCCTGGGACCCTCTCCAGACTGTAAGCTGGTGCAATCATAGGACTCACCTCATTTGTTTCCAGTCTCTCAGGATCACTGTCCTTTATTTCCTGGTATTCAATGTCTTGAAAAATGTTGTTTCAAATATTGTGTCCATTCTTTTCTAATTCTTTGGGCAGGAGATTAAATCTGGTCCCTGTTATTCTAACTTGGCCCAAAAAAGAAGTCAAAAACAAATGACTTTGATGTCATTTGATTTTCTAATATATTCACTGCTATACAGCCTAGTGACTATATAATAATTTTGAATGACTAGAGATTTTCCAAGGGTCTTCAGTTCTTGTCAGTGTAGTTTAGTTGAAGTTGAATAACATCTTATCAAAACTTCTCTCCTTTATTAGAACATTGGAAAGAAGATGGCATAGAAATTCATATTTTATTTATTCTACTATTTCTCAATGTATATATGAAATAATAAGGGGAATTCTGTATGCCCAAGAAGAAGTTCTTCAGGTTAAGGGGCTATGAATGATATTAAAAATCCAGTAAACAGTTAAGGTGTTTCATTCCTGGTGATCGTAGGTCCAAAATCATGAACATGCACCTGTGTTTGCATGCATTTGCATGCATTTGCATGCACAAACACAAACATACATGCACAGCCAATATGCCTAAGGTTATCTTTCCGTTCGAGGTAAGGCTGTGAAAATGTGTCTAATAAAACACTGTAAGCCACCTGCATGGGTAAGACAAATTTAAAATTTGCCGATATCAGCTACCTTGGCCAACATCAGCTGTTGATTGACTAAGAATGAATACAAGCAAGAGTTTACATTTTTCCTAAGAAATTATTTTAAGAAACAGAATGTAGATGGTGCTTGTTATCAGCAGACAGATCTGCTGCCATGAACCAGTAAAGGTTACTCTGAGGAAAATCGATCAAGCCATCCATATGCTAAACAAATATACATTAAGGCTACATTGGAGTTTGAGGGCTCATCATATGTACCATATTCAGCAGAGATATCATTTCTAGAAATGAAAAAAAAGTACGTTTTATGCTTATCCATATATATTTCTACCAAACTTCTTTTATTTCATTCTATTTATCATTTTCACTTTTAGAAAGAGAAATCCATGCCCTCACTTGGTGTTGCCATTCAATATAAAGTGACCCCTAATATCAGAAAAATGATCTGGTTCCGTGCAAAGCGATTATGTTTTGTGTGTCACAGAGGAATGATAAAATTATGAATTAATATTTTTCAAGATATTCCAAAACAATATCATGCCTCTATAGGGAACCTCTTTAAGGATATCACATTTTTTACATGAGAAAATATCGATCATGTTATATGCCCTAAAAATAGGTTTGTTAATAAGTTTATTTGTTTATTCACATTATTTTATTCATGTTTATGCATTCACTCAACAAGCAGTTATTGAGTGCATATGCAAAGTTCTATCATCCTCCAAAATATTGACATGTCACTTTCAACTGTAATAGAAGTTTAGACAATTTCTTAAGAGGTTGGATTCCAGACTCAGAAGGCTTGGATTCAAATCCCAATTCCTTTAGCTTAATATCTACAGAATCTTGAGAAAGTCTCTTAACCTTCTCCATGTCTCTGCTTGTTCGTCTCTAAAATGGATATAACAATGAGATGTGTATAAATCACTTAGTATAGCATTTACCACAAAATAATTATTCATTATATATAAGTTCTTAGATAACTAATCACTCTTTATAAGTTTCAGCCCATATCTATAAGAACCAATAATTATTTACTGAATTGTTGGTCCCAAACATCTGAAATGCAGAAAAAGCAATCTGAGAATTTCACTACCCACCTCCACTTTTTTATTTTAAATATTTATGACATTTTCTCAAAGTATCGCTCTTGGATTAAGAATTGAGGCAAATTCCAATTCAGCCAAACATATTGCCCTCAGATAGCTGACACTTCTGCCTACTCGTTTTCTAACTAACAAAAAGAAATGTTAATGGGAGTTTTCATTGGAAAAGCTTAGTGCCATGAAGTAAAGCAATGAAAATAATGTTAACTCATATAGTGATCAAGTGAATGGTGTGCTATCAAGTCCCTTGAGTGAAATCAGGAAAGGGGAAATCATAAAATACCCTTACATTTAGCTCTAACATGTTCTTCTAGACTAGAAAAAGATGAATTTTAAACCATGGGTTGTTATTTAGGTGGGACTGCAAATTCTTGAAGTTGATGGTAGAAATGATAAAAATCTCCATTAGATTAAGTATTTAAAACAGCTGAGTATTCTCCCTATGACTGGAAATGGAGCCTGTTTGTTTTATGGAATAATGTTGCTTAATGAACCATATTCAATATTAACAGTACTTTCTCAAGAATGGTTCCATGAGCAAGCGTGAGACCTTGAAACTGAAGAACTTTCAGTTGAAATCAATCTGTGGAAGTAAACAGAAGTGTGATTGTTTAGATGAAACATTTTTAAACCTTAATGAATGCTAAGCAAACACGGGATAAAACGGCAATGTGTTATCTCGTCATGCGTTAACTGCCGTTTTCAGGCAAAGAGGTAGCCTTGTTAATGTTAATTAGTTTTCTAGCATACGCTACAGTGTTGCTATGTTTTACCGCCCCGTAATTTGTATTGTGCAGTAGATGTGCAATATATTGATATACATTGCTGTAAATGAATTCAGTCAACAACTATGCCTATTTATGATGTAATAATAAATCTTAGTTCATTGTGTTGAGGATATTTAGGTCAGCATGGATTGAATATGCAATATTGTAATGTTCATGTGGTCCCACCGTCAACTCTTAAAAAAAAAAAAAACTTGTTTAAATGAATGTTCTTGTTCAGTAAAATACACTTTCACTTTTCTCAAATAGGAAATTTGCATGGAGAAGGGGAAACTACAGCTTAACCACTTAGTTATAGCATGAAAATCTTCCTGTGATCCCTCAGATAGGGAAGGAATAGGAGGAAAAAAAGGCAAAAGTGCCTTTGAGATGGGAAGAGAAGGCAAAGAAAGACTAGTCCAAGAATGTCAAAGACAAGTTTAGCTGCTCTTCAGTTCTGCCTGGACTTGGTAGTGATTGGAGCAAATTCTAATGCAGTTTGTACAGGACCTGATTCTTAAGAGTTTAGATTCACAAAGCACATTGGAGTTGGGATAACTCCTGTCCCAAAGTTTGAGACAGACGAGTCCAAGAATAGGGTCTCTTGCTCTTACTGGAAATGTGCAGGTTTCTAATTCTTCTCGCTACTATGCCTACAGCTTAGAAAGTCCTCAAGTAACAGGTGCTGCCATTAAAAAGCCATTGGTTTGCCCAGCAATGATAAGCGCTACAGAGAGTGAGTTTTTGTATTTTTATTTGGCTACACCTTAATACCTAATTGGTTACCTACACCCTCAAAGGACATGATAGGAGATAACCGACTTTTATGGATTAAATCAAAGGCTATCTAGAAAAAGGCATATGGTATAAAAGACCAAATTGGATACAAATATGTTTTCTACACAGTCAGTTTTACAGTGCTGATTTTACCAGCTGGCTGGTGTATTTGACGGCTTCTTAACAGCCACACTGCTGGGACTCAAACGCTGATAGAAACTTTGGTGGAAAAATCACTTGAGTAAAAATTTCTGCCATCTGTTGCCCTTCATTGGGACACCAATGTTAAAAACGATTCCTACCATCATGCTGGTCCTTTATATTTCCCTAGCAGAAATAAAATCTCATAGGACTTTGTCTTGTGGTCAGGAAGCTATCCTGCTTTCTGTAATTAGAGGACATAGACTAACATAACAAAATCATTGTGAAAATTTACTACTAAGAGAATATGTCTGCAGTCATTGGCTTTAGGGTATGGCAATGCATAAGTATGGGGATACATTTTGAAGTGAGCTTTTCAATGTTATTGGCTGGGAATGGCATGAGAATTTAGTCCCTTGGAGCCCTGGTGGCTCAGTGGTTAAGAGCTCCGCTGATAACCAAAAGGTCAGCAGTTTGAATCCACCAGCTGCTCTTTGGAAACCCTATGGGGCAGTTCTACTCTGTCCTATACAGTCGCTATGCATTGGAATCAACTTGATGCCAATGGATTTGTTTGTTCGTTTATTTTGGCTAATACAGTAAACAGTTGGGCACTTCATTCTTAGCATACGTTGTTGGCCTTTTATTGCTGCTTAGAAACTCCTCTACAACTTCTTGGCTCATATGCATCTTTTCAGAAGTAGTAAATATCAGATTTATTGGGAGTTTGGCAGAGTGCAGAAGTTCAAAGAGGGGCCCTAAATCATTGCCCATCAAATATGTCTTTCATAAAATAAGTATATTAAATTAATTGGATAATTTCAATGAGTTGTTCTTGAAGTTCTGTTGTCCAGCATGGCAGGTTTAAGAAGATGATGGATTGCTGTATGTTATTGGAAAGAAGCAAGGACAAAACCTATAACTTACTGTAATCACCGCAGCAATAAATAACTGCTTGAAATGAATGAAAAGTGTGCCATCCCTTAGGGAATCCCTGTTCTTAGAGTAAGAAATTATCAAGAGAGTAAGAATCTATAAAAAGAAAAAAAAACGAAGTATACCAATTTCAAATCCCACATTGAAAAAAGAAAGCTGCTCACATAAACATAGAAGCAATGAGAAGCAGAAATGATTGTTTAATGAAATCTAAGATGAGTGCTCATATAAGTAGTTTTCATGAAATGCGATACTTTGCAAGGAGGATGTTCTAGCCACACTGATCTTGCCACTTCTCACACACCTTCTTTCTATTCCTCCTAATGCTTATTCCTACCTCACATACTTTAAAACTTGCTTTTCTCTTAGCCTCAGGATTCTAATCTACCTTCAGTTCCTATGCCCTGTATCCCAATCGCCTCCCTCTCAACATTTTGTACACTTCCCTTTATATATGCCTTGCTCTAACGTCATCCTGTTGCTGTTGTGTGCCCTTGATTCTGATTCATAGCAACCCTATAGGACAGCATAGTCCTGCCCATAGGGTTTCCTAGGCTGAAATCTTTAGGGGAGCAGATTACCAGGTCTTTCCCCCATGGAACTGCTGGCGGATTCGAACTATGGACCTGTTGGTTAGCAACCGAGTGCTTAACCATTGTGACACTGGGGTTTCTTCTCATCTTCTTAGACCCACCTTTTGTAACCTCCCTATCTCAAAGAGAACACACACACATTTACTTCCTCTCCAACTTCCTGCTTTACTTTCTTCATAGCAGTTTTTACTTAATGAAATTGTAATATGTGTTTGCATGTTTACTATCTGTATTTCACACTAAAATGTGAACTTTGCAGGGACCTTGTTTTTTTGCGGGGGGGCAGCAATATCTCCTTAGTGCATAGAACAATCTCTTCGTATATTGAGCATTCAACCAACATTCATTTAAATTAATGAATGTATAAATAATGAAAAAAAGAAAATTTCATTATATTATTCCTTGAGGCAAATTGTTCCCAAGCTTGTCCTTCCTGCCATTCTTACCTCATCTCATATCAAAGAATGTCCCCTTACACTAAGCTGCCCTCTCCTCTTCTGTGTCCAGAATACTTGAGAAATTCTCACATTTGCTTGTTTTTAATTTTTTTTTGTACTTTAGATGAAGGTTTTCAGAGCAAACTAGTTTCTCATTAAACAATTAATACACATATTGTTTTGTGACATTGGTTGCCAACCTCACAACATGTCAACACTCTCAGCCTCATGAGTTCAGCATATTCAAGGCAGTAGGTGAGCATTCAGGAGAAGTCTTGGATCAAGACTAGAAGAAATGGTGGTGTTTGTTTTACAGTAGTTATTTATGTCCCCAGTCCTTCTTAACACTCCACCATTAAACCTCTGGGATTCTCAAGCTCAACTGAGAAAAAAAATGACTTTGTGAACCAGGGGGTGGGGAACAATATTGTGAAAGGCAGCATAAGGAAAGAGCTAGCTTTGAGCAAGCCATACAGGGAGAGTGAGAAAATGTTCTGACATAAGTTGTAAATTTTGAACGATGATAAAATTGACAAATTATAGCACAAGAGGCCTGTTCACAGCTGAGTTGGAGCAGGATGAACTATTCATCAAGCTGAATAGCTAGTATCCCATCATAATAATGGTAAATCTTCCTACTATATATGACCAAATTATAGGTACAAGCCAGCTACTAGGACTGTTTGCAAACATCACAGTAAGAAAATTTTAAAAGTCTTGCTCCTTTGTGAGGCTATAACTGACAGAACTTTCTGGCAATGAATTTGCATCAAGGCACTCTGATCAAAACTAATGAAGACGGAAAATTCAAGGACATGGGTAACTGAAAAATAGTAGGTTAATCTTATATGAGTGCACATCTGTATGGTGGCATTTTTTCCCTGAGGTTTTATGGATTCAGTGTTACTTTTTTGTGTGTGAATAGCAAATTATAGTTTATACCTTTATAGTCCTTCAAATTTTAATTCACTCTTTGTCCTAAGGGTCTCCCTTTTATTTTACTTAAGCTCATTTTGAGAAACATTTCAGAGAAACAGAAACACCGGATTAACATGCTACCATAGAATATAAGACTTCACATGGTAGGTTGAGCTGATTGTTATTATGAGGAAATATCTCATCTGTGACACCCCTCAGAGTATGTCTTAGTCATCTAGTGCTGCTGTAACAGAAATAACACAAGTGGATGGTTTTAACAAAGAGAAGTTTATTCTCTCACAGCCCAGTATGCTAGAAGTCCAAGTTCAGGGCGCTGGCTCCAGGGGAAGGCTTTCTCTCTCTGTCGGCTCCAGAGGAAGGTCCTTGTCATCAGTTTTTCCTTGGTCTAGGAGCATCTCTGCACAGGAGCCTCAGGTCCAAAGGGCGCGCTCTGCTCCCGGTGTTGATTTCATGGTGGTATGTGGTCCCCAACTGTCTGCTAGCTTCCCTTTCCTTTTATCTCTTGAGAGATAAAAGGTGGTGCAGGCCTTACCCCAGGGAAACTCCCTTTACTTTGGATCAGGGAGGTGACCTGGTAAGGGTGTTATAATCACACCCTAATCCTCTTTAACATAAAATTACAATTACAAAATGGAGGACAACCCCAGAATACTGGGAATCATGGCCTAACCAAGTTAATATACACATTTTGGGGGGACATAATTCTACCCATGACAGAGTACTTGCAATGAAATGAATTTTAATAGAAGGTATAACCTAAACCAAACCAAACCCATTGCCGTTGAGTCAATTCCAACTCATAACAACCCTATAGAACAGAGTAGAACTACCCTATATGGTTTCCAAGGAGCAGCTGGTGGATTCAAACTGCTGCCCTTTTGGTTAATAGCCGAGCTTATAGAAAGTATCAAAACAAAAAAAACAAATCAATTGCTGCGGAGTCAATTCTGACTCATAGCAACCCTATAGGGCAGAGTAAAACTACCCCATAGGGTTTCCAAGTAGCGCTTGGTGGATTTGAACTGCCGACCTTTTGGTTAGCAGCTGAACTCTTAACCACTATGCCACCAGAGCTTCAAAAGTATAAGATTCTTAATATTATTGATCCTATGAATATCAAATTCTTTAGAAGAGCAAACTTACAGGGCCAGATACCACCTGATGCCTGTTTTCATAAATAAAGTTTTATTGGAACCCAACGGCACCTATTCATTTTTATATTGTGATGGCTGCTTTCACTCTACAGAGACAGAGTTTAGTAGTTGCTGCAGAATCCTTATAGCTCACAAAGTCCAAAATATTAACAATCTGGATCATTACAGAAAAAGTTTGCTAACTCCTGCTTTAAAAGATGGAGTGATAAGAATGCAAAAGTTCTTTGTAGCCTACCTTTAAACATTCTTTGTTACTTGATAAAACAGATAAATGGACTGCAGTGATGCTAAAAGAACAAATTGTAAGTCACAGTTAAAAAAAAATAAAAAGAAAAAAGAAATCAAAATAGACTTGTTATTTAAGTCAACTTTCTTGCATTAAGAGAGGGGTTTAATGAAAAGTAAACGATGGGGATGAAAATATTTGGAAATGGGTAGAGATGATGGTTGTACAATATGGTGAGTATAATTAATGCCACTGAATTGTACTCATAAAGATGGCTGCCATATATCAAATGTTTTGTTATATATATTTTTACCTAAAAAAAGAGAAATATAGAAAGAAGGAAGGAAGGAGAGAGGGAGAAGAAAGAAAGGGAGGAAGGGAGGAAGGAAGGAGAGAGGGAGAAGAAAGAAAGGGAGGAAGGGAGGAAGGAAGGAAGGGGGGAAGGAAGGAAAAGGAACTGGGGTGTGCTGGTCCCCAGCCTCTGACTGGTGAACACGACTCCTTATTGTAATGCAGTTTTTCTAAATAAGGAAAAAAAAAAAAAAGGAAAAGGGGTTTTAAAATCATTTAAACAATGTGTGGTGGACTTAGCAATTCTGAAGGGTGTATAACATCTGTTCTCCTTACTGACAGTATCTGAAGTTCCTCTTGGGTAACTGAGCAGTCATAATGGGACAGTAAATCAAGTATTCTGTCCAATGGGGTTTCTAGAGGTTGGTCTGCCAAAGCCTTTCTCTTGGTTCCCCAGTGGTCCTAAGCATGTGTCCAGAGCTTGGCCAATCATATTCTTTCTTGAGACTTTTAATCTTGAGGTGAGTGATAAGGTTGGAGTTGAGCCATTCTAGTGAGAATGCCTGGACAAGACCAACAAGCTACTCCTGCTATGGGGACGCTTTGGAGTCCTGCTTATTCCAAACTAATTCGTTTACCTTCCCTTCAATCCTGTGAGCCCTTCCATTTCCTTATAAGTCCCCTTACTGACAGAGGCAGTTTCTGTTGCTCATAAAGGAACGACTCTAATGGATAGCTAATATCATCAGAGAAACTCTTCTTCTAGCCTAGCTCCTTTTGTAAAAAAAAGTTGAGTCCCCTTGGAGAGTGAGCAAAACATAACTATTTGCATGTAGTGAACAGTTTGCAATACTTTGAGACTGATGTGCAATTTCTATTTTACAAGAGAGAAAAAATTAGGATCAACTGTGGTTGTATATTCCAGAATACCAATGTTGTTTCTACACGTTAAGTGTTGTTGGATCATTATAAGAGATTCATAATTTTGTCCTGTTGTACCCACTTTTGCATTACCATTCAGTCTTAATTTATTATATCCTATTAAATGTTTTTAGGTAATTTGTTCTTATTGCTATTCAGACATTAAAACGTCTGCAGGCTGTGAAAATGAATAAATTTAAAGTGCCAGCATAGTTCTTCAAATCCTAGTTAACATGGATTTATCTTGAAAATCCCATTTTACTGCTAATTTCAAATAATGTTTCGAATATTTTATTCTTGAATTTCAATTTGTTTTATATAATACATAGCTGTTATGTGTGTTTACAGAAAAACATTGTACATACTTTTAAATACTAACAATGGATTACTGAAACAGCCCTAACACAGCCTAACTGTTAAAAAATAAGCTGTGTGACATAATTTCACAGTGGCTTATGAACATTGCTTAAGATATGTGCTACAATGAACAAATTCATCGAATCCGTAGACCATAGGAATTTGCAAATTCAATCTCCTAACCAGGGCTGCCCCTAGAAGTGCATTTAGGACAAATGGACCAATATATGACCACCCAAGATAATTGCGTTGAAAGGATGCTGAATGGTTGAAATCTTTTGTAGTCCCCTTGAAATATCATTAAGAATAGAAATTTTGAAGTTGAATTATAATGATGTTCAGAATAGAGTAGTAAGGTAACACCAACCTCTACCAGTGACACCAACTGCTACCACAATACAAGGTAGTTCATCTTGCCTGGTGGCTTAGGTGACCACCCTAGTTGCCCCATCCAAGGGATGGATCTGGCCATAAGATTACCTGTTTTTTTCGACAATCTGTGAACTACCATTATGTTCTAGATTGGATGTTTAGCCCTGACAATTCTCTAAATTTTAATTAACCTTTAAATATACAAGCAACCTGTATCTAACCACTGTTTATTCTGGAGCTGCTCTGTGTCAGACCCTGTGCTAGGTGCTCAGGATATAAAATTTGACAAAATCCCAGTCTACTCACAGAGAATCTAAGGTTTACTGAAGATGACAGACATTTAAACAATTAAGACATGTAAGTAAGGGATTCAGTAGATGGGTATTTATGCAATTCAAATAGCGTCTAAGAAGCATAATAGAGGTACGCATGACATTGGGGGAGTGGAGGAAGGAACAATGAAAGGAGTAACTAGCTGGCTAGAAAATTTGGAAAAGCTTCACACTGGGGTGACAGGGGAATAAATAAGAGGAAGGTAAATCCAGGAAAAGGGAAGACCATTTGAAAAGTTAGGAAAAAATTGTGATATGATTAGGACATGATGAGAGGTGGTCTTGGTCAGATGGATGGCAAGAAATGATGCTGGGGACCTCATTTTCCTTTTTGTTAGTTTTGTTTTGGTTTATTGCTTTTTTTGTTTTTTAATCTAGTTGGATAATGTTTTTCAAACTGTGAGTCATGAAATCAATTTGTGGATAACTACCGGAATTTGTTTTGTAATGAAACAAAATAGAAAAGATCAGGGCTCATGACACATATGAAAGTATCGCTTCATAGGTTTTTTGTTTTAATTGTGTGCGTGCGTGCGTGCCTGTGTGTGTGTGTGAGAGAGAGAGAGAGATTACTACCTTGAGTGTCACAAGGCAGTAATATGAGCATTGAGAAGAATTTAGTTTTAAAAGAATTAAAAAGCTAATTTGGGAAAGGAATAATTTAAGAAGATGGCATAAAATCAATTCTACAAAAAGAAGCACAGAAAGATGTAATACTCATTTTATTTAATTGTTGTAGTTTATAAAGTTAGTTTTAGTACTCTGCATTTGCATGCTTCTTTAAAGATTACCAGTAATATGACTCCATATGGTTCTCAAAAAACTCCCAAGATACAGAGAAAAGGTATTCTTATAACTTTTTTACAAAAGCTCAGAAAGGTCAAATGTTTTACCCCAAATCACAAGGCTCATACATAAATACCTTGGGACCCAAATATCTTGCTGCTTACTGACCATCAGCTAGAAGTTAGAGATGGTGCACAAACACACAAATCAAAGCTGTGTGTAATGAAGAGAAGAATACTTGCTCTCATTGCAGGACAAGATTCTCTTAAAAGGCCCTAAGTATAAAAAATGGTAACGATGAAACTTCTTCATTTGTAAAAATAGTATTCAGTGATATGTATAACACTAAATAAACCCATTTAAGATTATTACCAGTAAGGATGAGACATAGTATGTTCATTACTATGGGTTATAAACTTACCCATACTGTATCCACATCAGAATATTAGATGGGGTCATTTTTATTAATAGAGATGATGGTAGAGTTGTTAATGATGACTGTGTGTTAGTCATAATATAACAAAGCACTTTATAATTTATGATGCACTTTTAATTGTATTCTCATTATTAACCAATTGAGGTCTTGATTTGGGGGATCCTTTATTACTAGAAGATTCAGGTTACTGAGGGACAGAAAGTACAGAGCCCTTCATTTCCTTCCCTCAGATTCGGAATAAAGTAGGGTTTGGGCAGGAAGGCAGAATTTGGCAGACAGCTGCTATATGTGGAGGGCATGTGGGTATTGGGCTGTGTGTAGCAAGGACTGCTGTTCTCTAATAAAGCCTTGATCAGTGAAAACTTCTTGGTTCCCAGGACGGGCCTTGTGAAGGTCACAACCTAGGATTTAGTAGTTCCCTTACTTTGAGAATACCCCAGAAGAAAACCCACCACGAGACATATTATCCCCTTCAGGCAATATTGTTTTCCGTTAATATTGTTGAGCTATGAGTATCAGCATTCTTTTGCTCATTCAACCTGTTCTTGTTGAGTGCTTACTACTGCATTGCATAACAAAGGTCTTAGCATTGAACAAAGCAACGTAATAACTGCATTTACAAAGCCTTGGTGGCACCGTGGTTAAGTACTCCGCTGCTAACAAAAAAAAAAGGTTGGCAGTTCAAACTGTCCAGCCACTCCTTGGGAGAAAGATGTGGTAGTCTGCTTTTGTAAAAATTACAGCCTTGGAAACCCTGTGGGACAGTTCTACTCTGTCCTATAGGGTCACTATGAGTTGGGGTCAACTTGAGGGCAACTTTTTTTTTTTTTTAATGGGAGCAGAGAGGTCTACGAAAGCCAGGGAAGGCTTTACCATGTGCAAGCAAGTTTATTGGGAAGAAAGAGAAAGGAGCGTCACTGACCATTAGAATGGCATGTGCAAAGGCCAGGTGGCCTCAAGAATATAGGTTGTTAAGAGAATGGAAAAATGCTGAGAGATCTCAGGTCTCCAGGTGGAAGGTGATAATGCAGGCTGGAAAGGCAGGTGTGGAACACTTTATGAAGGACATTATTTGATACACAGAGAAGTCTGTATTTTACCCTATAAATAATAGAGTTGCTGGATGTATTTAAGCAGAGGAGTGACCTGACAACATTTGCCGTTTTGAAAATAAGCTTGTTTAGGACACTTAGGGTTTTTTTATATACCTCTTAGGTTCTTACATGACAATTTTGGTGAGAACTTGTTAAAAGAAAGCTGCAGCTTCAAATCATTATTAGAGGGACATATTTGACAGATTTTGTGATCCTGTTATGCTTATTTTCTTCCCAGACATTCCACATGTCGACAATTTTTAAATGGCTTATTTCTACTTTAGCATCCATCTGAAGGTTTTCTGTGTGTTTTCTGCTTAAGAAAATAAAGCAGTAAATGTGATTAAGATGGACTTAAAGTGGTCATAAAGTATTTAAGAGTCTGACTTTAAAAGATAGCATTACACTAATTAAAAATATAGCAAGGAAACTAATGAAAATTTGCATATCATTCTCAGCTTACCCAAAATCAGATATTTGAGCTCTTACTACCAGGGAGACAGTATTGCACAGTGGTTATCAGCCTGGGCTCTTAGCTGGCTGAAACTGGCCTGGCAACTCTCTGAATATAAAGTCGACGAATATTTGCAGAGGACCTACTATGTGCCAAGTACTACTTTAGGAAATGGATATCCTGCAGTGAAACACAACGAAGTGTGGGATTTCATAAAATTCTCAACAAGGAAATAAAGGGAAGTCTGTATCCAAGACGATCCCTGGGTGGAAGAAATGGTTTGGCCTCAACTACTAACCTAAAGTTTGGCAGTTCAAACCTACTCAGCACCATGGAAGAAAGGCCTGGGGATCTGCTTCCATAAAGACTGTAGTCAAGAAAACCCTATGGAGCAATTCTGTACTGTAACACATAGAGTCACCATGAGTTGGAACCAACTCTTACAGCAATGGGTTTGGTTTTGGGTTTTGGTATCCAGGACTGTGATTTTAGAGGAGGTCCTTCAATTTTCTCTTTAAAAATACAAATTTCTCACTGAGAAATATGGGATACTCCATCTAGAGATGGGAGGAGTGGAGGGAAGAACAAAGGGTGGGAAACCTCAGAACCTCCCCTCAGGAGATGAAGGGGATAACCTGAAGTAAGAAAGTAGAGCTATAGTGGGAGCTAGAAAGTTACCTTCAACAATCTTTGGCTTTGTTGGCATGATCAACATTTCACTGATTCTCTTATTTAATTCTCAGACAACCCAATGGAATAGGAATTGTTCTCTCTATTTTAAATTCAAGATCAAAAACTTAAGTAACTTTCCAGAGATTATCCAACTATACCTCCTGGGTAGGGTGTTAAAGAAATTGCATAGAAATAGCTCCATCCTTAAAGGGAAACCACAGACCAAGGGAGTGATGTCGTCAACAAGGTACATCTGCACAATAGTGGAATAAAGTCTTTTACCACGAACAATATTTTCAAAATTCCTGTGATCTGCCTCACTTTGAAGTGTCCCATTTCTGTGAATGCTGAAGTTCTTGTTTGTTTTCTGAATTCTAACATCACATCAACTCTGAACTAATCCAGGCTTTGTGAATGAGAGAGATGTATTTTCAAGGAGTGGGTTCTGAGGTTTCCCCCAAGCAAAGATGCATTTTCCAAACTTGCTTGACCATAAAAATTAGGTGTCTCTCTCTGTCTAGAACTGCACTATCCAATTCAGTACTCTCTAGCCACATGGGCTGTTGAGCTCTTGAAACGTGGCTAGTTTGAGTTGAAATGTGCCTTGAGTGTAAAACACAGACCGAGTTTTGACAACTTACTAAGAAAGAAAGTAAAATATCTCATTGATTACATGTTGAAATTATAATATTTTTGGTTATATTGGGTTAAATAAAATGTATTACTACAAGTAATTTGGTCTTTTTTTTTTTTTTACTTTTTTAATGTGAATATTAGAAAATGTAAAATTAAATATGGGCCTGATATTCTATTTCTATTTAGTCACTCCTGCTCTGAAAGTCTGATTCGATTAGTTTAAAATGGCGTTTAGCCCTCTTTAATAAGGTTCCAAGGGTTGCTTGTAATTAGACAACTTTAGGATATTTTATAGGAGAGTAAGCAATGCTGATCCGGGCGGGGACGGGAGGAGAGGAGAAAGAAGTAGGAACCCCCGCCCCCCTTTCCCAGCACCACCCTCTTTACAGTCTTTTTCTTTCCCTTCCCCCATTCCAAGTCAAAACTGCAGAACTCACACAGTTGGTGTTCTGACTTAGGAAATTGACTTGAAAGTGTAAACAGTCTTAACTTTCCTTAAGGCTTTTACATTGCAAAAAGACAAAGAAGGAAAGGAAGAAAAGAAAAAAGAAAAGCAGTTCGAGACCTACAGTAGCTGTATAATTTTTGGAATGTGCGTGGAGAGCGCGAGCTTTTGAAGTAGGAAATGCAGGTGCTCTTGATAGGCAGCTGCTAGCGCCCCTCCCCGTTCCCAGAAGTTTGCTCAGAAATAAAATGTGTAGAATCAGCATTATTGAGTAGCTTGCCACTGTGAGCCCTCCCAACTTGCACGTCCTCACTTCTGCTAGCGGCTTGTCACTCCACAGGGCTCAGTGGAAATCAATTCATTCCAAAGGGGGGTTGGCCATAGGGAATACTTCAAACTGTCAATGCTTAAGTGAATGTGGAGGGCCTCCTGTAGTTTACCCAAGTTGAAATTTGTAGTCCAAGCCCTAGTTGAACTGCTAATTATTGATATTTGTCTTGATGGTGCCTAAGAAGAAAGGTTATCAAGGGAAATCAATGTCCAAATTATAGTACGTATCTTGGCCATGGAGGTTATTGAAACATAGCCAATATTTGCTAGTCTTTCATTTAGTAGAGTACGAGAAAGCCGTGTAATGAGCCTAACTCTCACTGTCCTGACTTGCCTTTCTTGTCACATTCAAAATCCGCATATGTCAATACGCATCCATGTCTCATATTTCTTAAGTTTACTTTATTACGTTCTTGTACATCACTTTGCCACTGATGGAAAAGAAAAAGAAAATGCTGTATCGACTGGAAAACTGTTCGCTCTTTAATCACTTGGAGTCTTTTGTATGGTACTCAAAATCTTGCATGCTTGCAGCATCATGAAGCTAAATAGATTTTCATATACCATGAAATTTTTTCAATTAAATGGTTTTTTTCAGATTATAAATGCATTATAGGTCAATTGGGGAAATTTTGGATAACAGAAACAAGTATAAAGAAGAAAGTTAATAATCCAACCACCTAGTCTCAAAGTGAAAATTTCAAAATATTAAAAAACATAATTTCATATAAGTCATGTGAATACATGTCAGGTTTTATTTAACCCATTAATGAGAGAGCTAGTAGGAAGAGAAAACTGGTTCAAAAGAGGATATAAGAAACTTCTAATTCTATAATTAATGAATTTTTAAAAATTCTGGAATAAGATTGATAAATGAGATACAAAATTGGTTAATATCTTGCCTCCTTTGGGTTATATTCTCTACTGGACAAAAGTCATTTGTATCATATCAGTTTTCTTCAAATTAGCATTTAACTTTACAGAGTTGTAAAATGCCTGGCCCCAAATTAATGGTAAATAGTAAGTCAAACAGAGTTGTATTTCCTTGGAAATTCAGATGCCTTTTGGAGGGATGAGGGAGCTTGTTAGATAACAACTTAGCATGACTTTGAAACATAGCATGACTTTGAAACATATCATACAATCATCCTCTGGCCTGACTTCCAAGTTCTGGATATTTTTTTCATAATACTAAGTGTAACTATTGTTAACATTTTAAATGTTTCTAGTCTTTTTTCTATGGATTTTTGTAATATAGCTGAAATGTAATGCATTTTTTTTCATCCATTTTGAATTCTACTTGAAAAAGCTTAATGATGGTGATCAACTAATATATCTCGATGTTCACAATTCCATAAGTGCCAGTTAAAGTACACCTTATCACTTATTGACTATTTGGTTATCTGACATTTTGCATTTATGAAAATAGTAAAAAAAAATCTACTATCTATTTTGCACATTAATGGTATACGTCTGGCAGTAGCAAACTCTGAGGTGTGAGGCAAAAGTAACACTGGCTGTGATGGTTAAGGTTACGTGTCAACTTGTCTAGGCCATGATCCTCAGTGATTTGGCAGTTATGTAATGATGTAATGTTTCAGTTATGTAGTGTTGTAGTCATCCTCCATTTTGTGATCTGATGTAGTCATCCTCCATTTTCCCATAATGCTGATTTTCACATAATGACCATGTCTTTGGAAGCTAACCATTTCCATAAGTGAGGAGTGGGTGTATATCAGAAACTCAGTATCTCACATTCAGGATATACCCACAAAAATTAAAAATCTTGACACTTTAAACTAAATAGCACCCATTTCTGTATAAAAACTGGGACAATTTGTTACTTCAAGCAACCACATGAAAAGATTTTTGTGATTTGAAACAGCCATGAATATCAGTAGGAATATATATGTTTATCCCTCTTAAAAAGTGAATCAAATCGATTCTGCCTATCGCTTATTATTATTATTAGCATGATGATGAATAGAAAGCAGTTGATTTGGTGGCTCTGAAATTTCTATCTCCATTATTTTTATCCCTCCCTATCAATTCAAAGTCCTTTAGCAAAGCTAGCTTTTTGAAGTAAGAAAGATATTCCACGGTCCAGCTAAAGAAGTTGCATGAATAAGGTTTAGGATTTCAACACACACATTACACAGGTGTCTAATCCAGGAAGCAATATGAAAGCAGGAATTTAGAAGTAATATTGCTTCCTCGGAAATGCTCTCCTGGCTTATTATAATCTCCATGAAAAAAATATGAAGCAAACTTTTAGCAGTAAATAGGATTTTAAGTATAGGTCAGGAAGAATATAGGCAGTTAGAATAATATATGTTCCATATATATTCTGACCCCAAATCAGGACTCTTGGATCTGTTGTATAAAATGCAGATTGCATGGTAATTATACAAATACCTGTAAGTTTCCTTTACCGTAGCTCAAAATTAAATTTTGTATTTAGGAGGGAGATCTATAGATTTATAGTATTTTAGAGCTGCAAGGAACCTGAGTCATCTCTCTATCAATTTAGTACATGAAAGATTTATGGAGCCCCTACTATGTGCCAGGTCAGTGCCAGAGGATCAAAGATGGATAAGGATATGCACTTTATGCATGGTTTATTAGGTACAGCTCTTTTTGTTGCAAGTAAATGACATTTCTTCTGGCCAGCTTAACTAAGGGAAAATAAGAAGTAGTAGGTGCAATCTATTGAGGGGGCAGTTGCCTTCGAGTCAATGCTGACTCATGGCAACATCACATGTGTCAGGATAGAACTGTGTTCCATAGGGTTTGCATGGATGATTTTTTGGAAGTCAATTGCCAGGACTTTCTTCCAAGGCACCTCTGGCTGAAATCCAAAAAGAATAACAGCAATATATCTAAAGTGAAAGAAAACTCTAGACTAGTTGATTAGCATTTGAGCGCTAGTAATTACATGGAATCCAAGGAAGACAAACAAGAAGGTACAATGGGAATCAGGGCAGTTTGAGAGACTTCAGCAGTGGAAGTACCTTAACTCAGTCCTCAACACCAGCTCTTAGCAGAATGTCCACCATGGTTCTATGACCAGAAGGGAAGAGACAAACAGGAGAAGCTGTGCAGTCATTTCCCAGAGAAAAGGAGCTGGTAGCCAGTAAAAGCCTACTAGAAATGAATTCAGAGCTGGAATTCTTTACTTTGTATGCCATAACCCCATTTAGCAATGAGGTGAATTAAAGCCTGTGGCTTTCTCAGAATAATGATTTTAAATACATGTGATTACAAAGAGTGCCAATTAAATGCCCTTGTAAAATGCTTTACTACAGTAATGTAATACCGTATGTGCTAATTTGTTGATACATTAAACAATAGGCTCTAGCAGCAGGCCTAATAAAACAAAAAAAAAAACCAAACCCATTGCCGTCGAGTCGATTCCTACTCATGATGACACTATACGACAGAGTAGAACTGCCCCATATGATTTCCAGGGAGTATCTGGTGGATTCGAACTTCCAACCTTGTAATTAGCAACAGAACTCTTAACCACTGCGCAACCAGGGTTTCCACAAGCCTAATAAGTACTGCAGAAACCCTGGTGGCATAGTGGTTAAGAGCTATGGCTGCTAACCAAAAGAATGGCAATTCAAATCCACCAGGTGCCCCTTGGAAACCCTATGGGGCAGTTCTACTCTGTCCTATAGGGTTGCTATGAGTCAGACTCGACGGTGATGGGTTTGGTTTTAATATGTACTGCAATTTCGAAGTAGTGATGAGCTAACCAATATTTCAACAAATCTGAAGCTATAAAATATAAACATAAAATATAAAGCTATCTGTGATTTCTATCAGTAAAAGTCACAGTTATTGCGAGTGCTGTTGTGTTTTGTTGCCAACATTCTTACCAGAAGAAAATGCTTGCTTTCAGGTAAAGTTTGGTAAAAATAAAGACGTGATCTTTTCCCCCCTTTTGTTTACTCTCCCTGGAGAGTTCCTGAACCCCAGATAAAGAATCCCTTGTTTACAATAAAGCAAACTGGATCATTGCAATAGGGGTCCATGGGTACCTCACAGTCATTTTCTGCTGAGATACCACGTCAAGAGACCCTTTCTGCTGGATTCTTCTGGAACATCCCGGCTTCCTTCAACATATACTTTGTTGGTGGGTTCTCCTCAATTAGGCTAGGGTTTTCTTTCACTTTAGACGTGCTGCTGTCATTCCTTTTCAATTCCAGCCCATACCACTCCAAACGGAACAAAATTGGAGGTCATCAGTAGGGTGGGTTTCTTCCACAATCATGACTCCCCTCAGTGATGCGTTGATTCTGGCTTCTCCCCTTCTTTACCTGGAGCCTTTCTCTAAAGTGGCCTCCTAATTATGAGAATATCTGACTATAGGCACAAGATTGGTATGCCCTTATGTATGGATTAAACTTTCTATAAAGGATCGTGTTTTATTATATGTTACAGAAATGTCCCCCCTCCCATTTTTCAGTCCTTCAGCCCTTGAATCTAATCAACAAGTCCCTTCTAGTTTCCACTAAATATAAAATGACAAACATATTTTTAAAATCATTGAAAAATCATTTCTTCTGAACTCACACGCTCCACTTGTTCTCACTTGCCACTGCAAAAATAAACCAAAAAGAATGTCCAGAAGTATTAAGATTAAGTATGAAGTAAGTTATTAATTTCTAGAAAAAGAAATAAGAATGTTTCCTATTTTAAATACAAATCTGCCAAGCTATTGAGCCCCTGCAGTTCACTGCTAGTTTGAGAGTGAACTATATTTTCAGTCAAAAATACTTAAATTCACCAACAAACCCAATACCTTTTGGGAATATAATTAAATAGCAAATTTCCAAATAGTTCTATGGGGAATTTTTTTTCTTCTAAAAAGAGAGAGAGAGAGAGACCCCAATAGAAACTTATATCCTGTGTGTCAACTAAAAGTGATTGTACTTCCACCTAAGTGGAAGAGACAATGACAAAACGATTATGGGAGAAAGGGAGGATTCCAGCTTGTTCATTAAAATTCCGAGTCCTCTGTCTTATTGGTTCTTTTATCCCTGAGAGTACATAAATATGTGCATGGGTGATCTAAATCCTTTTCCTTTTCAACATGATCAGTAGATCGAGCAGTGGATACATTGCGGAAGAAATAATGAAGACAACTTAATCAGCACGTGCACATTTCATGTGGAATTCCTAATGATTGTGAAACCTGTTATGAACTAAATATTGAGTAATAGGTTCTTTTTTCATACTATATCCATTTAAGCATATAATACTAATGCCTTACATTTGCATAGCTCTTTACGGTTTATATTCTTAGTACAGTTAAATCGCTTACAAAAGTCAAAAGCTCAGAAAGCTTTAGGGCCGACGTTTGGACCCAGGTTTTCTTTCTGCAAGACCAAAGCTGTTTTTACATAGCTCACCAAGAAAAGAACCACTGTGGAGTGAAATTTCTTTGATATCAGGAACAATAATATTATCCAAATTGTCATAAACCTATTATTTCTTTACATTACAGCACTGAAAGACTGTGTTAACAGCTAAATGCTATATTTAGCAATATTTTATATTGTTTAGGACTGGAAATGTGCCTGAAATGTATATTAAAAAAAAAAAAACAGTTTCTGTAAATTTGAAATCTGACAAGTAACCTAACAATTTCATGGCACACTTTCAAATGTAAATGTGAAGTTGTTAAAGGCACAGGCAAATAATCAGACCAAACATTTTAACCCTAGGTCAGCGGGGGAACTAAACTCAGGTGGATGAATGGGGAGATACAGACTAACAAATGACTCCTTTGCCAGTCTTTATAGGTGCTCAGCTGGGTACCTCTCCAATCCCTTTCCATTTGGAACCCGGCTTGCAGAACACTAACTATGGGTTCACATTTCCCACGATACAAATAGGGGACAATGGAGTACACCATTCATTCTTCTTACAGCAATAGCTTTTCCTGGCTTCTGGAATATCAATCACTCTTGGAGCTTTTGTCATACCTCACCAGCTGCTCCTTCTGGGTCATTTCTGCTAGCTCCCCCTCCTCCCCTTGACTTCCAAAGCAGTGGTCTTCAAAATTTTGATCTTGCTTCTCTATCAGAACAAAAGTTTTGAACACATTTCTTCTCATAAATGAATCTTTATAAGTTTTGTATGAGTATTTTTTTTATTCTACGTTACATGAAGGTTTACAGAACAAACGAGTTTCTCATTAAACAGTTTGTACACACATTGTTCTATGACATTGGTTGCCAACCCCACGACGTGTCAACACTCTCCCTTCTCAACCTTGGGTTCCCTATTACTAGCTTTTCTCTCCCCTCCTGCCTTCTAGTCCTTGCCCCTGGGCTGGTGTGCCCCTTTAGTCTCTTTTTTGTTTTATGAACCTGTCTAATCTTTGGCTGAAGGGTGAACCTCAGGAGTGAGGTGTGCTTTTTTTTTTTTCCATTGAGTTATCACTTCAAATTTCACCTCCTCATTTTACCCTCACTTCACCAAAAGTCAATGCCTACGTTAAACCATTAATGGAATGCTATTCAGCCATGTAAATAAGAACAAGCTATTGATAGAAGCAGCAACATGGATGAATCTCAGAAATGTTACACTGAAAGGCACAGACAAAAAGAAGAACATTAATATGAAGTTAACAGCAAAAGTAATCTGTGGTAACAGAAGTAAGAAAGTAGTTGCCACTGGAGGAGGGTTGGAATTCACCAGATAGAGGCATAGAGAACTGTCTGGGGTGATAGAAATGTCCTATATTATGTTTGGAAGGTGGTAACATTTTAACATGGGTGTATTCAATTGTCAGAAGTCATCTATATGAACACGGATTTTACCTTCTAGTGCAGATAAATTACACCTTAATTAAAAAATATATATATATGTTTTGTCACAAAATTAGACCCCTAGGTGGTGCAAATGGTTTGTACTTAATCGCTAACCTAAAGGTTGGTTTGAACCTACCCAGCAGTACCATGAAAGAAAAGTCCTGGTGATCTGCTTCCATCAAGATTATAGCCAAGAAAACTCTATGGAGCAGTTCTATTCTGTAACACCTAAGGTCACCATGAATTGAAATCGATTCAGGCCAAGTAACAACAATAACATTCCCAAAATTACGTCAGCAGTTGAAGTTCTTTTAAAGATTTGATTTAAATGAGATAAATTCTATAGCCATCATCAATGTGTAATAATTTTGCATGTTGTTGAGGCCATTTTATGTAATTGAAAGTTATACCCGTAATAAAAGCTTTAGTTACTTAGGATGGCTGTGTGATATAAAGTTTATCCCCATTGCTCTTTAATAGCTTTTCAGATTTCAATTTCTTAACAGCTTTGAGAGGAGGCAGTATTGCCTATTGGAGCAAGCATACGTTTTAAAGTTAGATAGGCCTAGATGAGAATCCCATCTCTGCTAATGATCTATGATGTGGGCACTCGGCTGGATCTCAGTATCCTCAACTCTAAAATGAGAATAACATCTAGATTACAAGGAAAATGTTCTTACATTTTTAAATACAATTCCTTGGATTTACCAGTACCAGTTGCCTTCCAGTGGACTCTGACTCATAGCAACCCCATGTGTGTCGGAGTAGAACTGAGCTCCATAGGGTCTTCAATGGCTGGATTTTTAGAAGTAGATCTCCAGGCCTTTCTTTCAAGGCCTTGAACTTACAACCTTTCAGTTATCACCCAAGAGCTTTAACCATTTGCACCACTCGGGGACTCCTCCTTGAACCACTAACCTTTTGATTGGTAGAGCACTTAACCTCCTTGGATCCACAATTCCTTAAATCCCATCCACTAACCCCTAGCTAATGATCCAATAGGTTGAGGTGTCAAAATGAAAGCCTATTTGTCAAAGAGCCTGGTGTGGTTGACTGCTACACTGTAGGCACTCTCTAAAACCTGTTTTCTACCCTTCTTCTTTTTTTTATTAAACCCGTTGCCATTGAGTCGATTCTGACTCATAGTGACCCTATAGGACAGAGTAGAACTGCCCCATAGAGTTTTCAAGGAGTGGCTGGTAGATTCAAACTGTCAACCTTTTGTTTAGCAGCCAAGCTCTTAACCACTGGACTACCAGGGCTCCAGGTTTTTATTAAAGGTTCTGTATTTGAAAAAAGAAAAATAAATAAAAGCGGTTATTTGCTTCCTTGCACAGGGGATTGATTTATTGAGCACATGTCAGCAGGAGAACAGCAAAGGTGAAACACTGAGAGCACCATCAATACGCTGGCAGAGGCCAAGCTGTAAAGCTTTTATTTTTAAATTAATGCACAAAATACAGGGGACGTGTTAGAAAGAACTTGGATCTATGAAAGGATATGTAAATGACATTCCTAAAATTATGTTGGCAGATTTTTGGAATGTTCAGAAATATTGTTTTAATTTAGTGCATTAGGGGCTTATTGTTTGAATATGTGTGTGAGTGTAATCAGGAAAAAAAAACTTGCTAGTAATAGGGAACCCAGGGTTGAGAAAGGAGAGTGTTGACATCATGGGGTTGTTAACCAATGTTGTACAATGATGTGTGTACTAACTGTTTGATGAGAAACTAGTTTGTTCTATAAACCTTCATCTAAAGTTCAATTAAAAAATAATAATAATAAAAGAAAAAATAACTAGAAATGAACAGTAATCATGTTTTTACTTTGTGGATTTATACTGGTGGCTCAAATCAAGCTTCATTCCAAGAAAAACCAGGGTAATGCATCTTGGGATATAGTTGGTTAATAGGAGAGAGAGAAATTTTGTTTGTAATCACTAAAACCATTATGGTCCACATAAACTAGTAAAATATTCCAAAATAGCCATGCCAGTTAACAAGAAATATAGCAATCCTTGCTTTATTTCACTATAATCCTTTTATATATTTTTAATGGAATTCCCGTTTGAGGACACTTCATGTGTTCAGACATCAGTACATGTCTTTTAATTGTAGGTACAATTTACTCAGGTTGCCGCATGTAGCAATTCAACATGGCTGTGAATGCAATCTATGTTGAGATAGGGGTCTATGAATATTTTCTGTGGCCTATGGCTCTTTTGACAATGCTGAAAGATGTGGTTAGCCTTCTTTTTTCCTTTCATATTGACTATCTGAGAGCCATTAACTCTCTTCTCCTTAACTAGACTTACGTTTTATTCATATTTGGATCTTCCCAGCTGACTCTCATGCATGGCCTGTGGTAGGAAGCACAGTGTCAGAAGGCACCATGAGTTAGGGCTCCACAGACCTTGCTTTGAATCTTGGGAAGGATACCTACTTCACAGAGTAAGGCCACCTTGAGGACTAGACTCTGCACCCCTGTTAAGAACACCTCTGAGATTTTGCTTCCTGATCTATAAGGTGAAAATAATTACTAGGGGTTTTGTGAGGATTAAGTATTGAGATAATACTTTTATAGTCAGGCACCCTTATTATATGCTTTTTTGGTCTCAGGTAGCACACTCTTCACAGTTGCACCTCACTTTTAGATATCACTGTTTTTTTTTTTTCAGTGCCTTTATTACCTGGTATATGATAAGCCCTAAGAGAAAAAGAATCTGTCTCTTTTGCCCACAATTGTATTCCCAAGACCTAGCATGATGCCTTGCAAAGAACAGGAGCTCAATAAATATTTGTTGATGAGATAAATGAAGGGAACTATATTCCCTTACTCTTGCTCAGTTTTTCTCTGCTCTTTCACCTGAAAAAAAAATGAATGGAGTGAATGAATGGTCAAATCGTACAAGCAGTTTTAAACCAGACAGAGAAAAGTTGCAAGTTGTTCATACACTGAGAGGCCTTGAACCCATGTCATTTAGTGAGGAAAAGATCTGAGGAGATACAGCATGAAGAAGAGATGTGCTAGCTGGAGCCAAAAGTTTGAAGGGCTGTTGTACAGATAAGAATGTAATCTTCTTTTTCCTGAAAAGCCCCAAGACGTACACAAATCCAGTGCCTCTGTATTGAAGCTACAGGGAGGCAGAACTTTCTAAAGAAGAGGTTGGGTGCCTCAGTAAATAATACATTTTTTAGTGCTTAAGATGTCTGAGTATAGACAAGATGATGGGAAGCTGGGAGCTGGGAGTTTGAGAAGGGGATTTATGAATCAGGTGGGTGATTAGCAGAGGTGACCTTTAAAGTCCCATCAGATTCTAAGAGTCTGGATTCTGTGAGTCTTGTTCTTCCAACAATAGAGAGGCAGGGCTGAAGGAAGTCTGATGAAAAAATGGTCACAGATATCAGGAAGTCCTAAAAGAAAAAGAAGGAAGACAGACCAAAGGATAAACTGTCTATTTCAGGTGTTTGCCTAGAGCAAGCCCTATCTAGTTACAGAAGCTTGGTTAGCCAGTTAAAAGTCTTTAACAACACCGACACGAAGCAAAACTACCAAAATAAGTTTTATTTGCCAATTCAACATTCTGTTATTTATATTTTACAACAATTTAAAAAAAAAGGTTTTAAAGTATTCTAACCTACTTCTCTGCTGATCGTTTGCCACAAATGCCTCAGGGCATATTCATATAAAATGCACAAATTGATTTTTTAAAAGATCTAAAATATTTCTTAAAGAGTTTGTGACTTTTTTTTGGTGAAGCATATGTCAAATATTTTAAATATTTCTAACTAGAAGACCAATGGAGCCCTGATGGCGCAGTGATGAAGAGCTTGGATGCTAACCAAAAGGTCAACAGTTCGAATCCACCAGCCACTCATCAGTAATCCTATGTAGCAGTTCTACTCTGTCCTATAGGATCGCTATAAGTCAGAATCGATTCGATGGCAATCGGTTTGGTTTTATTTTGGAGAGAACCAACAGAAGAATCAACAATAACGTTTACGAAATACCTAGAGACTCTTGGCAGTCCCATGTATTTACTCTGAAGCCTTAAATAAGTTGTTTACTATTCACCCATTCAATTCATACTTAGTAAGTACCTCCTACGTGCCATTTATTCTGTAATACCAGGGGGATATAGCATTGAACAAAACAAAGGGAGTTTTCAGTCTAGTGGTGAAAATGAGGATGCAGTTAAAGGGAGGTAAGATACCAAGTAACTATTAATTTAACCACATACGTGGCTCTGAAATTTGGAAGAAACCAATTTGTCTAGGGCAATGTTTCTCAACCCTGGCACTACTGACATTTTAGGCCAGGTAATTATTAGTTATGGTGACTATCCAGTGTATTATAGGATTTTTAGTAACATTCCTGGCCTCTACCTACTAGCTGCAGTTAGCAGTCACCCCATCCCCAGTTGTGAGAGCCCAAAAAAATCCCAGATATTGCCAAGTGTTCCTTGGGGAGCAGAATCATTCCCAGTTCAGATGTACTTGTCTAGGGTGAGATCTCTTTGAGGAGATGACATCTAAGGAAGCTAGTATGTGCTAGAAGTTGGTATTGAGAAAGCAATGGAATATGGCTCCGGCCCTCAAAGGGAAAAAAAAAAGGGTAACCAAGCAATACAGTGTCATAGTGCTATGGGAACATAGATGAAAGTCTGCTAACTCACAAGAGTGAGCTCAGATTCAGGCTTTTTAAAGTCAAAATCCTGGTTCAGGCACCTTTGGCAAGTGACTTGGCTTCTTCATTCCTTAGTTTTATCATTTGCAGTATGGAACTAGGAAGGAGACAGACTTTTTAATGTCTTCTTGAGAATCATGTGAGTAAATGTAGGGGAAAAAAGAAACAGAATTATGTCTGGGGCATAGTAAAGTTAAAAGAAGAAAAAGGAATCTGCAAATTTTGGTTTCTAGGCGGCCAAATAGTGGATACTTTAGGGCCAAAGGGTCTCTGCTGCAACTACTCTGTTCTGCTGTTGTAATGTGAAAGAGGCCATGGACAATGCATAAATGAATGTGTGTGGCTGGGTTCCAATAAAATTTTATTTATTAATACAAAGTTTATACAATAATAAAGTTTGCTGTGGCTTTCCAGCCCCTGATAAACACACATCATTGTCAACTTTGAAAATTATCAATTTTTTTTATTTTACAAAGTTTTAAAATTTGCTTTGGTGGTTCTAGCTCAAGAAATAAGTCCAAAAAGAAAAAAAAAAGAAACAAGTATTATACATATTGTGAATTTTTTTTTCATTTAAATAGGATGATTACATACTGAGAAAACCCAGGAGACTCAATTGAAAAATCTGAGAAATAATTGAACAATGTAGTGAGATGAATGGATACAATACAAATTTATAAAATGCAGTAGCTTTTCTTTATATAATAAAGAAAACAAAACGAAAAAATTTGCCAGATAGATTCCAAATTATGATGACCCCATGTGTGTCAGAGTCAAACAGTGCCTCATAGGGTTTTCAAGGCTGTGCCCTATTGGAAGTAGATCACCAGACTTTTCTTCCGAGGTACCTCTGGGTGGGTTAGGATCAGCTGCCAAACTAACTTGTGGTTAGTAGTTGAGCACTTAACTGTTTGTTCCAACCAGGGATTCGCTTTATATAATAAGCATTTATAAATGCAAATGAAAAAATCCCTTTTGCAAAAATGACAAAGTATAAATTAACTACGGATAAAGTCAACAAGAAAGTAATAGATTCTATAGAAGGAAAATTATAAGAATATACCAAAGAACATGAAACAACAGCTGAGTAAATTGAAAGACATACTTTTTATAATCATAAAATGCTTCCCAAATTAACATTTGAGTTTAATGCAATCAAATTGAATTTAACGGTTTTTTTTTTTAAGTCTAATCTAATGCCTTTGGTGTGTTTGGTGTGCTTCAAAGTTCGTATGGGAGGATATGATTTAAAGTTTATATAAAAGAAAATAATATAAATGTATGAAAGTTGCCAAGAGCTTTATAAAAAAAAAAAAAAAAAAAGCACATTGTGGAGGTTCTTGCCCTTCCAGATTTTAAGTATTCTGTGCATTATTATAATCAAAACCATGCTATACTCTGGGCCAGTGGACTACAAAGCTGAGAGTCCAGAAAAACACCCTCTTCAGACAGAGAAGATATTTCATTTCTGTGTGACTAGCCTATTTTATTTAGTAAATGATGTTGTGTAACTCTCTGTTCATACAGGAAAAAATAAAACCCAGTACCTTAAACCATATATGAAAACAAATTCAAAGTAGCTTAAGGAGATGACTATAAAGGTAACATCATAAAAATGATAAAAGAAAAATGTAGGGCCCTTTACACTTGGGATGGGAGAGGGATTTTTAGCAAGGCAAGAAACCTGGAAGATATAAAACATAAAATTGGCAGATTAACCAGAAATTTAAAACTTCCATATGGCAAAAGAAACCACAAAAATGTGGGAAAAAAATTAATGAACTTAGAAAAAGTGTACAAAAAATGGACCAATGAGGGTTAAAGAAGCCCTGGTGGCACCGTGGTTAAGTGCTCGGCTGCTAACGGAAAGATTGGCAGTTCGAACCCACCAATGGGGGTTAATAATACTAATGTGAAAAGAGGCTATGAAAAGACATTTTCACTATAAAGGACAAGCAGATAGCCTATAAGTAATATCAATCTCCAACCGTGGTGGCATACTACTTAAGAGCTACGGCTGCTAACCAAAAGGTAAGCAGTTCAAATCTACCAGGCAATCCCTGGAAACTCTGTGGGGTCAGTTCTACTCTGTCCTACGAGTCAGAATTGACTCGATGCCAACAGGTTGGTTGGTTGGCTGGGTAGTAATAACTACACACAACTTTTAAGTTGAACAAATATTATGCCCGTATTTAGTTTACTTTCTCTCTCTTTTGATGGAACTGTTTGTTACCAAGTAACATTTTACTTTATGGCTACCAGAAATACATGTGATTTCAACCTGTGTCCTTTATTATGTAAGAAATAACATCTTTTCAGTCGTATACAGGTCCTTGGACATCAACAAAAGTGTTTGGTGGCAAAATTTGATTTAAATAGTGTGTTTGTGCATCCAGTTTATGCCTTTTGCCCCTCTTTTCCTCAGGAACTTGATTATGCTTAATTGAAAGTGGGATAAAAAACAGCATCTGGTTCTGAAATTAAAAAAAAAAATTAAGTTGAGCATTAAAAAGTTTGAGATTGCCTTTTACGAACAAGCAGTTTTTCTTTTCTGCTTAGAGACTTTATACAAAATGGAGTTTTAATTCATCGATAGCATTTTGTGATTAACTTTCCCCATGAGCTCCGTATTTTTGTTTTCATAGAAGAAACTGAACTCAGGTGCAGTTACTGCCCTTCAGAGAACAATGCTCTGGAATAATTTTTTACATACAAATGTATCTCTTTTTCAAACTTGTGTAAATCTTTTCACAAAGAAAGTTTCTCAAATTTCCTGGAGGTGAATGGAAGGAATGACTTTAAGAAATAAAGTACGAAAAAGCCATAATTCCCTGTGATACAAATATGTGAAATTACCCTAAATGGCACCCCTACCCTTGTCTCTTCTTTTTTCCGACAAGACTGGTTCTGGTCAATCACAAAAATTGACATTTGCAGTGGGACCTTGTGTAAAGGAGATGCCAAATTGGAGATGATTTATTTTAGAAACACAGTGGATATAAACATATATATCCCCTGTCTCCGAAGTGTGAAGGTTGCAAATCAAGGGAGTAATCTTCAAAATGTCTAAAATATTGTTTGGTGACATAGTTTTACAGAAATGCTTCAGATTAGTTGTTTTATTTTGTGAAAGCTCCTTTTTGCTTTGGGTCAGTTGGTGCTAAAACTTGAACCTCTTTATTTTTGAAGAAACGTTTATTTTTTGAAGAAATCTTGTAGTGTTATGTAATTCCCTGCAGAGAGAATCATTGCTAAAAAGGATAGAAACATTCTGGGAAAACTATCTCAAACAAATCTACTCATATGTTCTCTAGTATCACCAGTTGGTTTTATGTTTGTTTGCTTTGTTTTTATTCAATGAAAGGCCACCACCACTTACCCTGGAAATTGCCCCAGCTCCACATTTATAAAGGTTCATTTTCAATTGCTATATTTATTTCAGGAGCAAAGATATTAGATATTCAAATTAGAGTTTCTCTTTATATCAAGTTAATAACCTCTGTAAATAAGTCAAACTTTAGCAAAGCAGCCATGCAGTGTTCCAAAAAAAAAAAATCTCCCAACACGTATAACCCAAGCCATAGACATATATTCTCCATCACCACTAAGGAGGAGTCTCTAGGTGGTGCAGAAGTTGGTGCTCTGGGCTGCTAACCCAGCTACCCAAGGGGACATTGGAAGAAAGGCCTGGAGATTTACTTCTGAAATTCCAGCTATTGAAAACCCCATGGAGCATAGTAACACAGATGGGATCTCCATGAGTTGAAACTGACTCAAGGGCAGCTGGTAACTGGTTACCCTTAATGAATTCACAACAAGATGATCAAATCAAGTGGATAAACTAGGATATAAGTTGTTGATTATCTCTCATTGGGGGTATTTTATTGTCTATTAAGAAAAATAAAAATTAAATATTTTTTATTAGACAGCCCTTCTGGCTAAGGGGATTGTTTAACCTCAATGTTTAAAATTATTTTTACTTATAGATTCCCCGCCCCCCCCAAAAAAAACCTATGCCGTTGAGTCGATTCCAACTCATGGCCACCCCATAGGGTTTCCGAGGCTGTAAATCTGTACGAAAGCAGACTGCCACATCTTTCTCCCAAGGAGCCGCTGAGGGTTTTGAACTGCCGACTTTTTGGTTAGCAGTCGATCGCTTTAACCACTGCGTCACCGGGGCTCCTTCATAGATTAAAAGATGAACTAAAATGCAGAATCAATTAGGTAGTCCGTATTGTATCAGGTCAAATGTATAAAATATAATGATGAATTAATTCGCCTGACGTAAGTGTTGAGAAAAATGCATTAAGGAAAGATGAATTGAAAAGGATAGAGAAGCGTGTATATGACTTTAAAATACAGCCGTATAAAATAGATTCCTATTTTTTCATTATGATGCCAGGGTAATGCAAGGGGAAAAAAGTGCAGAATCCCAGATTTCACCTTTTAATTTTAAAAAGTCATTTACCTCAAGGGGAGATTTTCTTTTTTGTGTGTTAGCTCAATTATTTCAGATCTTTCTTATCGAAATTGTCAATTTACTTTCCTTTTGAAATTTTTCTCAGGTAAGCAGGAAAAAAAAAAAAGATTTTGTTGTGTAGGCTGACTAGAACTAATTGTTGATTACTGACTCTTAAGATCTCTGAGAGGCAGAAAAAGGAGAAAAGTGCAATCCTATTGGACTCTTGAATCTTCAAATGAAGGGGTACATTTTGCTGTGTAAAATGTTAAATAAGATCATAATGCATCATTATTATCAACGAACTTTTTGGATGACTCAGTGCTATACATTCAATCATTAAAAAAAATTAAAGGCCTTTACAGACTAAATAAGGAGTCCCTGGGTGGTGCAAATGGATAAGCACTCGACTACTACAGAAAGGTTGGTGGTTTGAAGCTACCCAGAGGTGCCTCAGAAGACAGGCCTGGCGATCTGCTTCTGAAAGATCACAGCCTTGAAAATCCTATGGAGCGTTCTACTCTGTACACATTGAGTCTCCATGAGTTGAAATCAACTCCAAGGCGAGTAACAACAACATCTACTAAATTGGTTTCTATACTTGGCATCATTTTTGTATAAAGGATTTGACGACTGTTAATCCTAAATGTAACATTTATTTTCCTCAAGTAAGATTCAACTTTAGCATGTGAATATTTTACAGAAAACTTGCAACATTGCTTATAATCATTGCCGTGGAGTCGATTCCTACTCATAGCAACCCTTTTATAGGACAGAGTAGCCCCATAGAGTTTCCAAGGAGCTCCTGGTGGATTTGAACTGCCGACCTTTGAGTTAGCAGCCATAGCTCTTAACCACTACTCCACCAGGGTTTCCAGCATTGCTTATAAAAAAAATTTTTTTTTATGGTAGGTAATTATTACACACTTCATTGAAATACTATGTGGATGATGATTCTAACCTAGATTCTTTCAATCTTACACATTAGGATTAATCAGAGAACTCTGAAGAAACACCAGCACCAAAGCCCTAGCCCAGACTAATCAAATCTGAATTCCTGTGGGTGGGGCTTTGGCATCAATATTTCTTTAAAGCTCTTTAGGAGAGTCCAAGGTGCAGCCAAGCTGAGGATGCTTGAGGGTAACTGAGATTTAGGGAGTGTGAGAAAATTGCCTGAGGCTACACAAATAGTTTCTGTTGATGCTGACCCTAAATCCAACATTTCCTGTTTCCCTGTTCAATGATTCTCCAATACGTGGAACTGCCTTCTAGCATCACTTTTTTTTTTTTTTTTAATATTGTTAAAAGAAACAAATCCAAAGGATAGAGGATAAGAACCAGGAAATTAAGAATAATATTTAGGCACTATTTTTTTTTTTTAATAATATCAATAAGACCTTTTCCCCTAGAACTGCAATTTTTTTCTTGGTTTAACCCATAAATATTTAGCTGTGAGCTACAACTGAAGAAGTACATGAACAAATTGTCGGGTGATTCTGATATGCCAATTTATATTTCTTGTCATAGGCAATGATTCTCAATTTCTTAAAATAGCCGTCCTCACACTGAGGTACGTGTGCCCTGGGGGTTCATGAAGACTTTCCAAGGGATATTTAAGCCGTGATCATTTTTAAAGAAATTTATTTCTGGATCTTCAACTTTCTTATGTGCTTTTCACTGACATGGAATTGTCTAAAAAAAGATGCGTGTGGTCAAGACTTTAAGCTGTTTATCCTTTCCTGCCTTCTCTTTGGGAAAGAAAAGTTTATCTTTCGTCCATCTCAAATCTCACTATGGTGAATTTCCAAAGGCTCCGTAGAAAGGGAGCAGGAATGAGTTTAATGACTGGGCAATAGATACAGCTTTTCACAAGGAAAGCAGTTCTTACCTCTTTGCTTTCTACTAAACCTTAAAAGAGGACCGGAGGAGTTGTCAGCTGATAGATCATTAAAAATTAGTTTTGATGATACATCACCATTTACTTTTGGCATATGACGTAGAAAAAGCTCAAAGAATGAAGCCACATATTATAAAATTCATTCCATTCTCTTCTACTCACTTATTTGAATGAGATTTATCAGCACTTACATCTATAAAGATGAAACATAGAAACGGAATTTATATACTATTAATAATTATAATGCTAACTCAATCCAAAAAGTTTTTTTTAATTTTATACTTACAGCCTCCAGTGACAGAAAAAAAAGGCTCTTGCTCTGTGTGTGTGTGTGTGTGTGTGTGTGTGTATGGTTGCAGAAAACTGTGATAGATATCAATAAAATCTTTCAAAAATAAACAGAGTATCTTTCTTTTTTAAAATATCTCTATTATGTATAAGAATCAACTCGAGGGCAATGGGTATTTTTTTTAGTTTATATTATATATAAAAAAAAGAAAAAAAATTTTTTTTATATATATATATTTACAATGCACCTCAAATTATGTACTTTGTGATCATTTAAACTAAGAATGAAAAATTTTAGATACATATTTAAAAATATGCAAGGAGGTAATGAGCTTTTAAAAAACATTCCTTTGGGGTCAGATAAGCAAGAAAGCTTAGAGGTCCCTGATCCCTGTCAGTAAGAGAAGTTGTTTGTTGAGAGCTCCTGGAAAATTTCTGCAGTGTAGCCTGCTACTTAGAAGATAATAGTAACTATTTTTAAGAATGTTTCCCATGAAATCATTCATACACACTCGTTTTAAAAGGATATTTAAACATTTCCAATTTGGGAAACAGACATCATCCAAGGATATAAAGAAAGCCTTTAGTTTTCAAGTATCTGAGGTAAGTGATTAAAATGGAAAAAATTAAATGGCAATGACTTATGTAGAAACCAGTGTCACCTCCATCTTGTTAGTAAGAAAATATTTTTGACAAAATCCCCAATAATAAATGTAATTTATTGGATATATATGCATTATATATGTATTTATAAGTCCGAGTACAGTCCTAATCCAAAACAATAATTAATGAAGGAAGCATAATTATAATTTTGAAAATTAACTATATGCTAATTGTTTGTCCTCAGTGGGTGCATCAAAGAATACGAGCTTCCTCTTATCCAAACAAGCTTTGTCTTTTATCCAAATGTTTACTCAACTGATCAGTCTCCACTAGTTTATTTCCCTCAAAGCATCTAATTTCAGTGGTGCTGAGTAACGTAAAAAGTCCCACTGAGTAAACTAAAAAGTCCCACTAGAGAACTTTTAACCACTCAAGTCCTAAATGCCTCACTTGTCCACAAGGTAGTATTTATTGAATGTTCAGGCTACTAATAACATCTTGGCTAAATTGGCAGGGTTAATGAGAAATAAGGAAATGTGGTTCTTGGAGATGGTGTGGCATGAGGAAAAGAACTCTGCTTTGAAATTAGACTGCCTTGGATTCAAACTTGGTCTTTACTTTTGGGGTGAGTTGTCCAGAGACTCTATACTCTCTTTCTTCTGTAAAAGGTTCATCTTTTTTCTTAATACTTGTGACGATTCAAAGAGATATGAATATTTAGATAGAGAATAGAGACTTGGTAAACATTAATTCCCTTACTTTCCTCAATTAGATGTGTAAGATTAACATGTGGAAGAAAGCAATATAAAAAACTGAACAAATTAGAGCTGAGAAGGAATGTTGTTGTTAGGTGCCATTGGGTTGGTTCCGATTCATAGCGACACTGTGTACAAAAGAATGAAACACTGCCTGGTCCTGTGCCGTGCCCACAATCATTGTTATGCTTCAGCACATTGCTGCAGTCACTGTGTCAATCCCTCTCATTCAGGGTCTTCTTTTTTGCTGACCCTCTACTATACCAAGCATGATGTCCTTCTCCAGGGACTGGTCCCTCCTGATAACACATCTAAAGTATATGAGACGAAGTCTAGCAATCCTCACTTTTAAGGAGCATTCTGGCTCTACTTCTTCCAAAACGGATCTGTTCGTTCTTCTGGTAGTCCGTGGTATATTCGGTATTCTTCAACAACACCATAATTCTAAAGGCATCAATTCTTCTTCGGGCTTCCTTATTCATTGCCCAGCTTTCACATGCATATAAAGCGATTGAAAACACCATGGCTTGGGTCAGGCGCACCTTAGTCCTCAAGGAGACGTCTTTGCTTTTTAGCACTTTAAAGAGATCTTTTGCAGCAGATTTGCCCAATGCAATGTGTCTTTTGATTTCTTGACTGCTGCTTCCATGGGTGTTGATTGTGGATCCAATATGAGAAAGCATAGCTAAAGATAATTTAAAGACAAACCACCTACTAAATTGTTTAAAATGTTAGAAATGGCTAACTTTCATCTAATATTGTAGTCAAATAACAGTCAAAGTAAAATAAATACTTTTTTTTTCTATTCATGTACTGATTCTGTCTTTGCCTTATTGATTCATTGGCTTGATATTGACAGCATATAATGTACCAGACATAGGTGTTGAGTATATTGAAAATAGTATAGTTTAAATATATACATAAAACCAAAAACCAAACCCAGTGCTGTCGAGTCGATTCCGACTCATAGAGACCCTATAGCACAGAGTAGAACTGCCCCATAGAGTTTCCAAGGAGTGCCTGGTGGATTCAAACTGCCGACCCTTTGGTTAGCAGCTGTAGCACTTAACCACTACGCCACCAGGGTTTCCAATATATATAAATATATATATGAAATTTCACCATTGGGTTATCGCAATTTATGCCATTTGAGATAGATAGATGATAGACAGATATAGACAGGTAGATAGACAGACAGACAGATAGATGATAGATTAGATAGGTAGATGGATAGATAGATGCATAGCTCTGGTACTTTGGGCTGTAACCTGTATCCTGGTTTATTTTACAGTGATGTGGGGTGAGTGTGTGTTTGTGTGTGTGTGTAGTTTATATGAATATACATTCTCCCAATGACCTTGTATATTGATGTAGTTTTACCAGCACCATAGGAATACTCTCATATCAACTTCTCTTTTTGAAATTTGTTAATAATTCACCATCCAAATAACACTATAAACTGCCATGTGGCTTGAGAATGTGTTAGGCTTCTATTATACATAATGAGGCTATAAAGGATTTCCAGAGTAAACGCACACATGCATAATGCACTGTGCATATAAAATTACGCATCAAATAAAATGTTAAATAAAGAGGAGCTTCTATGGTGATCCAGAGTCTTAAGACTTTTTTTATTTGAGTTCATGGAAATGATGTAAAATATGTTTGCTGAAGTAGAATTATTAGCATTGTAGTGCTCTAAGAGTGGAAGAAGGCTGGAGGGAAAGAAGAACAAAAGAAGGAGCATAATGGACAAAGGTTTGCTGGAAGCCAAGCCACCAGTATACGTTTCAAAGCTGACAGGTTTCCCCTTTCTGATTTGCTGTCATTAAAGCTTTCAGCTGCACCTTGCCGATGGCTAGGCTATTTTCAAAGATTAAAATGCTTAACTGGAAATTAAATGCAACTTAATTCTCAATTTAAATTTCCATTATTTTTGGAAAGTAAAGGATTAAAAATCGTGTAGCTGCAATTTTGGTGTAAGAAGTAATTCTGGGAAAGGTAGAATGTATTTCAAGCCAGGGAGGAAATTTATCTTATTGAAGGAGAGAAGATTCTAAGGTATCATTATTTTCAAATTGGTCTAGAACATATATTTTCCCATGGAAAATGTGCTATATTTTTAGTAATTTCCTTACCATTTTACTGTCCCCTTTTCTGTTATTACATAAATTCTGAATTCCTTATTACATTTTAGATCTGCCTCTTATTATATTAGCTCTTCTAAAGTTATCAAGAAATAATAAGCTATACAATATTTCACAGACGTCAAAGCAATTATTTTTAGGTTTAAATATTAAACTATCGACCCTTTAAAATCAGTAGTATTCCAAGGTTGTTTACAAAAATAAAACTATATTTGGGTAATAATAATAAGTCTGATAATAATTCTTTAAATTTGGTTTGGAAATACCAACTCCAGAAGATAGGATTGTCTGTTTTCAAGTTAATTATCTCAGCAGGCTGAGTAAGAGGCAAGCCTACATGCAATCAAAATGCCCATGGAAGCACTGCTACAATATTTATGTGTCCTAATTGCACAGCTCTTAATGTCTGCACTGAAAATGGTATATGGATAAAGAACAGCTAATTCTTGTTGTATGGCAGCAATTTCAAGCTACTTTTTCCTCCTAGTTAACAAAATGTGTGTCCATTACATGCAAGACACCTTCCCCTGAATTGACCTATACACCATTGACTACAGCCTGCATCATCAAATGGTCCTGTTCTCTCTTTAAAAAGCATAATAATGCACATGAGACTTGTATTGTTGGCCTAACCTTGAATCCTCTCTAATTCATGGAAGATTAACCCATTTGCAAAGAGCTCTACTGTGAAGTGGCAGATTCTGGAATCAATTTAAAAATTTTTAACAAATATTTTATTTGGGAGCAAGACAAATTATTACAGCAAGGAAGCCCTGCACTCAAGAGGAAATACTAAGGACTTTGATTTGAGGAAGATTAACCCACGGCCGTCGAGCTGATTCCGACTCGACTCATAGCGACCCTATAGGACAGAGTAGAACTGCCCCATAGAGTTTCCAAGGAGCACCTGGTGGATTTGAACTGCCGACCTGTTGGTTAGCAGCCATAGCACTTAAACACTACACCACCAGGGTTTCCTTGAGGAAGATAGTAATCTTATATAAGAAGCTTTGAGGAAGTTAGGAAAAAAGAGTAGATTCTGGAAAGTTGTCATTTAAACAAAAGTGGGTCTCTTCTAAGGAGAGGCAAGTTTGTGATTGTCCTTTCTTTTCTTTGTAATATATGCAAGGGTTCTTACCTTTACTATGATGAAGTCTCAAGAGAATGTGGGTTTGGAAAATACCAGTTAAGTACAGTTTTTAGGTGGAAGCACTTGAGACTGGTCTAAACTGGTTATGGTCATGTCTGGTTGACAGTGCTTCAGCTATCATGAGTAACAGAAGACTCATGACTTATTACATACATTGTGGTGATGGAGAACCGTCATCCTTACACTGGTCTTTCAGAAGTCTCAGTGACACTTGAAGAGATCCAGAACTCCTTCTTGAGAAAGGGCCCAGCTTGATCTGAAGTTAGCCTCACAGCCTACGTCTCTGTGAAACTAGAAAAGTCTTTACCTGGGCACTGACACATCAGGCTTCTCGATTTTCCTAACAGTGTGCTAATAACCACCCACTCATCCAGTACCCAAAGCATGTCTATCTCAACTAGATCTCACCTGGCTTTCATCATAAAATAGAGCTTCAAATTGTCTGTTATCCTACTCCTATCAAAAACCTAGCTGGAAGTGATATTTAAGGATGGTGCTATAACCAGAAGATCACCTCTAAAGAGCTGCTGACCCTACAATTCTGTGATCCTGTAACTCCAAGGCCTGCTCTTCATTTTTTTTCCTTTGAAAAGTCTAGAATCTTTCCTTATATCCAAAAGCTGCATGCCTGGATCACATTACCTTACCTTCCGCATGATAACATACCCTGAGTTCTGTTTTGATATTAACCACTCTGAATCAATCAAATCAAATGTGAATCATAAAAATCACTTGTTATATTGGAGGTGTATTTCTCAATAATCCTATCGCTTTGGATTAGCCAATATTATCAAGCTATGTTCCCATGTGGCAGGTTCCTTTCAGAATTTAACATCAGGACAAAAGTTTATTTCTTTTAAAGGATGGAGTATATGTCTTATTGTCATATTTCCCCGTAAGACACAGGAATGGAAGTGGCCATCTATCACTGACTTAACTTCTGAATCTTAGGGAGTGTAACACATTTAATAAATCTGAATATCTTCTGGCTGAGTTATATTAACTTTAACAAGTTAAAATTCCCTTTGATTCATAGGGCATTTGGGGCCCAAAACACTTAACCTGGTCTTTGCGTCTACTACCAAATGAATACAAACAATTTATCCAAAAGAAAATTCTCGTATCTAGGAGGACATTTCTGCTTTACTTCCGTTTTTCTCCCATTACCACACCTAACATTGTATAAAGAACTTTTTAAAAACTCTTCTACAATTGTTAGTGTCTGATTTGTACAGTAGCTCAAACGAATACAGTTCAAAACACTTTATGGATGATGCCCAACACATCCCGGCACCGTACGAGATGAGACTATTCAGAATTAGAGTTTAGAGTTCAGATAGAGAACGAGAATTTGAAATTGCATTTGTATTAGGTCTTCACTGGCAGAGAAGGTAAAAGGAGTATGTAGTCATTAGATCAAAAAGGAATACACATTATTTTAACTTTTAACAATAGTTATCGTCATTAATGTATTTAACACCACTATATCTGTTGTGGAAACCCTGGTGGCGTAGTGGTTAAGTGCTACAGCTGCTAACCAAAGGGTCAGCAGTTTGAATCCATCAGGTGCTCCTTGGAAACCCTATGGGGCAGTTCTACTCTGTACTATAGAGTCGCTATGAGTCGGAATCAAATCGACTCGATGGCACTGGGTTTGTTTTTTTTTTGGTTATATCTGTTGTACATCAAAAATTATTTGTAAGTATTAATTGTAAAAAGCGTCTTGAGACTTGTGGTTCAAAGAGTGTTCTGTCCATAAACCAGATCTCCACATGCCTACTAGATATCTTGAGTTGGATTTCCTAAATGTCCCATCAATTCAAAATATCTCAGTGCTTTCCAACATACCTAAATTTTTTCTTCACCCTGTATTTCTTATATTAACTGATGAATTCACCATTTTCCCTTTCACCCAAGTTAAAAAAAAAACTTTCAGTCATCTTAGACTCTTATCCATTCTCCTTTCTCTCTCAAATCTGTATACAAACCCTATCAGTTAAATCTCTGAAGGCATTTATAATCTGGATTTCATTTACATTTTCAGTACTCTCTTCGTCATTTCACTACTTCGCATCATTTCATTTTCATTCATACCACTGTCATTCATCCACAAAATATTTATTCAGCTCCCTCCTTGACCGTTATCATTATTAATTATAACTAGATACTGGAGATAAAGTGAATATGACAGACATGATCCCAGCAGGGGAGTCTGACTTTACACAAATAATCAACTATGATGTATCTCATGAGACAAGCGTGCGAGAGAGAAATGGGAACCATTGGAGACAAGGTTAGAAATCTGAATTAGTTCTCTGGGGCAGAGAAAACTTCTCTGAAGAAGAGATATTTAAACAGAGAATTGAAGGATAGGTCATAATTGGCCACACAAAAACACTGAGGAAGAACTACCATACAGAGGGTGTACCACATGGAATGGTTTAGGAGTGAGAATATCACACATTAAAGTGACCAAAGATGTTTACTGTGACAGCAGAGTAGGTTTAGAAGGAAGAGGGTCAAGAAGCCAAGTTCAAGTGAGAGTAAGGCAAGATCCTGAAGGGTCTTGTGTGTCCTTTTGGAAGTCATTAATTGGTATTTCACAGGGAAAAATCATAGAGTTGTTGTTTAGAGAGACTTCTTTTGCTGAAGTATAGAGAATGTGTCAAAGAGAAGCAAGATTGGAAGGGAAAAAAAGAGACCATTACTATAATCTTGGCAAGAAGTGATGTTGGCCTTGACCAAGATGATACCAAAGAGGGTGCAAGGAAATGGACAAATTGGAGAAAAATGCAGGAGGTAGAATTGTCAGGGTTTGGTGTTACATTGAGTGGATGTAGAGCAGAATCTGGGGGAACAGGCATGTGTAATACCAATTTTCTGACTTCATTTACATAAGGAGTGGTCCTGTGATTTATTGAGATGGGAAAATGGTGCTCAATAGGTATGTGTTGGATGAAATAATGAAAGTAAATCCATAATATAGGAGGAGAAAAAGATTTTAGAGAGAAAGAGGGTAAGTTTGTTTTGGATGTGATAATTTTGAGACATCTGTGAAACTTCTAAGTGAGGGGCTCAGTAGGCAGTCACAAAAATGATTGTGGATGTCAGGAAGAGAGGTGGCCACAATGAGCTACTTGTTAGCCCCCAAGCATGTCATACAGTTTCATATCAGTGCACTTGTGACAAACATTTCACTATTGCTTTCATCATCCAGCTTCCTTTTTATACTCAGCTAAAATGTCACCTACGATAATTCTTCCCTGATTTCACCATCTCTGGCTTTGCTTCTATGATTAATGTATTTATTCTCCATATGCCAATAATACTTGGTTTATTAACCTAATGGCTAGTTGCTGGAGTGGTACAATTTTATGATTGATATGTAACATTTCCCCAACCAGATTAGGAGTACTTCAAGGACAGAAAAAAATGTTTTTATCTTTTGTGTCCATGCTTATCACTGTATCTAGACCACTGTGGGTCTGTCTTTCCAAGATAAATTTATTCATTAATATTTTGAGTACCCGCATACTCCAAGTAATGGTCTGTACACTGTATGCCAGAGAAAATAGGTCCCTGATCTTATAAAGCTCAGATTTTAGTAACCAGAACTAAGAGACCAACTGAATGAGGAAAATAATATCAGAAAATTTGAAATGACATGCAAATAATTAAGAGTTTGAAAGGCTTGGAAATTGCTTTAAGTTCTCACTAAAAGGATCATTTTTAAGAATATCTGATTGATAAGAAGGCACCAGGCAAGTAACAATCTGGGGCAAATCATTTCAGGCATAGGGAACAACTGGTGCCAAGGCCCTAAAAAAAGAAGTAGCTTTGTATATTGAGGTAGGATCAAGAGAACCAGAGTGCCTGTTAGATTGTTAGAGAGAGGATGAATTATTTAGTCACCTTATCTTTGGAGCACATCACCTGATAACTCATTTGTGTTTATTCTTAGCCTAATTTTTTTTTTTTAATTCTCCAGGATGGGATGTTTGAGGTAAATGGGTAAAATGGGATTCCCTCCAGGGAAATTTCAAAGCATCACAATGACTTACCAAATGGAGAGATTTGTTTACCATATTTTTATGCAAATAACGTGTGCCTTCTGTTTTTGTTTACCAGCCATGCCCTCCCCCTGGGAGGTATTTTCTTAAGCATGATATGCTAATTTTTTTACAGTGACATGTGGCAGAGGATCTATATGATGGTGCTTGTGAGGGTGCCCCATATGGGGAGGCACAGCTGGCAAACAAAAATGCAAAAGGTGTGCATTATTTGCATAAAATGCGACATCACATAGCTATCCAATGGGAGCACGGGATGCGAATCATGAAATGAATTTTAAGTGTGGCCGTGCACGTGATCATAGAAACTTCAAATTCATCTGAAAGTTAACCTTTAAGGAAGATTTAAAGCCTAGAAAATAGCCCAGGATTCATGAAGATAGATTTGCTTGAGGTGATAGGTTTAAGCATGTATCTTCCTGAGCCTATGTGAGTTTAAGTTTATATTGGCCAATTTTATTTGCTTGTTTATTTGTTTCCAACATGTCTTGTCTTAGGGCCAAATGCTCCCCTAGAGAACAAGCATTCCAAGTATGCTAGTTGCTATATTTTTATGTAACCTTCAACTCCTCATACTAAAGTGCCTCCAGAATAGAAAATAAATTTTCTTGAACTTTCAAAAGAGGCTCTCCATAAAAAAAAAAAAAAAAAAAAAAACTCTCCCTATATTCCCCTTAAAAGTACCAGGCAGACATATTTCTAGGTTTCTAACATATTGCATGTTGCCAAGAAGTATATTCAAACCTTAACAAGTTATTCACGTAAGCATGCACCCAAATCAGAGTGCTTCTGCTTTCGTTGCTCCTTAGAATTGGAAGCTAGGGTCTTCCCAGGGGGAAGAAAAATCTATGGAAGGGGAAAAGTAATTTTACTTTTACAATAAAATGCATCTGAGCAATACTTTTATTTTGCTTTTTAAATTTACCTTGGCTTCAAAAGGTACCATTGCTTTAGAGCAGGGGTCAGCAAACTCATCCTGTAAAGGCTGAAAACAAAAACCCATTGCCATTGAGTTAATTCCAACTCATAGTGACCCTATAAGGTAAAGTAGAACTGCCCCATAGGGTTTCCAAGGCTATAAATCTTTATGGGAGCAGGCTGCCATATCTTTCTCCTGTGGAGCAGCTGATGGCTTTGAACAGCAGAATTTTCAGTTAGCAGCTAAGTGCTTAACCACTGTGCCATCAAGGTTCTTTGTAATGCACCGGATAGTAAATATTTCAGGCTTTGGAGGCCATACAGTCTTATAAATGAGGGTGTGTGGGTGTGTTCCAATAAACCTTTATTTACAAAAAATAGTCAGTGGGCCAGATTGGTAGTTTCCTGATCTCTGCTTTAGAACTAACTGTTTGTTTACAGAAGTCGTCTGTTTTGGGGAGCTTGTAATTAGTGAATCTAACACCTTACAGACTTGTACTTTCCTTTTTTGCTCTCCTTTTCTGGCTATGAGAAGAACTAGAAATGTAGTTAATGATAAAGTCCAATCAGTATAATTACACTGGTTGAGAATACAGTTGGAAGCCTTTTGGCCAGTCTTGTTTCTTTTCTGACAACTTCATTTTCACAGAGTAAATTCATATGTTTACATGCTTTCTTTCTGATGATGGGTCAGTTTTTGTTTATGACCTTGACAGTGCTTAATCTACTCACTCTCCAATTTTCTAATTTGTATAAAGTAAGATCTTTTATCTAGATGTAGACTCTAGCAGTCTTTCTTCTTGTCCACATTTTCTGCAGCCATTAACAATGAGCTTCTATAGCTTTTACCATCTCTTGTTATTTCTATTTACCTTGAAAATGTGAATTCAGAGCAGTGCTTTAATATGTATATTGCTTTATTCATGCATGGTATCTTATGGTCCTTGTCGTGGATTGAATTGTGTCCCCCCAAAATTTGTGTCAACTTGGTTAGGCCATGATTACCAATATTGTATGGTTGTCCTCTGTTTTGTGATTGTAATTTTCCTATATGCTGTAAATCATAATCTCTGCCTGTGGTTAATGAGGCAAGATTGGATTATGTTGAAGAGGATTAGGGTGGGATCCAATGTACAGACAGTTTCCCTGGGGTGTGGCTTGCACCACTTTTTATCTTACAAAAGATAAAAGAAAAGAGAAGAGAGCAGAGAAGGGAGACATCTTACCACCAAGAAAGTAGTGCTGAGAGCAGAGCTCATCCTTTGGACCCAGGGTTCCTGCTGGGAGAAGCTCCTAGCCCAGGGGAAGGCTGATGACAGGGACCTTCCACCAGAGTTGACAGGGAGAGAGGGCCTTCCCCTGGGGCTGGCACCCTGTGTTTGGATTTCTAGCCTACTGGACTGTGAGAGAATGTACTTCTCTTTGTTGAATCCATCCACTTGTGGTAGTTCTGTTATAGAAGCATTTGATGACTAAAAAAATAGAACAATTTAGCGTAGCAACAGGTTGACCATACATTAAACAAATAACAGAAGAAGGAGATAATTCTTCAGTCTTCCTTTTAAAAACTCGATTTCCTAAAGCATACATATAAGCATTCAGAAGAGTAGTTTAAAAGAAAAATGTCCTTCGAGTTAAAATATTTTAATGCATTAATGCAGTATATAAAATGGTTTTGTAGGAAACATCAGAAATATGCAGGAGGAAAATTATCTGCTTAGTAACCGTTACATTACTAAAAATACCCCTAATTTGTCAGTAATATCTTGATTTTTATTTCATGTGTGAATGTGGCCTGCTTCTCCTGGGATAGTGCTGTGCTTATTAGGAGAGTCTTTTGTTTCCAGTGACTTCTTTTCTATGTCAACAGGTCTTAATATTGTACCCTAAGAAGCCACGTGCTGCTAAAAATGTGGAAGTGTTCAATTATATATATACGTATGTGTTTTATGTATATGTATATAGAGGTACACATAATATATACATGCATATACACCCAACTATCAGACGTCTCATATAAAACATAATTTGGATCAGAATTAAGAAAAGAAAATATTCTAAGACATTTAATGTCCTTAAAAGAAAATCAAGTACCCTAATAAATACTTCCCCAGGTCATTCACATCGTTCTGACACCTCCAAGTCATGGTGTATTCAAGATAGCCGTGTGATCTTTATTTTGATCCACAGAGTTGCAATTCTGATGCAAAACCTTTAAGTCTTATCTCATGTGTCAATGAAAATTCATTAAAACTATTCAATGCAATTTCATAAACATTTTTGCATGGCCACTAAAGATGAGCAAGGTTGTAAGGAATTAGCCCCAAGAATAGAAGATTGAATAACTTATAGTCTCTCCCCATAGTGAGCTCCCATATGACGTAATCACAACCTACTATAGATTATAAATCCAAAGTGGAAGTACTACATAGTAAAGGACGAAGGTGGTGTGTTGGAAGCACAGGGCACAGATATGATTCTGATCCTGGGAATGGGAAAGACCTTACAGATTCAGTAACATGTAGTTCTCCATGAAAAAGGAATAGGATTCATTGGTTTGAGAAGGGAGAGAGAAGGCATTACAGTCAAAGATAGATTTGATTCCATGGCGTATTCAGGAGTCTGTACGTTTAAAAAAAGTATAGCATTTAAGATATTCCTCTACTGAGAAATCATATTTCTATATAGTACGAATCATAAATGTTTATAACCAAATGCCTTATAAAATTGGAACGAAGTCCATCATATGACCTGCAATTTATATCTTTTTTTTATATCATTTATATCTTTTTTTTCTCATATCGTTATGGACAATGATGTGAGAAATTTTTTAAAAAAGCTTCTCCAAATTAGTAAAGGATTGTTGAGTGTAGAATGAATAAAGTCTACCAATAATTCAGGGAAATTCACCTCTTGTTATATATTGTCTTATCTCAGAAATCATGCAGTTACCTGAGATGAAAAGCCAATCGTATATTTGATAAGCTCCTGAGTTAAGGCTTAAAGGGCTGGTAATCTATTGAGCTTTCATTTTCTCCTTCTGTTTTACAAATCCCAGCTATGTTTCTTTACATGAATCATGGACATGTTGGATTGATTAAGTTATTCTCTATCTTAAGGGGGAAGAATGATTTTATGGCACTCAGAGGAATTTGATTATCTTCTCTAATTACCTACTTTTAATTTTGCTGCCATGATATTGATAAGATATCACACTTAAATCATATCATACAGATTGTTCATATTATTACTAGAAACTTATCAAATGCATGGATAATTAAAAAATGAATTAGAAAATATAAAACTGACATCTGAAATTTAGATCTACGTACATGCACGTGTATTTAAAGCAAAAATGTAGACACTTACTGATCCATATATGCAAATTGTCCTTAGAAGGTGTCTAACGAATATGAGTGTTTTCACATATTTCCTTTCTTTTTCTTAGATAAAATTGGGCATTGCTTTTCTATAACTGCAATAAGCAGAGAAAATTCTTAGTGGATTTCACTGAAACTCACTACTAGTTCAATAAAGTGTGAATAACTATGTGACTAAATGATCATTTGAAATCCTGCCACTAGTATAAGGCAAGGGCAAGGACAATAAAAATAAAATTAGAAACAGAATCACTAAAGGAGAAGGCTTCATAAGTACAAAATAAAGGCAATGCTATATTTTTCCTTTGCTGAGAAGATATTAGTGCTCAGGAAAAAAAAAAGGCCTGATGATACTGTGAGGTGGGGGGAAAAATAAAGGAAACATTATTATACATTTCTTCTCCTCAAAACTTCATATCTCTGAGTATGCTTTTTCATTCAGCTGCATTAGCAAATGTTTAATTTTACTTACGTTAGTATGTAAATCATCACAATATATGAAGTATTTGCGAAGACCCTATGATAACTAATCAAATTAAAATACATTATATATTAGCTGGGCAATATAAAATATACATTAATTTTGGGGACAGTAGATCAAGGTTTCCAGTGCTTTTTATATTAATGTATTTATTCGTTCATTTATCAAATAGGCTTTAATTGTTTACTAATAAGACTAGTTTTATATACAGATAGATATCACCATCCAATCTTGTACCCATCTTATTCCATAGAATACCAGGTGTAATAGGGTTTGAGGGAGTGTATTAGTTAGGATGCAGTCAGGGAAACACATCTGCTCTAGTTCAATACAGTGGTTCTCAACCAGGGGCATTCCCACCCCGCCCCTACCCCCCAGGAGACATTTAGCAATGTCTGGAGACGTGTTTGAATGTCACAACTGGGAGGGAGGATGATACTGGCATTTAGTTGGCAGAGGCCAGGAATGCTGCTGAACATACTACAAGGTACAGGACAGCCTCCCACAACAAATAATTATCCAGCCCAAAATATCAGTAGTGCCAAGGTTGAGGAATGCTGGTCTAACAGAAAGAATTCAATATGAGGTACTAGTTACAGAACTTTTGAGATAGTTACAAAGCCAAGCAAGGGTTAGAAAGGCAGCCCAGAGAGTAGCAAACATGGGAAGCTGCTCCAGGGTTTTAGGAACAAAGGGAGGAGGCAATATTATCAGAAACCAAGAGCCAGACCTACTAAGATAGAGGTTTCCAGGATAGAGGTTTCTGGTTAAATGTTAGGACCAAGGAGGGAAGGCCTTCAAAGCCAGTGTTGGAACCATAGAGGAAATGCAAGCCTCGCTGGAGACATGACCTAAACCCATGATAAAACCCCATAAAAAAAATGATAAATGGGGAGAAACACCCTGGTTTCTCTCTCCCTCTTATCCTCCAACCTTCATCAGTGTTTCCCTTTGGCCATACCCAGTAGGAAGTCAATTGGCGAGGGATTTTGGGAAATATAGGTTGCAGGGTATATGAGAAGAATGGATACAAGATCAAACAGGGAAATTCCCAGCACAAGAAGTAAGGAACATGAAACTTTCTGAATTTATTATTTCAGTGTCCATGATGCTCACACACCCTTATTTTTTCTCTTTGAGAAAAATGAAAATATGTCAAAAGTAACAGGTGTGGTAGTTACTGTATGCATACAGATGGGTACAGCCCATTACCGATTCTCAGATGGAAACTGGGAAAGAGAGAAGGTAGCTGGTAAAGGAGAGGTTGTGGTGAAATCATTAAGAAAAGAAAAATAAGCAATTATCTGTACATAATAAAATTAAATCCTTTGGTTAATAATTTTTTTCTTGTTAATTTTTCCAATATTGAGAAAATAAAATGTGTATTTTTTCTTCCCTGTTATTATTTTGATGTCAGAAATAAAGAGTGTCCACATTCTAAGGAAAAAGAGGATGAGTGGAAATCCAATGAAACAACAAAAGGGACCAACGTGACAACACTCATACCTCAGTTAAAACAAAAATGACACCCATCTCTTCTCCAGACAGAAATTAGGTAACTGAATAAGTGGAACTCTTCCACGGCAACTCTAGAGAAGGGGCAGATGGCATGGGATCGTAGGCAGATGGACCCATGGAGAGGCCACATTTATAGTTAGTGTTAAAAATTTTCAGTATCATCCAAACCACCTACAGCATTTCATTTTCAAATATTCAATATTTTCTTGGTTCACTAGCATCACCTTATATATGGATGCATAGACACCTCCTGTTAGGAAATTATATTTCTCAGTTCTAGATGTTTCACTTAACCAAAGTGATTAAAGCAAACTTGATTATGGCAAAATTGTAATACTTGAACCAAGGTTAAGACTTTAACCCTCCATGCATCATCAGGTGGAGAACAGAGTCCATGTTGAATCTCAGTGCCAATGTCTTGCAAATGTCACTGGAAAGAGTGAGAATAGTTCAGAGAAAATTTTCACAACTAATGATTAAACAATGCCAGGCGTTTATCCTGTTACTAATAGGTCTGTGTTCATTTTTAAGAATAATGGTTGACTATCCTGGGAAATTCCTGAGTTTCATTAGCATATGCCCATACTTATTAACAGATGTAAGATAATCCAGGATGAACACGAAATCTTTACTAAAGAAACCAATTTGCTTCATGAAGCCATGAAACCCATGCACTTAGGGTGTTAAGGAGTCAAGAGTGAAGTGCTGTCAGTTAAGTGATAAATCTAAAAAAATTACCACTTTATTGCATTGCCTTAGTTCTCAGAGGAAGAGTTTGTTGGAAGACTATGAGAATGCTTTGTTCTTCAGAACCTCCAGGGACAAATCCATAATGCAAATTATGTGTGGTGATGAGCAATAGGTATAATGCAAACTCATACAGATCAATTAACTGCCCTTGTCTAGGCAGTAATTTCTAAACAAGGCCTTAAAATCATTAACTATGATGGAGTTCATCCATACCCTCTCTTTTTCGCACATCTATGTCACCTTCAAGGACTTGGCTATCTCACTGCCCTCATAGAGGAAGATTCTTTCATTCTTGGTATTATGTCTAGTTGTGAATTTATCCAACAGTCCAGTATATTTTAAGTCAGAGGTTGACCTTTTTCTCCAGATACGATCCTGCAAAATTCTTATCTGGGGGCTAAAAGAAGATAAATATACCCAAGGACAGAACAACCTACCAACTCAATGCACAGGTGGATTATACAGGCAGTCCATTTGTATCACCAAGCCAGGTAAAATAAGGCAGAGAAAAAAAATTAGAAAGGAGTGGGATGATGTGAATGGAGGAACTATGGCTTTGGGAAACATGGCTAAGCCTGAAGGTCATTTTGTGTATTTTATATGGGAGTGATGATTTTTGAAAGTTATTTACAAGACCAGGGTGAGTGGTACTGGCATGCTAATGCATGAGAAAACATCAAGGGAAGACTTAATAGTTCAAGGAGGCAATAAAGAGGAGAGGGACCAATTATTTGCACTAGCCGTCAAAGACAGGAATATAATCAGCTTGAGCCCAGCTGTGAAAATTTAGGTTGCTATGGAGTTGGAATCGACTCGATGGCACTGGGCTGTTAAGCAACAGTTTTCTTAATACCACTTCCATACATTCCTACTTTCCATCATGAGATTTATGTATTTTTTAAAACTGCCAACTAGTCAAAGCTAGATTTGATGTCAATCTGTCAAAGTCATTTTAGAGATGATGAAAACTGCCTAAACTCTTTAAAAGAGAAGATAAGTGATCCTTAACTTACCGTTTGAGAGCATAAAAGTATAAAAGCCGGTGGCAAAGCTGAAAGCAAGACATCAGTTTGTAGGGTTATGAGGAGGTAGGACACTAAGAGGTAGGATAATTACTCAGAATTCCAGATACCAAAAGTCTATATGTTATTCTAGGATTGGGGAGGACTTGTAGCAGATATCAACAGTATAGCTTGGTAGCCAATGAATTAGGTAAGGCATATTGCCCAGGAATGGGCAGATGGACTAACATCTCCTCAGAATGGATGATTGATCCTTGGAATGAATGATTGAACGGGGCAGACCAAGTGATCATGCCAATGAACAACTTCCATAGGGCTCCTTTGATCCTTATCATTGGTCCGGCAGGGCCTTCAGAGAAGGGGCAGGCTCCAGCCTGTAAGTAAGCCCATAACTGAGGTCCAAAGGATGCTGCAGTGGGGAACTCATGCTTGTCTTGTATAAATGAGATTTTTTTCTTTTTAATAGAAATGTCTATTTAATGAAATGTCAATATTGACATTGACCCAAAAAATCCAAAGAAAGGAAAAAATGCAAATGATATTTGTTATACAATTTTCCTGATGCCCTTCCCACTCAGGGTTGAAGGGTTGAGGGAGGACAAATCTGTTAGCAGTCCTGTAAGTGGCTAATGAGAGGAGAAAAGGAAGAAGGTAAAAGCAAATCATCTTAGAGGGACAGACTCTTAGATGTTAGAGGCCTTCTTGCCTATCCCTAAATACACCCCTCCCTACTATGTGAATCAATGTATTTATTTAATGTTCATTTACCAAACACATACTGAGCACTAACAGTGTATGAGGGAATGTGTTGGACCATTGAGTTACAAAGGCGAGAAAACATCATTCCTAACGTACAGAGCCCAGACTAGTTTAAAAAGCAGGCGTGGTAAGATGAAGTTTTTATGGAACTCTTGCTATATGCTAAGTGCTTATCTCTTTTAATTCTCACAACAACCCTGAAAGGTAGTTTCAATTATTATCCCCAAGTTATAGTTGAGGAAACTAAAGCTTCAAAAGGTAAGAAACTGGCCCAAGATGGCAAATGGAGTAAGTTTAAGAGTGAGGGCTTGATTCCAAGGTGTGTCTAACTTCAAAGCCCACACTTCCCGTTCACACATGGTATACCATGTCTCATGTAAATGTACCTTTATGACTCCTTTTAGTTGTAACCATGTGGATTTCTACTCCCAGGGTGCAGAATTGGACCAGCATTGTTTATACTTACTTTAGTTCACCTCATTTTTATTTTTATTTTAGTTTTTTAATTATAATGAGTTAACATTTATCTGCCAGGCGCTCCTCGGAAACCCTATGGGGCATTGCATAGGGTCGCTATGAGTCGGAATCGACTCGATAGCACTGTGTTTTTTTTTCTGTAACATTTATTGTGTATATAATATACAAATGATGGCATAGAAAATTTTGCTTTCTTTGTATTTGCCTGATTTTTCATCTTTTAAAATGTGCACTATTTAATATTTTATTACAAAAATCACTTTAAATATGATGAAATGTTATATTAAGTTGTACTGCTTATTGCATTATTACATTAGCTTCTTTTTTTAATATTTTTTTATCGTGCTTTAAGCGAAAGTTTACAAGTCAGTCTCTCACACAAAAACCCATATACACGAACTCCCAATTACTCTCCTCCTAGTGAGACAGCCCGCTCTCTCCTTCCACTCTCTTTTCATGTCCATTTCGCCAGCCTCTAGCCTCCCCCACCCTCTCATCTCCCCTCCAGACAGGAGATGCCAACATAGTCTCAAGTGTCCACCTGATCCGAGAAGCTCACTCCTCACCAGCAGCCCTCTCCAACCCATTGTCCAGTCCAATCCCTGTCTGAAGAGTTGGCTTTGGGAATGATTCCTGTCCTGGAGCAACAGAAGGTCTGGGGACCATGACCACCGGGGTCCTTCTAGTCTCAGTCAGACCATTAAGTCTGATCTTATAGTTCACCTCATTTTTAGATGAAATATTATTTTATGGAACAGCCTATGAAACCTAACCACCTTGAATTCCTCTGTTAAGGGACAGGTTTGATTCCAGGGGATAAGGTATGCCTGAATGCACAGGGAAGGGTGAAGTGAACCCAGCCGGAAAGGTTAGAGAGCATCTAACAGATCATTAAACAACTGCTTTTCAAATGTGCAGAACACAACCCGTTTGTAAGCTGGGGACTGCCTGTATTGATTCTTCCCAGGGAAGTTACTTATTTTTATACCTGTGTGCTGTGTTCTATCCATAATATAGTTCTACATGATAACACTCAAGTGCATTATAAAAAGAAAAACAGCTGCTAATGATGGTGTTTGTTTTTCTTTGCACCAGAGAAATAGTGGGAACACATTTTCTTTCTCCTTTCCCAGGTTTTCTTTTTTACAGTGTCAAGCGATTACTTTTTTCAATGTCAAGGAATGTGAGTAATTTTGTCACACTGAAAGCTGAAGACCAAGCCATTCCTGCTTAGCCATTATACATGACTGTCCCTTCTGGTAGCTTTACCTGATCACTCATTTATTCATTCATCAGATATTTATTGAGTGCCCACTATGTGCCGGCATTGCTTTATATGCAGAGATCACATTTAAAAAACCCGATAAAGCTTAAGGAACTCATTTACTGGTGGTAAAGTTGGAAAGACCGTCAAATAAATATGTAATATGACAACAGAAAGTGTTAGGAAGTACACTAAAGCAGGGGAAACCCAAAACCAAACCAGTTGTCCGTGAGACGATTCCAGCTCATAGCGACCCTATAGGACACAGTAGAACTATCACATAGCATCTCCAAGGAATTGCTAGTGGATTTGAACTGCCTACCTTTTGATTAACAACCTGAGCTCTTAACCACTGCACCACCAGGGCACAGAAAAAAATGACAGGGAGTTATTATTTTGTGTATGACAGTCTGAGAAAAACTCTCTGAGGTGCCTTTTGAACAGACATGTCAAGGAAGTGAGGGGAACAGTCATTTACATATTTGAGAGGAAGCAGGTAGAGGAAACCGCAAAATCAAAGTCTTGAGGCATGGCGTGCGGGGGGGGGGGGCGGGTGTGCATGCGTGCACGTGTGTACAGGACATTTACATTTTTTTTTCTTAATTTTGTGTAATTATAGACTCACAGGAAGTTTCAAAAATAATTCAGAGAATGCCATGCACCCTTAACACAGCTTCCCCCAATGGTATCATCTTACGTAACTACAAAAAAAAAAAAAAAAAACCAGTGCCGTCGAGTCGATTCTGACTCATAGCAACCCTATAGTGTCCCTATAGGCCAGAAGGGAACTGCCCCATAGATTTTCCAAGGATCACCTGGCGGATTTGAACTGCCGACCCTTTGGTTAGTAGCCATAGCACTTAACCACTACGCCACCAGAGTTTCCTACATAAAATATCAAAACCAAGAAATTGCCATTGGTACAGTCGACAGCCCTTATTTAGATCTCACCAGTTTTTAATGCACTGGTGTGTGTGTATGTGTGTGTGTGTGTGTGTAGTTCTATGTACTTGTATCCCATGTAACCACTGCCGCAATCAAGATACAAACTGGTTCCATCACCACAAAGGAACTCTCTCCACCTGCCTCTTTATAGTCATACACCATCCAAATTGTCCACTCAACCCTAATCCCTGGAAACTACTTATTATTTCTCTCTCTATATAATTTTATCATTTCAAGAATGTTATATAAATGGAATTATCATTTAAAGAAAGAAGGGAGATGAATTGAATCAGGTTTTAATAGATCACTCTAGCTGCTGAGTGGAAAGCAGACAGTAGAGCAGCTAGTGAAGAAGGAGGGGGCCATTGAAATAATTCAAGTGAGAAGTGATGGTGGTTGTTCCCAAGATGGTTGCAGTGGAGGCCGTTCTGGACAGTCTTCTAAGGTAGCTCTACTAAGATTTTCTCATGAATGGGGTGTAGGGTATGAAATAGAGGGATACAGAATGACTCAAAAGTTTTGGGCCAAAACAACTGGGTGGATATAAAGGGAAAATAGCAGAAAGATCAGTCAGATGATAGAGGGGTGGAGGTAGAAGTAAAATTTGGCTTTGAACTTGTGAAGCTGGAAAGCCTGTTAGACATCCCAGTAAAGTTATAAAGAGTGCAGTTGGGTGCAAGTCTGGGATTCAGAGAAGTACAGGCTAGAGATAGATGTTTTGGAGTATTTCTTGCACAGACACTATTCAAAGCCATGCTCCCTTGGAGTGCACGGCTATTTGGGCAGAGTACTCATGAGAGAAGGAACCCTGTTTGCTTAGTGGTTAAGCACTCAGCTGCTAACCTAAAGGTCGGCAGTTTGAACCCATGAGCTGCTCCACAGGAGAAAGATGTGGCAATCTGCTTCCGTAAAGATTTACAGCCTTGGAAATACTTTGGGGGCAATTCTACTCTGTCCTATAGAGTCACTATGAGTGGAATCTACTTGATGGCAACGGGTTTGGTTTTGGACTCATGAGAGTGCCTGTTACTTCGAATCCTGGCATTCTTCAAAATGATTTGGGATGGTAGTGCAAAAGTTGCCACTTTGTGCTCTTTCTGGTGTTCTGTCATCATTGATCAGCATACAAAAGGCAAGTCTTTCCAAGTCCTTGATGTAACAAGAACATAAAAACTTGTTGCCTTAGAGTCGATTCCAACTCATAGCAACTCCATAGAACAGAGTAGAACTGCCCCATAGGGTTTCCAAAAAGCAGCTGGCGGATTCTAACTTGAACTGCTGACCTTCATAGCTGTTAACCACTGCCCCACCAGGGCTTCAACATGATGATGCACCATTCTCCCTGCAGGTTCATGGACATGCCCAGTACTCCCACAGAGGAGGCTGAGGAATGTCATTGACTTACGAGTAATGTCTGCTGCTGAGAGGGCAGAGGCAATGGAGATACAAGCCCACATCCTGGACTAAAACTGTCCTCTATTCCTCTCACTGCTCTTTCTTTTCATGTCCCCTTCCTTTTTGAAGCCTCTCATTCGATTGGTTTCAATTCTGACTTGATAGTGTTATAAATCTAGGATTCTAGGCAAGTTATTTCACTTCATTTGGCCTCAGTGTCCTCCTCTGTAAAATGGATGGTTTGATGATGTCTTCAGTCCTAACTTAAACCTAACCTAACATTCAATGATTCTGAGAACTTAGAACCACTGTCTTCTTGTATATCAATCTTACCTAGAGCCAACTCCGCCTTTTTATTCATTCTCCTCTAATACACTTCAGAGAATATATTGCACATCCCTTTCACTTGGGGTTCATTCTTTGTAACTAGCTTCCTAATTCAATTGACTTATCAGTTCAAAAATATTAATGACTATTGTGACTTAGAGTGCCTGGGTGGTGCAAGAGTTAATGCACTTGACTACAAACAAAAAGGTTGACATTCAAGTTTACCCAGAGGTGACTCAAAAGAAAGGCCTCGTGATCTATTTCTGAAATATCAGCTATTGAAAACCTTATGGAGTACACTTCTGCTCTGACACACATAGGGTCACCATGAGTCAGAATCAACTCAACAACAACAACGAGTTGCTGTTGTTAGGTGCCATCGAGTCAGTTCCAACTCAGAGTGATACTACATACAGCAGAATGAAACACTGCCCAGTCCTGCGCCATCCTCACAATCATTGCTATGTTTGAGCCCATTGTTACAGCCACTGTGACAATCCACCTCGTTGAGGGTCTTCCTCTTTTTTGCTGACCCTCTACTTTACCAAGCATGATGTCCTCTCCAAGGACTGATCCCTTCTGATAGCATGCCCAAATTATGTGAGACGTGGTCTCACCATCCTTGCTTCTAAGAAATATTTGGGTCGTACTTCTTATTAGGTTTATTATTATTATTTTATTGTGACTTAGGTAAATTTGTAGTTTATAGGAGCCTTTAATAACCCAGAAGGGAGTCAGAAAAGAAACTAATATTTATTGAAAGTCTATTAAGTGCCAGGTGCTGTATATATTTTATTGTACTTAGTCTTCCAAATACTGCCAGACAGATATTATTATCATTGCTATTATATAAAGCAAAGATCTGAGAATAAAAGACACCCAGGAACTTGTACAATATTCCACAGCTGGTGAGTGTTGAAGATGAGCTTTGAATCTTGGTCTGGTTGCTTTCAGAGCCACAAATTCCTCACTAGGTCTTCCAATCATCCAGAATGGGTAATGTGGGAATCCCAGACACAGTGTCCTGTGGTGGAAGGAGTCACATGTTGCAAGAAGGCTGAACGTTCCTACACAGTTCCACTCACTGCAAGGCTGGCCCTTCCTAGAGAGATCCTTCTGAATCTCTGTTCTCTCAGGGAATCTGCCAGAAGTCCATGGCATAGGGCGTTCCCAAAACTCTATGAGGCTATGAGAAAAAGTCTCGTATTACAGAATCTTAAAGTCACATCCAGCCGTTTGGGAGTCAGATTCCTAAACTAAATTCAGTGTTCTCCAAAGCTACACAGACACTGAGTCAGGGATATGGTGACTCTCTTTAGCTACAGTGGCCATGTTTCTTTATAATGATTCTAGCCTGGTAGATCACAGTCAGTCACAGCAACCAAGAAAAGCTAAAGTAAAACTGAGATCCCATTGCCCACTGACCTTCACTCTGCTGGTGTATAGGAAACAAGAGTAAAACACACGGAATAGGCTAGCTAGCTTTCCAGAACTCCCCACCACCCAGAACACCTCACCACCGAGTGTGTGTGAGATCTGATAAGACATTGACTATTATTAAAAAGGCAGAGACTCTGCACTCTTACAATTTATTGCTTTCCTTTTCAGTCACCAAAGGACAATCCTCTGCATATGTTAGCAAAAAAAAAAAAAAAAGAAGTTCTGATTTTATCATCTCTAATATTAAAGTTTAAACTTGCAAGCGGTACATCTCATATTGTTCATTTTAAAAACCGCTATCGATTGGTATCTGTATTACAACTTGTACTGTGGGTCAAGTTCCAATACAATGCGTATCATTGCAATAAAATCTCCATAAAACTACAAGCCAGATAGTGTTAAGCAGTTCTGAGTACAGCATGCTAGGAGATTCTCAACAATTATTTGCCCTGGCCAACAAAATTTGACTGCATTAAAAATACAGCCATCATTGTAGGGTTGTTTCAAAATCAACCCTTTTTTGACCATTTTTGGAGAAGTAAAACCAAAATTGGCATGCGATAAATGTTTGTTGAATGAATACTGAATGGGGAGATTCATCTAATCCAGCTGAATTTCCAGCTTCTATGTCAATGCCTGGCACATCGATCTTGAAGCAGTAAATGAACACAGAGTAATTTTTCTTTTTTCTCAGATATAAACCCAATCATGTCACTTTTCTGCTTAAAATCCTAAAAGAGCTTCCCATAACCTCTAGGGTATTATTTAGAACGATGCTTCTCAAACTTTGATGTACATAAAAATCACCTGGGGATTCTGTTAATAAGCAGATTATGATTCAGTTGTCTGTGTGGGGCCTGAGAGTCTGCATGTCTAACAATCGCCCAGGTCACAGCAATGATGTTGCTCTGCAGACGCACTTTGAGTAGCAATGACATAACCAACTTATTAACGTAGCATGAAAGTCTGCTCCCCTCCCCAACCCTAAGGTCATCTCTCACTAATCCCTCAAAGTGGGCTTTTTCTCTAATTTGTACATCTCCCTGAAAATGCCATGATCTTGCAGAGTCTGTCTGGACCCTGGTTTTTTTCCCAAATCTGGACCTGAATGACATCTACCTCCTTTGAGTCTTAGCTCAGACATCATTTCCACCAAGAAACTTTCCTGTATCCCTAGTTTGAGTTAATGTTATTCTCATCTGTTTCCAGTGCATAAAACTATCACACGCCTTATCGCAGCCAATTTGGCTCTAGTAATACTATCAAAATGCCTGGAAGAAAGGACAAGAAGAGGACTATGGGAGTTGTTGTGAAAGTAGATTTGTAGAGAAAGAACACACTGATTGTACTTAAAATTGTATGTTTATTTGGGATGATCAATAAAGGGGCTAAAGTCTTACAAATCCATTCCTTGGCACCACTGCTTACCTCCTTATACTTTTGATTCACGTGTCTATTTCTTCCATAGATGGAATGCTGGCTTCCCAAATACTGCAAATGCAACCTGGTTGATAAAACACTGTAAAGTAGACCACTGCCTTGCCAGAGCTTCAGTAGTATCTCACAGGGAGAAGGGTGAGGTTGGATTTTACTAAGAATTTGAAGTTTGGTTTAAGATGAGTATTTTAGTATGGGGACATAATTAGGATTGGGTATGGGTAAAGTTTAGATTTGATGGAAACAGCAAATTAAGGATTTTGAGGCCAGAAGTTCAAAAAACATTAGGACATGAACTCTCTATGAGCTTTTTAGTATAAAAGTTGATAAGACTTTGAGGCAAGTTCCTGTAACGAACAGTCAAGTTATTTGCTTGCACAAGTCTCCTGGAATAAAAAAGTTATGCTGATGGAGACAATGGAATGGTGAATCATGTTAACACAGTAAACTATGAATGTGAGAGGTAGGTAGTTTTGGTTCTCAGTGTCCAAGCTGTTTGTGAAGGTGGATGATTTGGGTGTTCACATAGATTGAGAGCCTCCTGAGAACAGGACATTGTCTTTATAACCTCTGAAATCCCAACTACCTTCACAGTCCCTACCGTAGACTAGACAGTTGCCATTGAGTTAACCCTGACTCATGTTGACCACATGTGTGTCAAAGTAGGATTGCGCTCCATAGGGTTTTCAATGGCCAGTTTTTTGGTAACTAAATCACTAGGATTTTCTTCTGAGGCGCCTCTGGATGGACTCAAATGTCCAACCCTTCAGTTAGCAGCCAAATGCTTAACCATCTGCACCATTCCCAGCAACTCCAGCCATAGAATAAGCATCCAGTAATTGTTGGTTGAGTAGATGTTGAAGAAAATCATGCAGTAAATAAAAATAGCAACAGCATTTCCCATTGGTATGTGCTACTCAATATGTTGTCCACAGACCAGCAGCATCAGCATGAGTTGGAAGCTTATTAGAAATGCAGAATTTGGGTAGCACCCCAAGTCTAGTGAATTAGACTAGGCAGTCTTAAGAATCTTCTCAGGTAAGTCATTGTTTAGGAAGCTTTGGATTTCTGTTTATTATGACGGAAAAGATGGCAACCGATATTGGAGGTGGTTGTACAACATGACTAATGTAATTGATGTCTAAATTGTACACATGAAAAATGTTAAATTGGCAAATATTGAGTTAAATATATTTTTACAATAGTTTTTAAAAAAAGAAGAATCTCCCCAGGCAATTTGTATTACATTAAAGTTTGAGAAGTAGCCCTGGTGGTGCAACAGTTAAGTGTTCCACTAAACCAAAAGTTTGGCGGTTGAAACCCCACCAGGATTGCAGCCTAGAAAACCCTATAAGGCAGTTCTACTCGATGGCCCCAGCAATAAAGTTTGAGAAACCAAACCCAAACCCAGTGCCGTTGAGTTGATTCCGACTATAACAACCCTATAGGACAGAGTAGAACTGCCCCATAGAGTTTCCAAGGAGCGCCTGGTGGATTCAAACTGCTGACCCTTTGGTTAGCAGCCATAGGACTTAACCACTACACCACCAGGGTTTCCAAAGTTTGAGAAGCACTGCATTAATATCAATTAACTAATGTAATCATCACCAAATGAAGTATTATTGTGGAAGTTGAAGTCAGAGAGTTTGAATAACTTGTATAAGGTCAAATAGCTTGTATGTAGCTGAGCCAGAGTTCTGTCTCAAGTCTTTTGTCTCCCCTATTCTGTGTGGTGGTTGACAGCTACAGCTGCTAACTGAAAGGTTGGCAGTTCGAATCCACCAGGTGCTTCTTGGAAACCATATGGGGCAGTTCTACTCTGTCCTATAGGGTCACTGTGAGTCGGAATTGACTTGATGGCAACAGGTTTTTTTTTTTTCTTTTTTTTTAAATTCTGCTGCTAACCAAAAGGTCAGCAGTTCAAATCCACTGGCCGCTCTTTGAAAACCCTATGGAGTGGTTCTACTCTGTCCTATAAGGTCGCTGTGAGTCGGAATCAACTCAGTGGCACCTAACAACAACAACAATACACATCTTGGAGCCCTGGTGGTGCAGTGGTTAGGATCTTGGGTGTTAACCAAAAGGTCAGCAGTTCAAATTCACCAGCTGCTCCTTAGAAACCCTATGGGCAGCTCTACTCTGTCCTGTAGGGTCGCTGTGAGTCGAAATTGACGCGACGGCAATGAATTTGTTTTTATACACGTCTTGAAGGATCCCTGGTACCTCAGTGGTTAAGCACTCAGCTGCTAACCAAAAGGCCAGCAGTTAGAAACCACCAGCCTCTCCACGGGAGAAAGGTGTGGCAGTCTACTTCCATAAAGTTTACAGCCTCTGAAACCTTAATGAGGCAGTTCTACTCTGTCCCACAGGGTCGCTTAGCCATCAAATCAAATCAACAGCAATGTTTTTTTTTTTTTAACACACATCTCAGCTACTGCCCTAGAATGGGATGGAGTAATCTAAGAGGGATAAATATGCTAAAAATCTAAATAGTGACATACTCTTTGGAAAGCACATTTCTTTTCAATATTAACTTCTCCTTTCAAGCTTTCTGATGCACACAAGTATAAACGGCAGGTATGAACAATGTTTAGGTGCTTTACTTTGATCCTTTTGCCATTCGAGATATTCAATTTGCATCCTGCATGAGACTCTGTGATAACCTCTGTGATGCAGACCACACCATTAGACAACAAAGGGCTGAGCCACTTTTAATGAGCGCCGGCTGGCTGTGAGCTTCTCAAAAGGAAAAGATGCCTATTTACATATTGTATTGATTATTTATAAATAAAAGGCCCCGGTTCTTTCTTTTAGAGATAGGGAGTCAGAGAGAGAATCAAAACCGCATACATTTGCATCTGCCAAGATGGATAACTAGTCACGGTATTACAGAGATCTCACTGAAATAGCACCTCAACTATCAAGCTCTATCAAATTTCATCTTTCCGTACGGCAACTTCCAGTGACATTTTAGAAAGGAAAAAGTAGATGGGAAGGATAGACAACCCAAGTAACAACTCCCGGAAAATCATATGCCCGTATTGCTGATCTTTGAAAATATAAATATCAAGTTCATTTCTCCTTCATTTATCTGATCACCTGACAAGTATTTGTTGAACAGCTGTTATGGGTATAGTGAAGTTGCAGGTGTAAGTAGATCCTCCTGCAGATATAGGTAGCTTTGGTGATCAGAATTGGGAGATGTGTATATACACGCTGAGGATTCCTTCAGAGAGATTTACAGGTGGAGTAACCGGCAGTAGAGAATACACTAGTCAGTTGTGGTACATAAATGCTTCAGCTCCACTTAGGTTATTAACTTCCCGTTTTGTTTTGGGTGCACTTAATTACTCCGTTTATTAAACAAGCACATCATAATCTGTAGATATTGTCATAAACAGCACAATAAAGCCTGGCACATTGGCGATGCCATCTACCAAATTAGGTGTGCTCCTCGGCTGTCCTGTCACACACACACACCTGCACCTGTAGGCAGATGCTTGCCGGAGATTGCTTGCAGGTGTGTGTCTGTGAAAGACCCTGGGATGCAGGGCCCTTTGGAACTTTTCTCTCTGGCTTCAGGAATTAACCCTTGAACTCCTGGGAGTTCTTTGCCAGTGTGGGTTTTATTTTAGGGCAGCAACATGGTAAAGCATACGCCTGTGAGCTTAGAGTTGCTGAAAGGATTTTGTAGAGAAAGTAAAACTTCTTTGAGGAATGGTATTCTTTTATTCAAGCCTAAGGGGAAGTTTCTAGTAAGGCGTTGATTAACAGCTCCAGAGGATTAAAAAGTTTACACATGCACAACTCTAACTGATAATAAATATATATTATAGCTATACCTTAAAAATAAAGTCTGTTCTTTATTCACCGATGAATGGACCAGTATAATGAGCTATTGTAATATTAAGACTTGATGGGTCAATAAGCAAAGAATATTACTAAATGATATTTTCAACAAACTCTTTAAATGTGATATCAATGGTTTCACTGAAAGCATTTTATTACTTTGATTGCAGTATGGAAATAATTGAGCAACTTCTAATATGCCCCTGTTATCAAATTCAACATTCATTATTTAGCCAAATATTTATCAAGTGCTGATTGGGTTCTCAATGCTAGGACTACAATTTTGAAAGACAGTTGAGGTCTCTCATGGAGCTCAGAATGAATCATCTAACTCAAAGTATCAAGTCTGTAGTTTGCCAGGGTGATTTAAACATTGCTAGGGAAAGAAAAAGGGGCCTGTCTTTGTGCTTTGTGTAGGCAAATATGCTCTAAATGCTTCCAGAAGCAATCTCCATTGGGTAAAACAAGCTGTGCCTGGAGTGGAATTGAGTCCGATCCATGATCCAGCAGAGCTTCAGCCCAGGTTTTCTTTAGAGCCTTTGCTACACACAAAGTTGGCTGGTGTACCATTCAGCATCCCAGCAGCTCTTTCTCTTCACACTAGCAATGGCAAAGCTTTGTGCGGAGGCATTGCTGGCTACTCTGAACTAAAACCATCCGTGGAATCCGTAAGAGGTTTTTTGCACACCTTATTAAGGTAAGCAAGGGCGTGTCTGTGTATGTGTGTGCCTAAAAGCCAGAAGACATCTGTTGAGAGCAAAGTGTTCTTCCATGGGGCTGGCTGCCTCTATGCAAATCTATTCTGATGCAGGAGTGTGTGAGCAGTAGGTGGGAGGAGATGCTTTTGTACTTGACATGCTAAGGTCCGGATTAAGTGATATTGTGATAGCGAGTTAGAAGCAGAAGAAAGGGCTGCAGATCAAAGCATTCAAAAATTCATCCTTCCATTAAATCTCTGCTCTCAAGTTAAACCACATCACTGTAGGGGAAATTAAAAACAAACAAGCAAACATATATACAGCAGTAAGGGTGAATAGCCCGCATCTGTAAGGTTCTTTGGGCAGCTCTGGTCACCCAGCTTTTGAAGTCTCTTCCTTACAGCCAATTTGTTTGACTCCTCTGGAGGGGGTATTTCATATCCACTTCCCTCTCCTGGAGCATTTCCTTCATCTACTCCATCAGGGAACAATAGAGTTTAACAGTAACAAGCAATTTTTTTTTCCCCAAAGCTTGTGCCCTCTTCTGCTTTTAACCCTTTCAAGACCCCTCCCCCCTTTTTCTTCCTCTTAATTTTTAAGAGACTCCTGCTAGGAGAATCTTGGCGCCTGTGCATGAAGGCGGCAATTAACTTTTAGTATCGATGTTTGCATTACATTTTCTCTCTTTCTGCTTTACTAAGGCAGTCATTAAAATTCAGTGTGAGTAGTATCAAACTTTATCATAAAAACCTGCCTTGCTTAGAGCATCTACTTGATTTTTCAAAAGCTGCCTTCTCGGTTTATATTTCCATTGCTGCCTTCCTAGGAATATCAAGTTTCTTCCGGCCATGACATTAAGACACATTAGGTTAAACCTACCTATTTTATACAGTTTGAGAAAAAAGAATATTGCTGCCCACAGTTTGATCTGCTCAATTCAAGTTTTAAGATGTGAATTTCTTTGTAACCAATTAGGGTCAGACACTCTGCCATTGTATATCTCTGTATTTCAAGTAAATTTGCAATTAGGATGGGGTTATACAATAAAACAGAATGATTTCTTTCCCAGAGTTGAAAAAAAGTTACTAAGTGAGGTTTTACTTCCAGTCAGAGTTTAGCAAAGATAGCCAGAACCGGTAATTGGACTCAGAAGATATCTTTATACTTCTAAATTTTACCTTTGCTTACTTTGTTCACCAAATGCCTCTGCCTGGAAGTATATGTATTATTTATAATGTATGCTGTGTTTGAATGAAAGAGAAACACTTACAGGCTCTCCGTTGCACATTCGAATGTAGTAATTTTTTTTGCCTATATTTATCACCCCGTTTTTCTCTCGTGGGGTTTACCTTGGAAATGAGGCATGCTCAATATGAAGATGACATTCAGCTTCAATGTTTTAAATTCCAGCGCTGTCAATGTTGTTATCACATCTGGAACGTGTTAGGAGAAAAGATACCGAATTTTATTATTTAGATTCAATTGTGGAATTGCAGATTGATATTTTTCAATGCGTTTTCATTATAGTTTCTGCCATGGAGGCAGCGTGAGGGCTTTCAGGAAGATGGAGTGGTGTAATTACCAGGTGCACGCGTTCATTAATCCTTCCTGGCTAGAGAAAGCTTCAAGTTCTTCTGCAGTGGCCCATTCGTAAAGCTATAAATATCTAAATTGTGTCAGCCAAGAAGTCATACAGAATGGTGGCTCTTTTTGAGTTCAATTTCATGCACTGTTGCTTTGGTCTTGTGAGGAAAGCTCTGAATTCCTTCGGATAGTCTTGCTTGTAAAGTTCTGAAAACAAAATATCCAACCATTGAGGATTTAATCTAAAACACACTCTGCTTTCACAAACTAATGATAGTGGTAATGTGGATCACGAAATATTTCAGGTGTTTTGCCTTTAGAGCGTTTCTTTTTATTTTGTACGATCAAGGTTATACCTAAGATTTGCTGATTTTTTTTTCAAGCATTTTTGCCTTATCGTCCAGCAATCTGTACAACTTCAAACCTGAGCATCCTTGTATATAATCTTTGGTAATGGAATGTATATATTGAATGTGGAAGCTGTATAATATTTGCTCTAGAAGAATCTTTAAGAGTGCTCCTTAAGGTTTTGAGTATTTAAATATTCCTCAATAAAAATAATTGCAAAGAGATTTTTTCTGCCCAAACTTTGAAAAAAGAGAGAAAAATGAAAAATAATATCAATAAAAAGTATATCAATATGCTTCAATAGCACTTTTCCTCTTATATTTTCCCTTGCTCTCTACTGAAATAACCAAACTAATAGAGACCCCAGCAAGTAATGCTATTTCTTTGAAATACATCTAGGAAGAACCTGAGACTGAATCTAACTCTCTTCCTTGCAAGGATTGTGTTCAGCATACACACACACACACATCCAAATATATGAATATATTTGTTATGATATTGTTTCTTTTGTGTTCTGTAGATTAATGGAGAGCCAGCACATAGTCAAAGTGAGTGCACTAAATAGATTTATCTTTTAATGTTTTCTTTAAACTTTAAAGGTCTCAAAATGTTATTAAAATTTCTTTTCTAATTCTTCCCTATGTTTGAATGTGTCCGAGTCATTGGGAATTCCTAATACATTCCTTCTAGAAGCTTTAGTCCAGGATATTTATAAATATGTTCTCTGCCCCCTGACTTTACAATTTTAAAATCTGTGCATTTTTCTACTTTAAAAATGACAGTAGTTAGTATAATCTTAAAACGAATGTCCAAGAACACTTTTATTCTCTAGGAACTGTAAGAACCACACATTGTAAATCAGTTAAAGAAAGGGCAGGGTATAATTATATTTGAAGTTGAGTGAAAAATGTGTGTGTGTGTATATGTGTCTGTTATTTAAAAGGCGTTAGGAGGTGCCAGGAATTTTGGGGGTCTGGTTTTTACTCTCTGAAAACCCAGTGAAGCCCCTGAGCAGCTCTTATATGAAGGCACTTAGGAACTGTCCAGCACCATGATCAGATTGAAGAGAATTATATTCATATGAAGGTAAAAACTTGTCTTTAGTAAAAGCCAAATCTTTTTAAAGGCAGGACTACAGATTTTGCAAAATATGAAACAGTATGCATTTTGCACGACCTCCCTATCTTTCAAAAACCCAATTTCTAATAGTTCTGAGCTTCCAAATTGAACATATTTTCTACCTTGAAGAAATAGTGTAATGTGGTCCATATGTATCCTAAAGAAAACCGGAACTGAATTATGGGGGAAACTTCTGCTTTCTTCCTTCTGTTGAATGTTCAAATATTTTTAACTATTTGAGTTTTACGTTATGTTTCCCATTGTGTGTTTGTGTGTGTGTGTACATGCACACCTGCACACAAGAGTATATACATGTTCACAGGCCAGGGGTGAAAGGTAGCTTTCTGTAGATACAGAGAAAAATCTCCCCTGAGATATGAAGAAGCAATCATTAGCCATTATGTCTAACAGCCAGCTTTTTAAGATGGTGGTAAAAATTTGTTAACTGCACACAATTTCTAACCTCAATAAATTTTCATTCTGAAGACTAGGAATACTGCTGTATGCATAACAACAGTGGAGACTCAGTGAAGCCCTTATAAAATAGAAAAGGAAAACCGTAATAGCCAGTAACAACGACAAAAAATAAACCTTGGCTCACTCCCATGATAATGAGTATATATGCAATATTCATCAGTAAAGGTCTCAATGGATTCAGCTGATATTCAAGAACCACTGGAGATGACAGCGGAATAAGAACTTCTATTGCTAACTCCTTCTGCCAGTGCTTAAGGAAATGTAGATAACAGGAAGGCATCACGGTTTTTCCTAGAAGGCACAGTCTTGTTTCAATGGCTGGATTATATAACAACACCTACAGAAGAAGCATCTTAGAAATTTCCTTGATGCTTATTTTCTCACTGAATTTTGACCACACCCCTCACTTCCAGAGACAAGAACAGAAGAAGTGGCTTCATGATTTGGTCCTTGAACAAAAGGATGGCTCAAGAGCTAGACCAGCTCCTAAGCCCAGTTTTAACTACTGAGGAAAGGGAAGCTGTCATATCTCGTAGGTAACCATTTCACTGCATACTCCTAATCTGGGAGTGTGAGGAAGGAAGGCTATTTTTTTTTTCATACATTGGATGAGATTTTTTAAATTTCTACTTTAAGCAAAATATTATTTTATAAGCCAGTATAGCCTCTCTTCAGCTGTTTTATCAGTTCTGAATTAACCTCAATTTTGGTTTATACTTTTTTCGATCTTAAAAAATATAAGAGTAATCCATGTGTACTGGAACAACTCAAACCAGACAGTGGTGCATAGAGAAAGATGTAATGTTCTCTCCCACTCCTTTCCCCGATATTAACATTTAGGTGGTAGTTGCTTCTGCATCAATATGCATTTGAAGCTATATCTCCAGGTTTACGACACTGTGAGTCGAAATTGACTCAATGGCAATGGGTTTGGTTTTCTGTTTTCGGAAGAATGTTGTAAGGAGATGCTGCGAGGTAGTTGAGACTCAGTATAGCTTGCTTTGCCTACCCTTCTCCTTAGCTTCTCTCCTTGGAATCAATTTGCTCATCTAAAGATGTTTAAAACAAGTGTCCACATTCCTGGTAGCAAAAAATATTCACTGACTGTTCCTTTGAAGGGAACATCAAGATTTGGGGAATCATGAGGGAAATGCCTGAAACCCCTTTTCTTTCTGTTGCTGTTCTTCTTACTACTATTACCAATAAATATAGACTCTTATATTTAATAGCTAAAAGGAGTTGTCCTTTCTTTCTCATCTTCTGAGTTTGTGGCCCAATACCGTTATAGCAGCAAAGTTGGTGGGAATGTCCTTTCTGTGGTGCACACATCGTGGAATAGCACCCTCACATGTATAAATGGTGCTAGGTATCCAGTCATTTTATAGGCTTTAGAGTTAAATGCAGCACGATAGGCTAAAGGAGGTGTTATACTTCTGTCAGCACCAGTGACAGCAAGAGGACAAATAATTGGTGATGGCAGCTATCATTTAAGCGTCTACGTGTCAGGGACTGTATTATTTTTTGATGTTCTTACTTCCCATTCTTCCACCAATAGAATGCTGCAAATAATTGCCATCACCTACTGAGTGTTGCTCTGTGCCCGTGACCAGGCTAAGTGCTCTGCACACATTGTTGCTAGTTGCCATTGGGTCGGCTCTGACTCATGGCGACCCCATGTACAACAGAATAAAACACTACCTGGCCTTATACCATCTTCACAATTGTTGGTATGCTCAAGTCCATCGTTGTGGACACTTTGTATTTTGAGTGCCTTCCAACCTAGGGCTCTTATCTTCTAGCGCTATATCAGACAATCTTCTGTTGTGATCCATAGGGTTTTCATTGGCTGATTTTCAGAACTACATTGCCGGCCTTTTCTTTCTAGTCTGTCTTAGTCCGCAAAAAGTTGTCCACCATGGTTCACCCTGCAGATATTTGAAATACTGGTGGCATAGCTTCCAGCATCATAGCAACGTACAAGCCACCACAGTGCAGTAAACTGACAGACAGGTGGTACACATATTACCCTATTTCATCTTCATAATAACCTCATAATTGAAATAATTATTATTTTAATTCTCAGATGATGAAATATGTTCTCTGTGTGTGACGCTGTCAGTGCCCTGCTCATATCCCTCACATCCATTTCACATTTTCCCAGTGTGTTTACATTCCCAACAGGCAGCACCTGTACCTTTTGGTTGAAGAGTTGCCCTCAGGCAGCAAGAGCCCATCTGATCTGTGCAAAGGCAGAGCTGAATGTTTCTTGAAATTTACTTCCCAGTGTAGGGGGAGCCAGTAATCGATGACTGCTGGTTGCGGAGGCATAAATGCATCAGTTCTTTCGCTCCCAATTGAGAGATTCAGAGGTATGACCTACACTGTCTCGCCGGGGCTGCTGATGTTTTGTCATACACATGGCTGGTCCCTTTCCCTTCCCAGTTCCACTTTCCTGCTCCCTTACCATGTTTTTTTCTGGAAACATGTCTTACTGTATCACTTTTTACATGAAGCCTCATCTCAAAATCTGACTCTAAGAAACCTAAACTAAGATGTTCTCTGAATGTGCAACTGTATTGTTACAAATGTCCAAACTCTCTCAGTAAGTGACCAATATGAGAGCAAGACAGATCTTTCCGGATCCAAATTCCTTGTTCTTTAACTAGTAACTTCTACTGCAACTCATTACTCAACCTTTAGTCGGCAAGTAACTATTGCATGCCTGTTTTCTGGCATATTATCTTAATAGCCTAATTAATATATTAAAGTTAGTGACTATTTTTTATATCTGTACATTTGAGATGCTGTTGACCTGTCTGGGCCACAGTTCTCTCGTTTGCAGAATGGCTGCATTAGTGGTGTGATGTGAGGACTAATGAGGTGAGACAAGTAAACTGACAAGAATCACGTTTGACAATTACTCATGCTCATTAAACATTAGCAGTTTTTATTATTATGTACACATTGTTACTGGGTGTCTAAACTATGCAGCCCCTGGGTGATGCACATGGTTAAAGTGCTAATCGAAACATTGGCAGTTCAATCCACGCAGAGGTGCCTTGGAAGAAAGGCCTGGTGATCTACTTCCAAAAAATCATCGATTGAGAACACTATGGAACACAGTTCTACTCTGATGCTCATGGGGTTGCCATGAATTGGAATCAACTTGACAGCAACTGGTTAGGGCTAGGGAATATAAATCACACAGTTTTAATTTATGTTGAGCAAAAAGGTAAACGCTGTATCTAAAGAACAAGAGATATTGATATAGACACTGGAACTTGAACCATAGAAGAAAAAGGTAATAACAGGTGCCCCACTAGATGTCTCTAACTACTGGCTCTGTGTTTCACTTTAGCTGTGGTTCATCAAGAGAAAATCTTGGAGACATTTCTGCTAGACTCAGCAGATCATTTTAACAAAGATGAATGATATTATGCTTGAGATGTGTTCTGCCTTTTGCTAAGTTCATATTTTTCTAGTTCTTAGTAAGAATTAAGCATTTTTAAAAAGTAGTATAAAATAAAATGCATATCCATTTGTCACTTTATTATTTTAACCATATCAGACAAAGTATTCAGTGTGAAGACAGTAGCCAAGTGAACTCTTTTTCTTGTAATGCTCTGAAACAATTTTAGCAGTGGTAAAATTGCTGCAATTTATATTCATCAAATTGCATGATTTGACTTATTTTAGAAAAGTTATTAACTTCTGAAGAGAAGGCTTCAGAAGCATTTAAATGAGTACAAGTTAGCACCACTAGTATACGTGAAGTTCATTTAAAAATACACTGCTAGAAACTATACTTAGCTATAGTATTTCTAGAAAGATTCATTTTTACTTTATTTTGTAGGGATTTATTTTGTATTTATGAGCACTCTTGCCTGCCATTGTAAAGGAGAATGATCAAGTCATCTTTTACGAACCTTTTTTTTTTTTTTAATCAAAAGGGGTGGGGGTATTCTGGGAAAAACAAAACACTTCACTCTGCACTTTTTGTAAATCACTTTAGAAATCAGCCCTGAATTGGGATAGGCGGGATCTCACATTTCTTTATTCCTCACAAGCTTGTTGGATGTGAACCATTGCAAAGCTTTATCAACTTAAAAATTAATTTTCCCAAAAAATTGCAAGAAATCTTATCCTCCTCCTTTTCAATGTTTTAAAAATTACTGTTTTTTTCTAATTACCAAAGTAATACAGTTCAGTGTAGTAACAATAACCATATCTAACATGCATAACTTTTAGTAATTTACATGGATTGATTTTTTAATCTCCTCAATAAACCTATGAGGTAGATACCCCTATTACTCCCATATTAAAGATGAGGAAGGAGAGTTACAAATAGGTTAAATAATTTACCTGAGTCTATATTTTTTTTTATACAGTTAGCAAATGGCAATGTGTGGATTCAAACCCCAATAGTAAGACAACAGCGCTAGCTATCTTACCAGTGTGCTATTATGAAAATTTAAGGATGCTATGAAAATCTAAGCTACACATTGCGAAAATCTAATCACCAGTTGGAAACTATAAGTAACATTTTTGTGTATGACTTTCTGGCCTTATCTGTATGTCAGTACACATACCACACGTATACACACACTCAAAAAAAAATTCTATTCACTACCTATTTTTCTTGTTCGTTTTACAGTGTAGCTTAGACAGTTGTATTATTTTCTTTTTTATTACATATTTCTGATAAAACTGAAGCAAGAGAGGTTAAGTAATTTGCCAAAGATTGTGTGCTAGCCATCTTTCGGTCTGTCTTTCTCTCTACCTACCTGTCTATCCATCCATCCATCCACTCACTCATCCACCCATTCAGTTAACTTTCTCTCTGTCTTCCTCTCTTTTTATTTCTATTTATTATCTATCTTAACCTATCCATCATCATATATAGTTTTAATTGCACAAACCTATTTTACGGAATTATAGGCTGGAAATATATATATTATAGGGTCGCTATGAGTCGGAATCGACTCGACGGCACTGGGGTTGGGTTAAAGGTTAACTCTTTGTTACCAAAGACCACACTAGGCATGAAAAAGCAATGAACATTGATCTATGTACATATGAAGGAATATACTAAGCACTAGAGAAGTGCAGTGGAGGGTGATGGCAGCCGTTTAGAATTTTACAAAACAATCTCATGTACGTTATTTCATTTGACTTTTACCACAATCTAAGAGATTACCATTATTATTTTTCTCATCTGATGTCCTGCTTCTTACAACCATACCAGTTAATCACAGTTAATGGTAAAAGAAAATAATATCTTTGATTCTTGTTGGATGCCATCGAGTTGATTTTGACTTATAGAAGAAACCCATGTGACAGAGTAGAACTGCCCCACAGCGTCTTATGGGCTATAATCTTTATGAGAACCAATTGCCTGGCCTTTCTCCCTTGGAGCTGCTGTGTGGGTTTGAACCACCCACCTTTCCATTAGCAGCCAAGCACTTAACTGTTGCCCCAGCAGGGCTCCATATCTTTGATGCTAATATTAAATTATAATCATATCATTAGAGCCATTCAATTTGTGAATTTCAAGAGGCTGTAATATGGTAGCTTCTTCCTCCTGACATCTGTTTGAGTTCATTTTAGGCATTATAATTCATAGGTAATCTATATATCATCTAAAATGTGGATACATGTTCACATGGAGATAATAAATTATAACAGAGTGAGAAATGGCTGTATTGTGCTATTTGTACTCTGTAACTTACAGGAAATCACAGTTGTCTTGAAAATCGAGGAATTACAGTGTTTGAGATGAAAAGATTTTTTCTACTAATATCAACACATTTTAACATATTTCTCTTACAGTGTAACTTAGCAGGAAATCTTCAGAGCCATTCACTACTGCAAGAAGCATGCTGTACAGAACTTAAAGCACCTTCCCTTTCCAATTCTTTGAGAAGCAACTGTTTTTTTTCCCCCCAAGAGACTTCAAATGCCATTAAATTTAGCATCAGTTGGAGGCATACCCAAACAATGACAGTGAAAGCTCCAACGACTAAATATGTTATCCCCATTCACAATATTTTCATATTGTATGTTCTTTATCTATTACCTTGCAAATATGGAAGTTGTGTAGTTATTCACAGGAACAAGCCTACTGCCAGCAAAACCCTAACAGTGACCTATTTTTAAATACATTCCACACAGGTGGCATAAGTCCCAATATTTATCCAGTTATAATCCTTTGTCATTTTTATGCCCCATCATGTTGTTTGAACTAGTGAGTTTTGTTTGCTTTTCATTAATGATGATATACTTTTAAAAGCAGATGAATTGCAAAATGTGGATTTTATTTTTGAAAGGCTAGCATGTCCTTGCCTAATTGTGTATATAATTCAGCATAATGAAGACTAAATATGTTCTTTAGCCATGACGGTTTTATGTATTATTCTGTCTCCATTTTTTTTTTCCTTTATCAAAGATCCTCATCAGTGCACTGTTTTGGCCTTGTCTTTAAATTTATTATAATGAGATATAAATAGCATGGATCCTAACTTTCAAATAGCATCCTTATATATTATTTCTGCGTGCTAATAATATAAATGAATTAGAAGCAACTTATATTTAAATCAGATTGGAAATTATTTTACCAGAAATGTTTCTTTGAGGTTGTCTATGTAACAGCTGCAATACAATAATTAACTCACTTAGGTTAGTTTCCCTCTGCTTTTGATACTGTTTTAACAAGAAAGGTGATGGGGAACCCAATCCATTCTCATTAAGGCATCCAGAGAGAATCAGCCCATGCTCTAATAGTTCACATTTTTCTATTAAAACCCAAGTTGGAATCCATAAGAGTGAAACGGAGAAGAATTCAGCTTTAAAGGCGGCAGATTTGAGACGATCCTATGGCAACAGAACTGTGCTTGAGGGAAATCAGTTGCAGCATCTTCTATAATTGTGTCACCTAGATTTTGCCTTAGGAATCTCTGGATTTCTAGAGAACACCATGACCTCAAATGTTGTATCTTACTAGAGAATAGAAGTACATTAGGAGAATTATTTGCCTACAATTTATGGAAGACAGGCAAGTCTTAAGAGTTTATCAGGCACTAAGCTATTTGCCTGGGCCTCCAGATCATGTTAAAAATACAACGTTTGAGTTACACACAGTAATCAATTAGTGAACGATGATCATCAGTATCTAGTAGAAACTTAAAATATAAGACTTATTTGTATTTTTAACTATCATGGGAGGCCCTGGCAGCCTACAATAAACAATTGTTGTTTTTGTTGTTGTTATATGCCATCAAGTTGTTTCTGACTCATAGCAGCCCTATATGACAGAGTAGAACTACCCCACAGGGTTTCCTAGGCTGTAATCTTTATGGGAGCCGATCACCAGGTCTTTTCTCCTGTGGAACCACTGGGTGGGTTCAAACTGCTGGCCTTTTGGTTAGCAGCTGAGTGCTTAACCATTATGTCACCAGAGCTCCTTGAATAAACAGTGAGTGCTCATTATTTGAATTGCACAAGTTTAATGTGCAGGGTCAATTGCCAGAATAATGAGTGAGCCTAGCCTGATCTCAAGATTCTCTGCTCTATGAGATTAGGCTGTGCTGCTCAAATAATATGCTACAGTGTTATCTGCAGATTTTCCAAAATGAGTGGCTCAATCAAAGATTCTTATAAGAATTCAGGGGAAGGCATTCCTGTGTAATTGTGTATAGATAAGAAAAGTCTCATGTGGGAGGGGAAGTTCCAGGAAGGGCATTTATTCATACTCAATAAATTTGTAGTGAGTTTCTACAATAATAGAGCTCTGTGTTAGATGCTGAAGATAAAACAAGAAACTAATAAGACAACAAAATACAACATGAAAGACAAGTTCATGGTCTGGTAGCTCTACAGAAGTTGTCTAAGTCTAGTGAAGATAAAGAGAAAAGATATTCCAATGCAGAGTGGAAAAATCCAGAAGTAGGATGCAGGGTGAGATGCCTGGAAGACAATGAGAAGAAAATCGTATTGAGTAAAGGGTGATTTGGGCAACGTCAGATAAAATGCCAAGCTTGAATGCTGAGAAAAGACTCGGCGATAGAGTAGACATCATGAGCAGTAGTTTCTTAGATGATGATGGTGGTGGTGATGATTATAGCTATTAATTTTATGCCAGGCGATTTGGTGGGTGGTTAATATGCACTGTATTATTCTAATAATCATTCAGAGAGCTTTAGCCTTAATTTATCCATGAGGATACTGAGGCTCAGAAATCAGGTAATTTGCCTAGGCCACACAGCCAGAAATGAAAGAGCTGAAATTCAGACCCGTGTCTGTCTGACTTCAAAGCATTTACAACAGTTTTTCCTCCTTTTTGCAACGAAGGTTAGAGATGGCTCCATATCATCATGGAATAAATCAGATTTTCTTTTAAGTATGATGTATTACATTAATGAGGAAAGTACAATATTCAGTGCATATTCTTAACCATTGTTTTCTTAAACTTGCCAACTTTTCTGTGAGGTAGATAACTCCCCCAAAGGAACCCAGCAAATGCCAGTAAAGGAACCGAATGTTAAAGTCTTTTGTCAAAACCTCTGTTTTTCTCAGTGAGAGGATGGAAGGACAGTCAAGGCGGATGAGGTAAGAGGGACTCTTTACTATGTAATCTTCTGAGATTATGCAAACAAAAGACAAGTCAGCAAATCCCTCTTGATGTGAGAAGCTTTAACATAGTCTACAGTATTTCTCTAGAGCTTTCTCCCCTGCAGTTCTGCCTCTCTCCTACACAGCCTCAGGGCTTTGGGTAGGTGATTCTATCACCTCCAAGGAGAGGCCTGACCGCATGATCCAGGGCAGCCTCCTCATCTTGCACCATCCTGTAACATTATGCTGTAGCTCAGCTCCTTATTTCACTTACTTTCTGCATCCTGGCCATTGTCTGGGTCCAATTAGGATGTAAGCAACATGAGGGAAGGTACCTTGTGGATCTTTTCACCAGTGTATCCCCTGTGTCTAGCGCATTAGGAACCTAGCCAGCCCTCAATATGTATTTGTGGAAAGAATGAATGAACCACAGAAGTCTCGTCCACATTCACTGCATGTTTTGTCTCCATGTCACTTCTCCTGCCTTGTCATCATATGCCATCTCAGTCCCTGTAGCTTCACCCAACAGATTTGATTGTCCAGAAGATTTTGCAGCCACTGGCCACCATCCTCACAAAGAGACCTCAGGGCCCAGCATTTCTTGTGAAACAGCCAAAGAGTATTAATTTTTTTTAATTAAAATTAAGGCTTTCTACAAAAGTATCTGTGTCTTAATTAGACGAGAAAATATGTGAGATCTCACGTGTGTGTATATTGAGCTCTTTCCCTGTTGAATTCTGGATTTTTTCTTATTGTAAATAAATTAAAAGATGGTTCTGAAAAGTAGAAATAAAATGTTATCAGAGGCCTGGAGAGCAAAGGAAAATAACAATAGCATACTTAGGGTCCTGCATGCTAATTGAGTTAAGAGCACACGCTGAAACCATAAGTGGAGAATTAATTATTTTTATTTAATTTGAAAATGTTAGATGTTACTGCATAATGATGAGGTGATCATAACTCCTGTGTTCCACGCAGCGGAATATCTCTAAGCATTTTGACTGTAAACTTGTCAAGCATGCAAACCTGACTTTGCCACAGCTGCAGGTTATACCTGCCTTGTAGGAGCAAAAATTGGGGGGAAAGTGCCTAAACTGCATTTTTCATTTAATAACTAATGTTATTTTTGAACATTATTTGTCTAATACACTTTAGGAAAGAAACTATCTCAATAGAAATTTTGAGAAGTGGTTGCCTAATGCCTCTTGCTAACTGGATTTTTTTAAATATGATTTTACCATTGAAACTTGAATTTTACCCCAGTATTGATGATTTTCATATGCTGCTTCTTTTAATTTTTTTTTTGTCAAAGATTTATCACTGTGGTGTAATCTTGTAAAAAAAAAAATAACAATTCAAATATGGCTAGGCCATTTAAAAATCCGTCTGTTATAATTCAGCCCATTTAATCACTGCGGTTAAACAACTTAGGAACAACTAAGTTCCATTTCAATAGAGGACACAGTTTTCTACCCAGTATAGACTCATAGCGACCCTATAGGACAGAGTAGAACTGCCCCAAAGAGTATCCAAGGAGCACCTGGCGGATTTGAACTGCCGACCCTTTGGTTAGCAGCCGTAGCACTTAACCACTACACTACTACGGTTTTCTACGTGGGTCATAATACCATATTACCATACAATATCTTGTAAAAGGTGAATTCAAGTTGCGTCTTTGAATATATTGCAAATCCAGTCATAATTTAAGATTTCCTAACTTAAGATTAGTGACTAAATATTGGCAGGTTTAAAGAACTTATATGTAAACAGCAGACAAAAACAAGGGTGGAATAAGTAATTTTAGTACATCATTCACTTGCACAGAGCAAATTCATTCACACCTTCTTAAGCCCTGTGAAGAAAATAGACTTCTCAAACCTTGTTAAGATAACAACCTATGTTTCCTTTTTTGTTTCTAGTGTAAAAGAGAGCAAAATTTCCTCATAGGAAATAGCCAGGCTCTTTTCCTTTCTCTCCTTTTACTCCAATTCTTGTTTCCTTACATTCTCTTGAAAGGCAGGCTTGATTTCTACAGGGTTTTAAAAGTGTTTTAAGAATGGTTATTGTGAAATAATTGTAGACTTATGAGGAGTTGCAACAGTAGTACAGAGATGTCCTGTATATACGGTTTTCCCCAGTGGTAACATTTTGTGTAACTATAGTACATGATCAAAACCAGAACATTAACATTGGCATAATAGGATTAACCAGATAATAAACTTTACTTAGATTTCATCAGTTTTTGCATGCACTCTTTTTGTCTGTCTTTATTTATTATTATATGTCATATAATAATATAAATGTGTACAGTATAATATAAATACTATCACAATCAAGATACAGAAGTGTTTTGTCATCACAAAGAAACTTACAGGATGATTTTTATAAAGTAACCACAAGTATGTCAAAGACCATTACTGTATTAAATAGCCATGTATTTCTTTGGGTCTCAGAAGACCGTTTTTCACTCCCCTGATGTTTTGCAGTGAATGAATGTGAGAACATCCACCTCTTCCTGGCTCTATGAACATGTTGAGTGATATTGTAATATTTACAATGTCTTACTGGACACTTGTTTTATTTTGATGGTTTGAACATGGTGAGAATAGTAGCAACGGCCTAGGTTAGCAAAGAGGAAGTGAGGTTTTTATGTACACCTCAGCCATTCCCCCAACAGAGGGCTCCTGTCTTTGCTATTCGATGATTCCTTTTGAAAAATGTACAAAATTTGAGAATGAATTATATTCTCCGATTTTCCAGTACATATACCTTGAGGAGAGCAGTTTTAGGAATTCAATAGCTGTGTTAGCTCTTTTGGTCTCCAAAAAAAGTTTCTTTTAGTGTCCTAAGCCAGTCATTTCCTACATGAATGGGCTGATGATGATGCTAATTTAGCCAGTAGGATATAGACAATGCGTTCACTCAGAGTGATAATGGCTCTGATAGGAATTATTCCATATGCCATACAATTGGTTTAGACACAATGGAAGTGTGCACAATGGTAATTGATCTCAATATGGCACAATGGTGAAGAGCTGGGTCTTGAGAGTCAGAATTTTGTTCTGCAACTCAGTACCTGAGTGTGCTTTGCCAAGGTATGTTCTGCAGAGCTCTTGGCACCCACCCACTAAGCTCTCAATATATGATGACTATTTATTATTAGTCATGGAGTTTAAAGACTAATTTATGTGGTCAATGGTAGAAACAGGAGTCAATGAGCTGCAATAAAGTAATAAGAGATGCAGAGAGTAACTGCAGTGGGGATTCAGAGGAGAAGGAGAAATAGAACTAACATCCTGTGAGCCCACTGTGTATCAGAAACTATGCTAGCTGCCATACAAAACTCATCTCATGTTACGCTCACGAGAGTTTTGCAAGGTGGTAGATGTTATTGGTTACATTTTGTAAGTGAGCAAACTAAAACTGGGTTATAGAGTTAAGAGAGTGGTTTCAACACAGTTATTGATCTGAATCAAGGTCTGTCAAAACCTCCCCAAAAAACATTGCTATGGAGTTGATTTCGACTCATAGCAACCCCATAGGACAGAGTAGAACTGCCTCATAGGGTTTCCAAGGAGCGGCTGATGGATTCAAACTGCCAACCTTTTGGTCATCAGCTGAGCTCTTAACCACTCCACCACCAGGGCTTCATCAAGGTCTGTAACACTCTAAAAATGGTGCCATTGAGGTTGGGAGTAGTGAGGAATGTCTTTATGAAGAAGTTACTTGAAAAATAGGTAAGGAACCAAAAAAAGAAACCAAAAAAATTCTTTTGTGTCCTAAAGTCATTCATATATATATATAGTATGATAGGAGAGTTAGCTATCCATTTTGAATGGATTGATGATGTTAATTTTTTTAAAAGGGAAAAATAGAGGGAAGAGAATTGTAAGCTGGAGGAGAGTCATAAGTGAACCTTCAATGGCTTGGCTCCAAATAGCATATGTGACGTTCAATCAAACAGCAATGGAAACAGTTTGGCTGGAGATTGCTGTTGAGAAACTTGAGAAAACTAGAATCCTGACAGGAATTTGAATTCTCATCAGAATCATATAAGATTGTTTGTTAATATACAGATGCTTGGGCCCCCACCAAGATCTGCCAAATTAGAATATCTTGTAATATCGTCCATGGAATAGGTGTCATAATTAGTCCTGAAGTAGGCAGGACTGAGACTACAGATTATGTTGAACAGTTGTATATAGGGGTCACAGCAGGGTTGACAAGCCAAGCATACAGAAAACTGACTTGTAAGCCAGAACCTAGATTTTTCAAGAAACAAGAATTCTGCAGGCAGAAGGCTTGATCTAATGCAGCACCGTGGACAGCTCTCAGGCAATCTTGTTTTCTCTGAGAACCTGAAATTAAAAACCATGATTTCATCTGAAGGTAACTTTTCCTTCAGCCTTGCTGGCTTTAACATGAAACAACTACCTTTTATTCCTTAAAAAGCCAGTCTCTATTAATTCATGCCCAATTTGTCCTTATCAGTCACTCAGCATCCCTGTATAATGCCAGGCCTGACAGATGGATTAAGGTTTCCTCTCTGCACATTGGCTCACTCTTTTAGTTTATGGAGTTGTGTTCCATTAGTTTAGTTTTGTTTTTTTACAGCCCTAGAGTTATGTATCTCAAATGGGTTTAGGGCTCTTGAAGAAGTTCCTTTACATTTTAATCGATATTTTCCCCCAGAAAACCTTTTTTGTCAAGGGGTTTATCAGATACTTGGGATGATGGCAATGGGACGCACGAATCAGGTGGGAGGAATTAATGAGGGCAGTAACTTCAGGACCTGGAGCTCCAAGATTAATCTCCTAAAGCTTAACTCAGCATTCCCAGTGAGTTTAACATTCAAGAAGCCAGAATAATCTACATTTTAAAAGCCTTTATGTTATCTGTGTTAATGGCACATGTTATAGATAACAGAGTATTCTTTTCTAGATTACAGTCAAAAAAATGTGGAGAGTTCTACTTTTTCCATCGGAGAATTGGAGTTTGTATATCACGGGATGGTTAGTTTTCAAAATCAGTTTGGATCTCAGAAAATGCTGACATTCTTTATTGAAGGACAAGTCAGAACCAGGCACCAGGCTGTGCCATGAACAAGACATAATTTATCTCTGACCTTTGGGGGTTTCTCAGGCTCTGCTGCTTGTTCACTTTTCCTTGTAATCTGCATTAATTTGCTGCCTGGCTGTTTGTAGATTGGCCTTCACTGCCAGGAATAGGATGTTCTGCGTAAAGGAGCATATGCCTTATTGAGACTAACCTAAGCAGAGAGGAGAGTGTGACCAATTGCCTAGATAACAAGTAGTGACAACAGAGATATTATTCTAGTATGAATGTGTTCAGTTTTCCTTTTTCAGTGGGTATCACATCTGAAGGCCTGGCTGGGATATGCCAGGTGGGACAGACTGAAAAGAGCTCCAATGCCAACGGCCCTCCAACTAGAGGGTGCCAGGTGTTCAACACACATACCCAAAATGCAGTCATTTGAAATTTAAGGGTTGGTTTACAAAGAACATAGTAATAAATATATTACTAAAAAGAAAGCTGATTTTTAGCTACTATTGCTATGACATGACGAGTACCAGAAAATCCCAATAAAACATTAATAATGCTCAACATTTTCTGTAAGTTTAAAACTTGGTTCATTAAGATAGAATATTCCAGGTCATTTATATAATAAGATATTTTTGATGCTGTAAATTCTAAACAGGTTTATATTGCCAATCCCAATTAATATCCTGCTTAATGTGTTGTCCATGAAGTTCATAACTAATTTTAGTATTGATATTTAATTCCTATGTATCTTGACTTATACAGTTTATGTATATAGTAATTATAACTGCAAACTAGGCATCCATTAATATTAAATAAGAAGTGTATGTTAATAGAAAATTAAAGTTAGATATTTGAGATACTTTGAAATATTCAACATCTTTAAATTTGTATTTTGTGTGAACCACCTTTAAATAGCTAATAAACCACGAGTGTAAATAAAAATTAGCAAGTTATTAGAATGATTATGTGAATTACACTTACTTTTCCACAACATGAATTTTTCAAATATATATTTTATTACTGTTTTAAGAACGAAATAATTCCATATATTTGCATGGTAGATCACTTTTAGTCTCAGAGTTTTCCATAAACATTTTTTCTTCTTTAGTACTGCAATAACTAATGGAGTTGAAAAAACAAACCTGTTACCATCGAGTCAATTCTGACTCATAGCAACTCTATAGGACAGAGTAGAACTGCCCCATAGGGTTTCCAAGGAGCAGCTGGTGGTTTTGAACTGCCAACCTTTTGGTTAGCAGCTGTAGCCCTTAACCACTGTGCCACTAATCTGGAAAGTTGTACATAATAAACACATGCAAACAGAGATAGTGATGATAACAGTCACCCCAAACCATTAATCCATAGCCGAAATAACTATGGACACGTTTTGGTTTTTGGAAAAAAGGATGCAAGTTAAATAACTACAGAATCTTTGTTAATTTTTAGATTTAGACAATCTTGCTACTCTCTTTCAGGAATGAAAATACATGTTTTGTTTTGTTTTGTTTTGTTGCCATCTTGGTATGCTATCTTTCCTTTGTAACTCTTTTGTGAAGTCTAGATCAGAAATAGCAAAAAAAGAAAAAGAAAGAAAGACTTCTACTTCAATTAATACATTTCATAAATAAACCAATAAGATGAACTCTTATCTTATTGCAGTGAACTTCTAACTCTTTGTACCCAGGCAACTGACATCAGTAATTGACAAACTTTCTACCTCTGAGAATCCCTTTTTTTCTCATTTTTACATGGGATGTATTTTCTGAATATTTTTTTCACAAAGCAAACTGCATTTATTGAGTTTTTTTTTTCTTTTCCCTTAATCAGACTTATATAAGTAAGTGGCAATAACTACCCGGATCACCATGAGATAACCAGAGACCCTTTGAAATAATGTAATCCTGGGAACAAAAGCAAGAGATTGATCATTCAGTCAACTTTTAAAACCATATCACAGTTAAACATAATTTCTTTTAGCCTGTTGAAATGGGGAAAATTTCTATTAGTATCTTCACAGTTGCTGTTTTTGTCTACATCTCTGTCTGTGCCCACCAGCAGTAGGAAAAAAAGCTGACTTGTTTAGCCCAGATCACTATTGTCATGTTGTCTTTCTCTTCCTTCCCTTAATTTCTACTATATCCATGTGGGCCCACTTACATCATCAGTTTGGTGAGATCTCTCAATGCTCTGAATACTTCTGTCACAGCAGCCAAAGCTCTTGATTTAGCATCAGGTTAGTTCAACAAATACACATTGAGTACCTACTGTGTGTCAGGCACTACTGGAGATGTTTGGTATGTATCAGTGAATGAAACAGAAAAGACGCAAGCCCTCTTGGGATCTCAATTACAGCACTCAAACGGTAAACTAAAGACATGATAAATAAATTTTATAGCATGCAAAAAGATGATGAGTGCTGTGGAAAATAAGAGGTAGAACAAAGTAAAGGGACAGCTTATGCTGGGGACATTGTAATTTTAAATAAAGCATCAGGGTACTTATCACTGAGAAGATGGTATTTGAGCAAAGATTTTTTTTTTTTTTTATGAAGGAGGCTAGGGAGTGAGTTGGAGTCCCTGAGTAATGCAAATGGTTAAGCACTCTTCTACAAAACTGCAGGTTGGAGGTTCAAGTCCACCTAGAGGTACCTGGGAAGAAAGGCCTGGAGATCTACTTCTGAAAAAGTAGACATTAAAAACCCTGCGGAGCACAGTTCTATTCTGACACACATGGGGTCACCATGAATTATATAATCTGACCAAGGAAAGGAGTATCAATAGAAAGGAAAAGAGAATTAAAGACTCCAACTTTAAGACATGTGTCAAAGAGGCGAAAAGAGCAAAGGAGAATGAAAAGGAGTGACCAATGAGGTCCAAGGAAAAACAAAAGAGTGTAGTGCCTGGAAACTTGACCTTCTACCTACAAAACCTAAATTTGTGGTGCTTATTTCATCTTGCCCTCCCCTTCTAACTGCTATATCCTTACTTTCTACCCATATAAAGAAAAGGAAAAAAAAATAGCATGTTTTGAGATATAGCACACGAAAACTCCAAAGGGTATTCAATGAATCTGAATAATTCAATGCTGTTCTATGAAAAAATATAGAATTCATAAGAAGGGAATGGCAGTTAGCTTAGAAAATGACTTGAATTAATAATGTCATATCTCCAGTATAGATCTACCTAAGGCTCAATGTTTGAATTAGCAGTAAGATTCCTTAGTAGGGAAAAAAAGAGAAAAAAAAAAAAAGAACTTTATTGTGAGCATTTGTGTCTACATGGCTGAATTAAATCCCTCTAACAATGAAATTTAGTTAACATAGTATCTTGAAAAGAACCCTAAGTGGGATTCAGGGAACCGGAATTCTAAGCATGGTTCTGCTGCTGACTGATTGCATTAACTTCAAATCTATCATTAACCTCCTTGTGCCTCATTATCCTCATTTCACCAAATAAGAAAAATGAAATATTCCTCCTTTCCTACCTCACTTGAATGTTGTGAATTTAAATGTGTGAGAAGTGCTTGAGATGCATAAAATCTGATGGAGTTTTTTATTCATGAATTCAAGGCATCTGAAGTAATTTGACCATGATGGAAATTTGCTTCCTTGCACATTTTTTTTAGAATGACATTTCTGTTACTGACCCATCCATTTATGCAGCACGTTACCTAATCCAAAATGTAAAACCAACACAGGTTTCATCACAAATCAAACTTTATGGATAGACATTACATCCGTGTTATTTTGTATTATTTCATGATATTCATCATTCACATGTTTACTCATTCAATATGTGTTTATTGAACACCTATGGATAAAGCCTCAATTCTGAAGGGACGGTGATAGAACCTTCCATTTTTATATTCCTTTGGCATTTAAAATGTGCTTTTATAGCTGTGATCTCCATTGATCTCTCAATGGCTTGAGGTTGATATGACAGATACACATTTTCATATTTTAAAATGAGGGAATTTTGTCTCTCAGATGCCCATAGTCTCCAACTAATGTGAGACAAAGTAGGGTCTGGGGCTCAGGTGTTCTGACACCGAGTGTAGGATGAATGCTGTATAACATGATCTTTGGCTTACTTTACTATGAGAATAAGGTGTTTTCCATGAGATACATAGTACCTAGAGGAGAATATGATCTGAGATGAGAGCAATAGAACAGATGGTTAAATTATCAACTTTCTTGATATTGTCTTATTTTAAAGGGTTTCCTCCTGTCAGCGTAGACCTCCTCTGAGTAAGACATCATTATGATGACATCTAAGTTTTCCAATGTGGCAAGCAGGTTACAATACCTTACCATAATCTTGAAAACTCCCAGCTCCATCATGATGTGGACTACTTCATTGTCATTTGGTTAAGTAGGTATATAGGCTTGACTTCAAGTTCTGGCTCTGCTAATTGCTATATGATCTTGAGCCTATAAATTAACCTTTCTAAATCTCAGTTTCTTCATCCTTAAAATAAAGGTCACTAGGGTCGCTATGAGTTGGAATCCACTCGAGGGCACATAATAACAAGTTCTAAAAATAGAGCTAGTACCTGTTCCAAGGGGTGTTTGTACAATCACCCATCAAATATAGATTGAGTGCCTACTGTATGACAGATTTTGTTCTAGGTGTGGGATTGTAGGAGTACATCCCCCCCGCAAAAAACCAAACCCGTTGTCATCAAGTCAATCCTGACTCACAGCGACCCTACAGGACAGAGTAGAACTGCCCCATAGAGTTTCCAAGGAGCACCTGGTAGATTCAAACTGCTGACCTTTTTGTTAGCAGCCATAGCTCTTAACCACTATGCTGCCAGGGTTCCCAGGAGTACATCAGAAAGAAAAAATTCTTGTTCTCAAGGAGCTTACATTTTGGTGGAAGAGGCAGATGATAAACAAATGAGAAAATAACATAATTTTAGATATTGATGAGTCTTACACAGAAAAGAAAATCAGGCAATGTGCTAGAGTGTGCCTGGGATACAAGTTTGGAGGTAACAGCAGACAGAGAAGTCAAAGAAAGGGCTCTTAAGAGATTGGCATTTGAGGAAGAAAAGGCCTGGCGACTTGCTTCTGTAAAGATTACAGCCATGAAAACTGGAGCACAGCTGTATTCGGTAACACATAAGATCTCCATGAGTTAGAATTGATTCTATGGTAACTAACAACAACAGCAACAATTGATTACTAAAAGGGAAGCAGGCATGTAAAGAACATTCAAGACAAAGGGAACAGAAATTACAGAGCTCCTAGCAGGAATTTGACCTTTTCCAAGAATAGCATGAGTGGAACGAGGTGATAAACCAAACCAAACCCATTGCCTTCAAGTCGATTCTGACTCATAGTGACCCTATAGGACAGAGTAGAACTGCCCCCATAGGGTTTCCAAGGAGCACTGGTAGCTTCAAACTGCCAACAGGTTTTGGTTAGCAGCCGAACTCTTGACCACTGCGCCAACCAAGCCTAATGCGGCGGTGGAAGGGGTGAATGTCAGGAGATGAGGAGAAAGATCTAGCAGGGGCCAGATGATGTACAGTCATCTGGGCCATAATAAATAGTTTCTTATTTTTATTTTTCTAAATTAAAAGGGAAACCATCGGGGTTTTTAAATAAAGGGAGTGATGTGATATGATTTATGTTTAAACATATTTGCTCTTGGATGAAGGCTTCATTGTGGGGATCAGCTTTATGAAAATAACAGAGATACATGTAAAATGCTTAGTGTGATATTTGGTACATAGAAAGTGATTTAAAAAATTCATGACATTGGAGATGATGTGACTGATGGTGATGATGGTTGTGGTGAGGATGGCAGTGAGGATGATGGTGATTGTATTTGAATCTCCTAACCTTCTGAAAATCTCCATTTGGCTTGTAAATCTAAACGCTTATGTAGCAAAATCCATGCTCTGCTCTGATTTCTGTACAACTTGGTCCAGTTTTGAGGGATGAGGCAAATCTCTCAGGCGTGTGCACCAGCCTTCTGTGTCCTCACTCCTCCTTTGTTAAAACTCTCCACCCAGATTACTTTGGTAAAGACTTCCCTGACCTAAACGTCACTGAGGCTTCAAGTTGAGGAGCAAAAGCTAAAGCATAAGGGGGGGCAGATTAAAAAGACTAAAATGTTCCGAGACAAAGAAATGTCTTTTTAAAAGATGAGGAAAAACAGCAAAGAAGAAGGGATGCTCTTTTTTGCCAATCTAGCCATCCTCTGAAAATAAAATTATTATGTTACAGCTAATAACTATTTGCTGATTTTACCCTTTAAAATGGCCCAAACCCGTTAGCCTCAAAATCAGTTCCAAGGACAGAAACTTAGATATCACACCTCCTGTAGGAATTATCAGTGTCCTTTAACTTCACCCCAGATTCAACAGGAAGATTGACTAAGGAGTCCCTTATAGCAGGTTTTCATTTGCTTTCAAGATATAATTATTATTAGGGATCATAACTTCAATTTACACCTTTTCCATTGATGTATTTGAATTTAATCCTGAGTCAACAGTTATGACCCACTTTAAGTGGGGTGGGGGAGCTGATATTAGATGGTAGGATTGTAATTTTATACTCATGAAGCATTTGGAAAACTTATTGCTTGTCATTTTCTGTTTGTGAAATTGACCACTAATATATGCACATTGTAAGGGGTATTGAGTGTTGGTAATTACTTTTTTGTGTTGTGATTTTATCATAAATTGTGCTTTTATTAGGTGACTCTAAGTTTTGTCGAATGAACGAGTGACACTTTTCCTCTTTCTATCAACTTAATCAAGCAGTGTTGAAGAAAATAATTTGAGACTCATCCATATGTATATTTTTATTTGCAGTGAAAAGAGTTTCACTGCAAAAAGATCTCACAACTTATCTACATAAATGATACATTAATTGGAAAGGAGGAATATAAATGTTTTAGTATGGGAAAAATAAGAAAAAGGGGGCTCTCCTTTTGGATATCCATAGCAAACTATAACTCACATTGGTATTTAATTTTTTGCTAAATTGCCTTAAAAAGGAAATTTTAGGTGTGATTAATTGTCAGAATGATTAAACTAGCTATTTTATTGAGTTTTGGTTTTACTATTTTCTTACAGACTCTGTGCTTGGTACTTTATCATTAAGACATGGGCATTTTTAAACCTTCTCAGTGTCCTGTGTCTTTCCAATTGATAAATCGTAAGACTTTACATAAAGAAGAACTACACGGGTTTTGAGAAATTCTATTTTAAACCCTAAGTTCCTATTTTTTTTCTTTCTTAAACATATTTTTCCTAAATGATTAATGCAACTGTTGGAGGGTGATAAATACCAACCATAGGCTTTAGAGCCTAAATGTTGAATTTGATACTCAGAGTTTAAAGGCATCATGAAAATTTTTCCAGAACTAATGTTCAAGCAATTTGGGTTTTACAGGCAACTCAGTAGTTTTGAATAATGTAGTTATTTTGAAAAGACTAACCATAAAAAGCTATGTTCAGAGAATTAGTACTTTTCATTTATCAGAAGAATGTAGAAGTCAATTGATTGGATTGGAATATACCTTTTTTTTTTTCAATTGTATTTCAACTCAGTATTTAGTTCATGCAAAACCAATCTATTAAAAAAGATTGAATATTCATTTGAAATTAGAACTGTTTAGAGGAAATATATATATATATATATTTTTTAAATGTCCTTTTACAAATCTATTTCTCTTTGGCCCATCTCTAAGCACTTTTAAGATATATTTCCAAAGAAGGAGTCTACTAACTTTATAAACAAATGTGTTTTCTAATTAAACATTTTTTTTGTTGACTGGGATAACATGGCCATGGGTATGCAAGCATTTTCACAATTTTAGCCATTGGTTTTCTTACTTTATAATCACACAACTTTGTTTCACAGTGACATTAATGCATAAAGAAAAGGATGTCCATGCAGAAAATTAAAAGCAAATTACCATGTAGTTACCGTACTTGAGAATTGCCTATTTTCTGTGTATATTTTGCAAAAAAAAAAAAAAATGGATAGTAGTGATTATATCTAAAAGAAAATAGATGGTCTTTGTTTTCACTGAAGGGATACATAATGTACATAACTAGCACTCTTGTGCAATGAGATTGTGAATACATGTCTTTTCATTCATGGTCCAATCATCTTCTTACTATGAAAGCGTGTAATTGGTGGTTTGACTAAATGCTTTGTCTCTTTGAGTAGCATATTGGAAGAGGAAGAGAAATTAGAAATACTTTCAAAGCTACTTCAAATACTAATGATACAGTTGTTTTCAATAGTTAGGTGATTTAACAAAGCTGATGTATTTTATTCTTTGATTATTAAAGAAAATATATTTCTCAGAATACTGTTGAGAGCATATGTGTCACAAAGGATGAATTTATTAAATTGCCAGATAGATATCACTGATACCATTTCTTTTTATCCACTGTAATAGAGCACGAGTCCCATCCTGAAAATAAATCTGTAAATAAACAAATTGTATACGTGTAGATGTGTGTGTGTGTGTGTGCATGTGCGTGTGTGTATACATACACCTTGGTGGTGTAGTAGTTAAGAGCTACGGCTGCTAACCAAAGGATCAGCAGTTGAAATCCACCAGGCGCTCCTTGGAAACCATATGGGGGAGTTCTACTCTGTCCTACAGGGTCACTTATGAGTCAGAATTGACTTGACGGCAATGGGGTTGGGTATATATATATATATATCGGTGTATCCTTATTAATTACAAATTAAAGGTTATTATTAAATAATCAATTTTTAAAGTAGGATGATAATAACTATAAAAAACTAAAACTGTCCTGAATCCAACTTTATCTTTCTTTGGTTCAGCATGTACCTCAAGGTCCCAGAAGGTTTCAGAACGATCATTAAAATCACACCTTATCTTTGTACTGATGAAGTAGAGAAGAGACAGTTAATAGAAATTTCTAGCTGATAGAATGTTGTAAAGCAGAGAACTCACTGTGTTTTGAAAATTAAACATATCTCTTTGCTCACCTTTCTCTATTAAGGATGAGTTTCTTAATTGTGCCAACACATCAAGTGAGCTATTCAATCAGACATTAAGATCCAGGGTATCAACATCTGGTTAAGGTGACATATTTCAATGCAAAAAAAAAAAAACCATGAGAAACCCTTGTTTTAAATCCCAGGGCTCGAGGATAATTTGCAACAGAGGTTTATCTGTCAAGTACACAGAACTGCTAACATTGTTCTAAAGATGGAAGAGTGGGTGTTTGAGCCTTGAAAATAGCTGTTTATATCTATCAAGCTGAGATTGATGGTTAAAACTGCCTTCTCAAGTTCTACCAAATCAACTTTTGTCTCCTTGTGTCTTACATCATTTTACCTATTCAACCTGGATGGTTAATGCCATTTTCCTCTGGCACCACTGTCTGTCCCTTTTGCAAAGCACAGAAAATGGCATGCATAATTGTTGGTGTATCAGACACATGTACTAATAATTCCTGTACAACTTCTGTTGAGTTCAAGAGAGGCTACCTTATATAATTTCCTCTGGCACAGAGCCAAGAACAGTGTTCCATTGCTCCTGCTCCCTCTCCATCCATGAGTGTGAGTGCACCACTTAGCTGACTGCCACTCAGGCAAGGATTTTACAAAGTGGAGTGGCTGTTCTCGTACCTAAGCATGAATCAGGCTCACTAGCAGGGTTGAGCTCCTCCCCCTTCTGATTCAGAGCTTCTCATTCAGTAGGTCTGGGATGGGGTCTGAAATTTTTGCATTTTTAATAAGTGTGCAGGTAATTTTGATGCTGCTGGTCCCAAGACAACAGTTGAGAAACACCGACTTAGAAGAAAGGTAATTAAGCTACAGTTGATAAAACCTGTGTTTCTGCCCTGGCGCTACTTTTGACATCTAGCAAACTGTCAGGGCTTCAGTTCTCTTCATCTACACCATGGGTGGTTAGATAGGATTTCCAATTTAAAATTAAATAGGATTCACTACACGATGTTCCAAACAAGGATGACTATATAGAATACATCAAGCCAAGATCTTTGTCTTAAATTGTAAAACCCTCTTTTATCCAATCTTTATGTGCCCCTCAAAACTGACATTCCCTTTCATTTCTTCACTTTGTGTCCTGTCCATAGGTCATCTCATCCATACACATGGTTTTAATTCCTAACTTCCCTGCAAGGCCTGTCAAATTTACATCTTCAGCCCTAAATTCTCCCCTGATGCAGGCGCTATATATCCATCTGCCTAATAGGTATCTCCACTTACATAGGAGGCCAAGGGCATCTCAGACTCAAGAAGCTCCAAACTGAAGTCATCATCTTACCCTACAAACCTGATACAAACCAGTTTGTTCTATCCCGTGAATGGCACTGCTCACTTGAACAGGTCAAAAGTCTGGGATTCATCTTTGAATCCTTATTGTCCTTCAACAGCCATATCAAATCCACCATCCAATGCTACTTATTTCACATTCTCTGTATTTCTGGAGTGTTCCTCTAGGTCTATTACTATACTAGTTAGTGTAAGCTACCGTCATCTCTCATTGGGATGACTGCAACAAATTCCTACTTTTTTTTTTTAGGTACTCTGTCCCTCCCCAAAAGACTGTTTTCTCTACTTCTAGAGTGATCTTCTAAAAATATATTTCTAGCCTTGTCACTTTTATACTTCAAAATATTTTTATTACTCATGATCTTAAAACATCCTGTGTTATAGATTGAATTGTGTCCCCCCAAAATATGTGTTGGAATCCTAACCCCTATACCCATGGATGTGATCCCATTTGGGAATAGGGATTTCTTCATTATGTTAATAAGGCCATATCAGTTTATGGTATGTCCTAAACCTAATTACTTCTGAGTTATAAAAAGAGCAGATTAGACACAGAAAAAACACACATGGGGGAAGACAGGCTATCTGATGAATGCAGAGGCAGATGAATCTACATGCCAAACAATTCCAAAGATTGCCGAACATTAGAAGCAGAAATAGACAAAAAAAAAAAAAAAAAAAGGACTGAATTTGGAATTCTAGCCTGTGAAAAATAAACTTCTTTCTTTAAAGCCACCCATTTGTGGTATTTCAATTACAGCAGCAGTAGGTAAACTAAGACAGCTTGCAAGGCCCAACATGGTCTAGTCATTGCTATGTTTGCAGTGTTATCTTTCACTACTCCTTTCATTGTCTCATTCTTTGTGCCCCAACCACACTAACTTCCTTTTAGATCATCCTAATTATAGCACCATGATCTCCTTTGCTTTTGCACATGCTGTTCCCTCTGCCAGGAACTCTGTTTTCCATCCCCACCACCACGCTTATGCTCATTCATAAACTTAAAACCTTCTGCTCTTCTTACAGATATCATTTGGTTGTTACCATCACAGGAAGGTTTCCCTGATCATGCCACTTCCCCCAATTAAATTAGGCCCCCTAGCTACATCCTTTCATGGCGCCCTTTATTTTCCTCTCATAGCCCTTAATTATGCTTATGTTATTCATGTGATTATTTGATCATTATCTGTCTCTCCCACTAGGCAGTAGGCTTGGTTTGCTCATCACTGAATTCATAAACCCATGGAACAGTGTTTGGCACACAACAGATGTTCTAGAAAACTTGTTGAATTGATGAATGAAAAATTATACTTTTTTTTTTTAATATGGATCCAAAACTGAGCTTCCCTTTTGGATCTGTCTGTTAGAACTTTGGGCCTATGTAAATTGAACCAATAGGTTTAATTAATTTAAATTGCAGAAAATAATTTTGTCTTTTATGCATGTGACTCTCCTGAGAGTCGAACCCCTCTTTAGAGTGAGTTATTACAGCAGAGCCTTTGTGAGCAAACTCTATATTCAGACAGGCCTGAGTTCAAAACACAGTTCCTTAAACTGGAAATGCTAATAGTCCCAACTTCATAGGGGCGTTATAAGGAATAAATAAGCAGAAGTCACAGTAAACACTTTGTATAGTACCTGCTGCATTCTGACTGCTCAATACACTGAAACTATTAGCATTTTTATGTTAGGTATTTCCAGCCGTTAGCACAGTAGCAGGCATATTAGTACATGCTCAATAAAAAGTTTTGTTGAATTGAATGTGGTATCTATATAACATTATAATTATTCAAGTACCACCTCCCAAAAGTTAGGTATCCTATTCTTCACATATGTGAATTATTTTGGACAAAAATGAAAATCAAGAATTCAAACAGTGAGATCAATGGTGTACCTCAAGTTCTGGATTATTTCATAAAATTTCCACCAATCTTGTGATTAAAGTCAACAGTCTATTTCCTTTAGAATTATTTTAATTCAACAAACATTTACTGAGCTATTGCTATGTACAAAAGGAGCCCTGGTGGTGCAGTGGTTAAGCCCCGGCTACTAACTGAGAGGTTGGTGGTTCAAACCCACCAGCTGCTCCATAGGAGAAAGATGTGGTAGTCTGCTTCCATAAAGATTTACAGCCTTGCAAACCCTATGGGGCCGTTCTCCTCTGTCCTAAAGGGTCCCTGTGAGTCTGAACCCACTCATTGGCAATGGGTTAAGTATGTACAAGCCATGTCGGAGATAAAGATGAGTAAACCATGCCACCATTTTTTAAGGAGCTCACTATCTTGTAAGAAAGTGGATTCGCGCAACAACCCTGTAAGATAACATGGTAACTTTAGATTGGCCTGTAAAACAAAGGATTATAAGTGCAATTAATTTCATTTGGAGGACTTTACTTTCCTGGAAATTATACCCTTTTTTTTAAAAAACCTTTCATGCTTTTCTTTCTTTCTTCAGAAGTCCAGCACCCTTATTCATGGCGTCTTCAGGGTTTTTTCCTCATAGAGTAGAGCAGTTCTCAAAGTGTGGCCCTGTGATCATTATCACCTGGGCACTTGTCAGAGCTGCAAATTCTTGATCTCAAGTTTGAGAACCCTGGAGTAAATGGACTTTGTGTAATAGGACAGGTTTTGTTTATTAGCATCAATTCTGAACTTAAAAATGCATATGCTCAAAACCAAAAGTCACCTTACTAGCATTTAGTTTTCCTTCTTCCTGAGTCAATGTAAGATGAGGCATGTTCCATTTGAGGGCCAGCAGCTGTATTCTTCCTCAAGGTCAAGGCTCCTATAGCACTTTCCCTCACTGCTTCTGCAAAGTAGATTTTAAAGTGAATGTCCTTCTGTCCTTTTGTGTTGTAAAGAACATTTGAAGGGGTGAGATCTGGTTAAACTTAGTGACAGGGCATTTACTTAGATAAAATAACAACAGCTACCAAATAAATCACCAGTGGAGTTCATCTGATTCATTTTGTCTTATTTTTTGTAGATAAGAACAAAATGGTTCACATTAGGGAATATAATTTGCCTGCCAAAGTGCAATTTATTTATTCAGAAACATTTAGAGAGGAATTATAGTATGTCAGTTAGGTTGCAGGCACTATAATAAGCACTAGGAATTCAAAGACCACTAAGCTCTCAAGGAACTTCACAGACCAGTGGGTGAAATAAATAGTTACAATGAAGTGAGATAATATAATACCAAAAACCAAACTAGTTGCCATAGAGTTGATTCCAACTCATAGTGACCCCATGTCTTTCAGAGTAGAACTGTGCTCCATAAGGTTTTTAGTGGTTGATTTTTCAGAAATAGATCACCAGGCTTTTCTTCTTAGGCACTTCTGGGTGGGTTCAAACCACCAACCTTTCAGTTCGGAGTTCAATGCTTAAGCTTTTGCACCTTCCAGGACTCCTAAATAATACAAGCAAAAAAAAAATTGCTGTCGAGTCAATTCCAACTCATAGTGACCCTATAGCATATATAACAGCTACCATTTATTGAAGGCCGACTATGTAAGAGCCATTCTAGCATATAGTTCTTACTCTCACTGTTTAGTCTTTGCAACTGCTCTATAAGATTGGAATTATCATCATTAATTTATAACTAATGACACTGAGGCTCGATAAGTAACTTGCTCAAGGTCATACGGCTAATAAGTGGTGCAGTTACGATTTGAATACGGACTCTATACTCCATTAGGGAAGGAACCATGTCTATTTTCTTTATCATTATATTCCCAGTGCCTAACAGGTCGCTATGAGTTGGAATTGACTTGATGGTAGTGGGTTAACAGTGCCTTGAACAAAACGGATAAATAATTTTGAATGAATACAAGACCTTCCTCATTCAGATAAACTACTGTGAACAATGTGTTAGAGCAGCAAAAAAATAAAATAAAATAAAAAAGAGAGAGAGAGAGAATGTACTTTGCCTGGAAGAGCTGAGAAAAGCTTTTCATAAAATATAAAGAGAAGTAAAATTTGGATAGACAAGAAAAAGCTTAGTGGCAAATCAGGCAGAGAAGAGACCCTGCAAGACAGAGGTGTGAGTGTGTGGTGTGCTTGTGGAAAGAGGAGTAGAAGGAGGAAAGGGGCAGAAGGATGGGCCTTTAGTGTTACACTTGGGGGTTCCCATACCAGCTATCCTGGGGCCAGCATTTCTCTAAGTGCAGCCCATAGACCACCTTTCAGAATCATCTGGATGGTTTGTTAGCAGCTGCAGACTCCTCACCTTCATCCCAGACTTACTAAATCATTGTTAGTGAGTGAAGGCCTAGATTCCATATACTATAAACTCACAGCTGTGGAGTTGATTCTGACTCATAGTGACCCTATAGGACGGAGCAGAACTGACCCCATAGGGTTTCCAAGGCCATAAATCTTTACAGAAGCAGACTACCACATCTTTCTCCTATGGAGTGGCTGGTGGGTTCGAACCACCGACCTTTCTGTTAGCAGCCAAGCTCTTTAACCACTGTATTACCAGGGCTTTCCATACAGTGTACTATACTATACCTTTTATTTATTTATTTTTAAACACTATACCCAGCTGATTAAAAAAAAGCCAAACCTATTGCCTGCCAATTTTGTCGTTTCCTCTTTGGCATGTTTTTATTTTATTTTATTTTTATTTTTAGACTCCTTCCAGTGCCCTTCCTCTTTCCACTGATACATTTCTACTCCATTTTGAAAAAAAACTGAAGAGATATATTAGCACATTTCTTGAAAACCTTATTTGAAAAAGAAGACTTGTGGAGCAAACATTATTTAGCTGATTAATTAAGTCTTTCACTGAGAGACCTTTTGTCATCCCCTAACTTCCTTTCCACAGTCTACGGGCTGCAGGGATAATGTGGAGAAAAGTGAGAGGCTTATTTCAAAAGGTCAGGAGCCAGCATCACCACCTGCAGGTGGAGACATCAAAAGCAGGAGGGGCCCCCCCTAGCTGCAGGGAGAACACCCCACAGAGCCCAACTAAGATGAAGAGCCTTTTAAATTCCTGCCTTCCCATTGCATTTCTGTGCTATAAATGCGAATATTCAGGTCTGTCCTGATTAAGAACCAGCAGATAAAATGCCTCTATGTGAATGTCACACTTCCTTGGCTTATTTATTCTTTGTTTCTCTGTTTCAAGTTATTATGTCCAAATGCCTTGCGCGTAACTACCATGGATACCTATTGCAAGTCAGGGACAGAGCAAACATTTTGTTTCTACACTTGAGTGCACAGCCGAAGCTACATTCTGTACAAATCATTAACTTCTAACTAACATTCATACTTCCAGGCTTATTCTCTACCAGTTTTCTAAATGCATTTGTAATATTGACCTTAAACCTCAATATTAATAATGCCACAATGAGACGGCAAGTTGGATCTGAGGAGCCAGAATCTCAGAAATTTTGTTTGGTCCATAATTGTGATAGGTCTGTAAATCAGGGAAGCAAGGGTTTGGTTGCTATTAAAATGCATTCCATGTTCATCAGTCTTGTAGGTGGTTGTTAATTAGCCAAGGTGGCTTATTAAGCACCTTGGAGGATCAGTATACAATTCCAAGTAACCCTGGCAATCGTAGACATTGCAAGGTGAATTTGTATAGTTTTGTTAGGTTAAGTGGAAACAAACCACCTAGGACCCTGGTTAGGAAATGAAATCAAGAGTGGAGAAAGTCACAAAGCCACAGGTAAATTCATGTTACATTTAGTCCCTTTGTTGTTATGCTGACAAAGCGTTGAGACTCAAAAGACACATTTATTCCAGCATAGATTTTTTTTTTGTCTCCTTAAAATACATAAAATGCAATGCCAGGTTCTCATTCATTCATCAAAAGTTTATCGACTATCTACTGTAGACAGGAACCATGCAATATGATGGTGATACGTAGATGAAAGACTCAGCCCTTGCCTTCAAAGAGCTCCTAGTTGAGCAGGAGAGACCACCATGGAATCAAATAAATGTAATTATGGGCTCTAAAAGGGTTAAGCACTATGTGTAATGGCTATCCAGACCTATAGAACCAGAGAGAGAATCAGAAAAAAGAAGGGCAATTCAGGAAGAAGGAACAGCTTGCATAAAGTCTCATAGATAAAAGTGAATCCCAGATATCTTTAAGGCAAGACTAAGCTTCCAGGGTGCAAGGACGTTCTCAGCTATTTCCAGTACTTGGTGCAGGACTTTGTGAATATGGGAGGAAAAGTGAGATAGGATGTGCCACATCACTGTGGGCAAGGCAAATGGAAAGGAGTTGGTATCAGAAGATGAGGGGACAAGAGAGATCCTAGTACTAGGTAGGCATAACATTCTTCCTGAGAAAATATTTAATGATGGGGACCTTGACTCAAGGAAATCCAATCCGTTTTTTTGTTTGTTTGTTTTCTTTTCCAAGCCTTGGTTTTAGGACCAAGATTAGCCTAAGACAGCTAGCAGGGGCTCTAGGTATAGGAAAGGCTATACTGTGGCATTGATTCAGAGATATATATATATATAATAGCCAGGCAAATCGGCTGACCTCACTTCTTAGGACTGCTTGGCATGCTAGAGGGTCATGGAAACTATTATTACCTGCAGGAATACCTTTGGCTTTTAACAGTATACCAGTTTCCCTTAAGGGTGACAATCTTTACCCTGTGGGCTAAACTTCTTCTCAGTTTGAAGGTGACTTCAGGGGATAGTTTCAATTCAAGGTTTGAAGAGCAACTCAAGGCCATAGTCTCGAGGACCCCTCCAGACTCAGTAGGTCCAATAAGTTTGGATCCTTTAAGAATTCGAAGTGCTGTTCCACATATTTTTCCTTTGTTATAAGATTTCTCTAATATGTTCCTGATTGGAACGTTCAGTAGTGGTAGCCAGGCACCGTCTATTTCTTCTGGTTTCAAGGTGGAGAAGGCAGTGGTTTGTATAGACAGTTAGCCCTATAGTCCAGTTCTTTCTCTGATTCTTGGGTTTCCTGCTTCTTGTTTGTTCCAGATGAATTAAGACCAATAGTTATATCTTAGATGGCTGCTTATAAGCTTTTAAGGCTCCAGGTGCTACTCACCAGACCACAGCCTTAAGCCCCCAAACCAAGAGAACTAATTCTATGAAGTGATTGGTTATTTCTAATTAGTATCAGCATCTGTAGTCGCCCCTCCCTTTGTTGTTGTTGTTGTTGTTGCTCTTATTGCAAAACCATGTCCTTAGGGTTTTCACAGGATGATTTTTGGAAGTAGATCACCAGGCCTTTCTTCCTACCTATCTTAGTCTGGAGGCTTTGCTGAAACCTTTTCAGCATCATACCAACACGCAAGCCTCCACGAACAGATGGGTAGTGGCTGCACATGAGGTGTATTGGCCAGGAATCAAAGCCACGTCTCCCTTATGAAGGAGAAAATTCTACCACTAAATGACCAATGCTTTCATGAGGCTTGAGGTAGGGAGTTTATGAAGACTCTGAGAAGATCATCACCTTATCAACTGGTATTTTGTCAGCTGGGCACATTTGTGTTTGTGGAAACCTAAAGACCTGGGTGGCTTATCCCTCTAAGAGGGGGCACTGATGGGTCCTGGACTCTATGGAACCATAACACTGGAATAAACTATAGCCTATACCTGTATGAAAGGAACCTCTATCCTTGTCAAGTGTCTTTTGGCATTTTTAAATTAATTCCATAATTGAGACCTTTAGTGGGTGAAGGATATCTTCACACCCTCATTCCGATCCTCCCAAATATTTAGCTTAAGAGTGGGAGAAAATAAAGACCATGTAGCCTTGTATGGTAGCCTTTCAACAATTCTAACATCCATACTCTTAAGAATTTCCATTTCTTGCCTAGCGTTGGTAGGGTGATTAATAAAGAGTAATGGATTAAGGCTTAGAAGCAAGAGGGAAGTTACTTAAGTTGTTGTTAGGTGTCATCCAGTCAATTTCGAATCAAAGCAACCCCATGTAATAGAGTAGAACTTCCCCATAGTGTTTTCTTGGCTGAAATCTCTAGGTCACAAATACCAATGATGCAGGCATATACATAATTTCAGATGGTGATACATTCTGGAAATAAACCTGCTTAAGGGGATATAAAATGATGTTAAAAGAAGGCTAGTTTTGATTGACAAGAATGGCTTCTCTGGGAAAGCAATATTTGAGCAGAGAAAAGTTATTTAAAGCAGCAGACCTGGTGAGTATTTGGGAGAAAACATCCCAGGCAGAGGAAACAGCAAGCTCAAAGGCACTTAGGTAAGAATAGACTTGACCCACCTAAGACATGGCAAGGCGATGAGGGCAAAGGAAGGGTGGAGAGAGAATAAGGTGGGATAATAGACAAGGGACAGATCTTAGAGGCTGTGGCAAAAGAACGTGCTCTTTCTCCAAGTTTGAAGGGACATCACTGGAGAATTTGGAGCAGGGGAGTGAAGTGATCTTATTCATTTTCTTCAAAGTCTGTTCTTGTTACTGAGTAGATTAGACTGAATTCTTCGAGAAATGATGGCGGTTCAGATTAGGGTGGAATGGTATGACCAGTGAGAACTTGGGTTTAGTATACATTTCAAAGGCATAGCTGACAGGATTTGCTGTGGTAAATTAGATATGCATTATGAGAAAAATTTTTTTTAATTGGGGAATATTCCTAAATTCTTGCCAAGAAAATGGGAAAAGTGGAGGAGGAATGTTGTTGTTGATAGGTACCCTCAAGTCAATTCTGACTCATAGTGACCCTATGTGCAACAGAACGAAACACTGCCCAGTCCTCTGCCATCCTCACAATCATTGTTATACTTGAGCCCATTATTGTAGCCACTGTGTCAATCAGTCTCATTGAGAGTCTTCCCCTTTTTCACTCACCCTCTACCAAGCATGATGTCCTTCTCCAGGGATTGGTCCCTCTTGATAACATATCCAAAGTATGTGAGACGAAGTCTCGCCATTCTTGCTTCGAATGAACATTCTGGCTGTATTTCTTCCAAGACAGATTTGTTTGTTCTCCTGGCAGTCCATGGTATATTTAGCATTCTTTGACAACACCATAATTCAAAGACATCAGTTCTTCAGTCTTCCTTATTCATTGGCCAGCTTTCACATGCATATGAGGTGATTGAAAACACCATGACTTGGGTCAGGCACACACTGGTCCTTAAAATGATATCTTTGCTTTTTAACACTTTAAAGAGGTCTTTTGCAGGAGACTTGCCCAATGCAACATGTCGTTTGATTTCTTGACTTCTGCTTCTATGGGTGTTGATTGTGGATCCAAGTAAAATAAACTTCAGTATTGAAGTAAAATACAACTTCAGTAATTTCTCCATTTATTATGATGTTGCTAATTGATCTAGGAGGAGGAATAGGTTGAGATAATAAAAAAAAAAGAGGTAATAGGAGAGATAAAACCAAGAGTTTTATTTTGACCATGTCAAGTTTCAAGGGTTCATTAGACATTCAGGTGGAGATGCTGGAAAGGAAGTTGGGTTTATAAGTCTGAAACTCAAGATATAAATTGGGAGTGGAGAAATTAATATGGAAGTCAGGCTTACAGATGGTTTTTTAAAAACATAGGAGTGGATGATGTCTCCTAGGAAGAGAGTTCTGGAAAAGTGACTGAGAATTGATCCCACATTTAAAAGTAGCATTAAGGAAAGAAAGAGTCAAAGGAGACTAGGAATCTACAGCTATGATACAGAAGGAAAATCAGGCAAGTATGGTGTCCTTGTAATCATATGAAGAAAGCATTTCAAGATAGAAGGAATGAGACTGTCAAATGCTGCTGAAAAATTAAATTAGACAAAGCTAAAATAATCAACCATTGGATTTAGCCATGTAGAACTCAGAGTTGAACTTTACAAAATATTTTCGGTGGAAGGATGGGTCAGTGACCTCTCTGGAGTGGGTTAAAAACAGAATGGGAGGTGAGGAAGTAAAGACAGTGGCTGTCACCGTATGTCCCTTTGTGGTGGTAACGGTTAATGTGCCTGGCTACCAACCAAAAAGTTAGCCATGCAAATCCACCCAGAGACACGTCACAAGAAAGGTCTGAGAGTTTACTTCCAAAAACACCACTTTTGAAAACCCTGTGAAGCACAGTTCTAGTCCTAACACATGAGTCGCCCTGAGGCTGAGTCAATTCTATGGCAACTAGTTTTGGTTTATTGAGTGTCTGCTATTTTTTATGCATTATTAAATGGTAGAAGCCTGGTCTAGTGGGGGAGAACATTAAAATCATTATAGTATGCTGAAATAGGTACCGTACAAACTGTGAGGGAATCAGAGAAGAAGCTTTTACTTTGGTAGAGTGTAGAACCTAGTCTGAGAGGCTGAGTAGAAGGTTTTCCAGTATAGAGAGGGAAGAAGATCAGAAGTGAGGACAACAGTTTGAGTAACCATGAAGGCACAAAAAAGCATGGTCGGTCCTCGAAATATCAAGAAGTCTCACGTGGCCTCATCTAACACTTGGGCCTTGAAGTTGACCCTTGACACTGGTGGGTCTCTGAGTGGCTACATTCAGCCATGTAGCGTATGTTTTCTTGAAAAGAAAATTACAGTAACTTGCTAAAATCTCTGAGAGATTCTGCTGTAATGAAACCTATTCAACTATTCTAACCACTGTTATACAAAATGGGAGCCCTGGTTTCACAGTGGTTAAGAGCTCAGCTGCTAACCAAGAGCTCCGCTGCTAATCCACCACTTGCTCTTTGAAAACTCTATGGAACAGTTCTATTCTGTCCTATAGAATTGCTATGAGTCAGAATCTACTCGATGGCAACGGGGTTTTTTTTTTAATACAAAAAAATGTGCACATCTATGTTCATTGCAGCAGTGTTCTTAATAGCAAAAAGATGGAAACAGCTTAGGTGCCCATCAACAGATGAATGGGTAAACAAATTATGGTACATACACACAATGGAATACTATGCAGTGATAAAGAACAATGATGAATCCAGGAAACATCTCACAACATGGATGAATCTGGAGGGCATTATGCTGAGTGAAGTTAGTCACAAAAGGACAACTATTGTATGAGATCACTATTATAAGATCTCAAAAAAAGGTATATACACAGAAGAAAAAATCTTTGATGGTTACAAGGATGGGGATGGGGGAGAGGGGAATTCTCTAACTAGATAGTAGATAAGAATCATCTTAGGTGAAGGGAAGGACAACACACAATACAGGGGAAGTTAGCACAACTGGAATAAACCAAAAGCTAAGAAGTTTCCTGAACACAACCAAACACTCTGAGGGACAGAGTAGCTGGGGCTGGGGCTTGGGGACCATGGTTTCAGGGGACATCTAGGTCAATCAGCATAACAAAGTTTATTAAGAAAATGTTCTGCATCCCACTTTGGTACATGGTGTTTGGGATCTTAAAAGCTTGCGAGCGGCCATCGAAGATACATCAATTAGTCTCAACCCACTTGGAGCAAAGGCGAATGAACAACACCAAAGACACAAGCAAAATATTAGCCCAAGAGACAGAAAGGGCCACATAAACCAGAGACTCCATCCGCCTGAGACCAGAAGAACTAGATGGTGCCTGGCTACCATCAGTGACCACCCTGACAGGGATCACAACAGAGAGTCCCTGACGGAGCGGGATAAAAGTGCAGAGCAGGGCTCAAATTCACGCAAGAACAGGCTTAATGGTCTGACTGAGACCAGAGGGACTCCAGAAGTCATGGCCCCCGGACTCTCTGTTAGCCCAAAACTAAAACCATTCCCAAAGCCAACTCTTCAAAGATCAAACTGGACTATAAAACAAAAAAATAATACACGTGAGGAGTGTGCTTCTTAGTTCAATCAGATACACGAGACCAAATGGGCAGCTCCTGTCTGGAGGCAGAATGAGAAGGCAGGAACAGACAGGAACTGGTTGAATGGACACAGAGAACCTGGGGTGGAAAGGTGGAGTGTGCTGTCACATTATAGAGTTTGTAACTAATGTCACATAACAATATGTGTTTATATTTTTGTACTAGAAATTAACTTGAGCTGTAGACTTTGACCTAAAGCACGATATAAGCAGGAAATAAATCTTTATTTGTAAAATCAAAAAAAGGAAGTCTCACATAATTGGACACCAGGTTGTTAGGGGAGTGGCATAAGGCAGAGGCAGTAATGAGGTCAGAGAGAAGCAATTTGGAGGAAATGGCAGGTTTAACCCTTTCATGGGATGTATATGCCTATGGTACAGTTTCCACCTCTGGAGGTTTATTGGCATGAATCCGAGCCACTTTAGTTCATTCTGGTGTCATGGTAGATACTGATCCAACTGCCTAAAAAACAAAGAAGCTGGTCTGTGCCACATCTGAGTGTTGAGAGCCATTCCTATGAGGGGTTGCGTCCTGGGGGAGTGATTGTGTGAAACTCTTGCACCTTTTGGCTTCCTTACAGTGAGATGAGGCTTGCAAGTGTGTTTACTGTTTAATTTTGTGTTATTGGGAAGGTATGGTTACCAGCGTTCGGAAATATTCAAGTAGAAGTTATTTTGGGGGTGAAAACAGTTTGCGATGCACTTCCTGGGCCATGAGATCAATATGTCCCTCGTGTGTGGTGTGCTTCTTGGAACGTGGTGCCAATGTACCAAAAAAAAAAAAAAAAAAACCAAACCCAGTGCCGTCGAGTCGATTCCGACTCATAGCGACCCTATGGCCCACTTTAAATCAAACTGATAACAATTATGTGCAGGAAATACGATGTTTATTTAGTATTTCATGTGTATGTTTGGAAAGTTGAGCAAGATATTTTATGATTCAAGTGTAACCAGGAAGTGTGATGTGCCATGGGACTGATATGTCCCCTGTGTGTGATGTGCTTCATGGAACAAGGGCTGATATGTCCCGCTGGCAATTGGCATGCCATTATTTCGAATAATAATGGAAAAAAACTACCAACGAACAATGATTAAGCCATTAGTGAGAAAACATGGCATCACCAGAAAATTCCAAATAATAATAAAAAGGATAGAAAAAAAAAAAAAAAAAGATAAAAGGAGAGAGAAAAAAAGGGCACGGGGACCAATTAAGGAAATTCTAGTAATAATTCAGGGAGATGAAAAACCCATAGAAACCTGATGCAGATAATCCAGTCCCCAAGGCTGAACTATTCAGCATGTTTTTAATTATTTCCATGATATTCGCATCTTGAAAAACTGCAATATCTATTTAAGCTAATAATAAATTTAAAAATTCACTTCGTATTCTGTGATAAAACAATGTGGCTGAAAGCTACAATTGTTTCCCAACTAAATAAAAATATTATGTAGACTGGACTAATTACTGTTACAATTTAGCAACAGAATCTTGACGTTGGTGCTTGCACAATCAAAAACAGAAGGTGGTCTCTATTCAATATCCACATTCTCAGCAAAACTCAAGTAAGAAAATAATTTATTAGATATAATTATATGAATGATAATATTAATAATTTAATAAATTGGTTTGTTTGGATTTAGTAAAGAAACTTTAAATTGTTTTTATCATTCATATTATTACATCTAATAAGTTATTTTGATATAGTAAGGAAGGGAGCCCTGGTGGTACGGTGGTTAAGAGCTTGACTGCTAACCAAAAGCTTGGCAGTTGGAATCCACCAGCCACTCCTTGGAAACCATGTGGGGCAGTTCTTCTCTGTCCTATAGGTTCATTATGAGTCAGAATCAACTCCACGGCAACAGGTTTGGTTTCAGTTTTATGGTCCTAAAGTGATTTGTTTCTGAGAGATAGGAATGAGAGCATGCGGTCAAAGTTTGTTAATGAGCCTCAAAGTTAAAACTCTGATCAGGAAATTAAAATGAGACTGAATAAATTCCTAAGGATTTCTAGGAGTTGCTGCTGGAATTGGTGAAAGAAAGAAAATATACAGCAAACAGTCTTCTGTTTTGTGGCTGAGCAACTGTGGTTTAGAAAAAGTTACCAAGGTGGCTTCTTAAAGTGCCAGACCCTCTGTAGCCTGGAAATAGGACAAGGAGAAAAGTGACTCAGCAAACCCATGTCATCTTCCATCCTTCCCACTGAGAAAACAGAGGCCCTGGAAAGCCATTCGTATTTACTGTATTTCATATATTCTATGACGCACATTGTTTTTAAAATCTCTGCTGCCAGGATACGTCTTATAGTTGATGGTGCCTAACAATAGCAATTGTGGCTTAGCTAGTTTTGCTTGTGCAGGTGCAAACTTGGTCATAGCTATTCATATTGCAGTCAATTAAGTAATTAAGTTTATTTATATGTCTCACTACGGTAATAAAAAGAATATTTATTTTATTACTGTAAAATACATGTAACGTAACGTTGGCCAGTTCCACATTTTTCAGGTGTACAATTTAATGATTTTGACTGCATTAATCATGTTGTACAACTCTCGCCTATAATCATTGTCAAATTTTCCATCACCATAAGCAGAAACTCACTGTTTCCTAAACAATGACTCTCCTTTTTCCCCTCCCTCATGCCCATGGTAACCACTAATAAACTTTGATCTCTATACATTTGCCTGTTCTTGTTATTTCACATACATGAGATCATACAATATTTGTCCTTTGGTGACTGAGTTATTTCACTCAGCATGATGTTTCCAAGGTGTAGCATGTATCAGGACTTCATTTTTTCTTTACAGCCGAGAAGTATTCCATTGTATGTATGTACCTCTTTTTTTTTTTATCCCTTCGTCTGTTGATGGACATTTCGGTTGTTTCCACATTTTGGCTATTTGGTTAATAGTGCTTCAATGAACACTGGTGTTTATTGATCTTAAAAAAATATTTAGTTGAGTTCTACTTTTTACTCTGCTATCATCTGGGTTTCCTTAATTTACTTGACTAATCTTACCTTAAAATTCCTGATCAGTAAAATTGCAACAACATAAGTTCCTCCTGTTATAACAGTCTGAGAAATCTATGAAACATGTGAATATAAATGTTGGTGCTATTTGGTGCAGGACACCAGGTAAACTAGGGGAAGGAGAAGGGAGCTTGACTGGGCACTATGCTTTCCCTAGGAGATTGTTAAAATTAGCCCAATAAGGAAAGCTGAGACAGACCGAAAATCTGAAGCATGGTATCTGTCCCTCAAAATTGAAAGAAAATAATTTTCAGCTTTTAAATCTAAATATCAGTATGCAGAAAACCTCCACAGAGACCTGTCCTTCACCCTATTGTTATATTTCTGAAAACTAATATCCGGTGGTGATCACAGTCCTTCCCTATTTACAAATTTCTGATGGCTCTTCATGCTTCTAAAATGCACACTCCTTCACACGGTATCCCAAACCAATTAAAATCTGTTCCCAACTGCCCTGATGACATTATCACCCCCGCCCCCCCTCCACACACTCCCTCTAAACCTACCACACAACCTTCCTGTTGCTCCTAAGCACCACAGGCTGTCTACATCATTGTGGCTTTTCACATGTATCTCCGATAGCCTATAAGTGCCTTTCCCTTTTTTCACCTCTCTTCCTTTTTCAAGATTTTCTTGAGGGATTTCTTCAAGGTAATGCTTACATGTTCCCAAGTCTTCACTCACACCATGTTGTTGTTAGTTGCCATCAAGTTGGCTCCGACTCTTGGTGGCCTTATGTGTAACAGCAAGAAATTTTGCCAGGTCCCGCACCATCTTCGTGATGGTTGGTACATTTGGGCTCATCTTCCAGCACTGTATTGGGCAACAGTCTGTTCTGATCCATAGGGTTTTCACTGGCTGATTTTCAGAAGTAGATTGCCAGGCCTTTCTTCCTAGTCTTAGTCTGGAAGCTCCACTGAAACCTGTCCACCACGGGTGACAGTGCTGGTATTTGAAATACTAGTGGCACAGCTTTCAGCATCCTAGTAACACACAAGCCACCACAGTATGACAAACTGACAGATGGGTGGTAGCCACTTCTTTCTAACAGTAAAACTGATTGCATACCCTTCTAATGAACTCTAGATCATCACCACCCCACATACACACACCCTGCCCTCTGACCAACAGCATCAGCCCCCTCTAGCAATTTCTTAGAAATAAAGATCCTCAGGCCCCACGTAAGATCTGTGGAATCAGAAACCTTGGGGGTAGAGCTAAAGCCTAGCAGTATGTGTTTTAATAAGCTCTCCAGGTGATACAGATGTAAACTAAGTTTGAGAACCATTGATCTAGAGCATTCTTTTATAACTGTTCTAGAAATCCTTAGATTGAATTACAGGGACAGCATCTCCTTGAAAGCCAAGAACATTTCTTTGCCATCTCTTTGCCTTCGGGGCATAGTACACTGTTTGACCCATAATTAAAGCTTAATAAATGCCTTCTGTGCCAATAAATCAGTTAATCAAATATACTGTTCCTGCCCTTGAGATATTTGAGATTTGTTTACAGAGAAAAAAATATATATATAACCCTATAGATTAATGAGAGAATAATTTATAGCCATATATACAAGCAAATACTAGACTTTGTATAATAAATGGTTGACTTTGTCAATGGTCAAACATTAGAATAGGGTTTCAGACAAAAGAATGATTATTGGCATTTAAGTCACCTGGAGAAAATCTTGCAGCAGAAACGAGGGATTAAAAGCAGAAATAACTGTTGTGAAGAAGTCTGAACTGATAGAGGCACAGGGTGGGTTGAGAAGTATGAACAATAGTTAACATTGCATTCCCAGATACACCAGTGGGACTTTATATGATAGCCAAAAAGAAGGAATGCTGGTGTTAAGTTATAACCAACCAAAAACAAACCTGTTACCATTGAGTCCATTCCACTGAGTCGATTCCGACTTATAGCGACCCTATAGGGCAGGGTAGAACTGCCCCCATATGGTTTCCAAGGAGCGCCTGGTGGATTTGAACTGCCACCCTTTTGGTTAGTACCCGTAGCTCTTAACCACTATGCAACCAGGGTTTAGTGGTTAAGATAAGACATGTCTTTCTCTCGGTCTGTGTTCTCATTGGGAGAAGCTTAGGCTACAATCTAAATATAGGAGTTTCATTGAACAGGAACCTGGAATAACAAACAGTAAAAGCAATAGATAATCTATGCAGTCATCAGCCTGCCACAGAAATACTTCCAGGTTGCAAGTAGTAGTTTCCTTATAAACCCAAAGAAAGACATGACTTATTTTTTCAACAGAGTGGTTCATTGTTTATTATTCTACAGTTATCTTACTAAAATACTTTAGGATTTTAATTGTTGTGCTTTTTTTAACTCCAAGAAACTATAGCTCTTTAAAAACACATTGTTTAAAGGAACAGGCCCATTTGTCTTTGGAAAAAGACCAGGAGAAAAGAAAAATTGGAACATGTATTTCTGCCCAGATAGCAATAAAATATGGGATAAGTTCCTGTCTTTTAAATTGCATTTTTTCTCTATCCCTCTGTATATACCCTAGGATTGTTATAAAATGGGGCACGTGTGTAATGGAAGTGGGACCTTATTGGGCTGTTTGGTGGATCTTTACAGTATATTTGTTGGTTTGTGGTACATACTAGAAGTGCAATATAATCAGCATTATTTCTCACATAAACATAGAAAAACTACTGTCCAGTCCAGGCATTTATTTGGCCATTGCCTGCAGAATATCTAATTCATTTACTTCCAAAGTTGGGTTCGAGTGATCTGCCTGATGATTTTGGATACTTCCACTGGAACACTCTAGGAGATGCTCATTTTCTTTCTTCAGTATCTGACGTGGTACCATCTGCCTCCTCTTTTCTGCCACGAGTAATAGCAATTTTATAAAGTAGGACCACTTTACAGAATTATGGGTGGTAAACATTCTATCACCAGATTTACCTAGGAACCTGAAACACTTTTTTTTTTTTTTTTTAAGGAAATAGAATGGTCTTCCTGTGACTGCACTGGAATTTTGCATGTAACGTTATGCTTTTTCTCTTACGGAAGTTAGCCATGTGGAACTGAAGCCCTTAGCCAGTTCTTCGGTGGATAAACACTACCACCTGGGAAAAGAGGCAGAAAGTGCCCTCTCTCTGGTTAGGGATTAGAGAATAACAACATGGGTAATTCTGTTAAACACAAATTGGTAGAGCACTTTATTTTAAATTCTAAAACTAAATATCTAGTTTTTATCACTACAAAATAAACTATCACACACTGTTTGTGTGATGACAGGATGAAAAATCTGTTGGGTTTCAGTAGACTGTTGTTCTTAGGTGCCGTCAAGTCGGTTCCAACTCATTGCGATCCTATGCACAACAGAAGGAAACACTGCCCAGTCCTGAGCCATCCTTACAATTGTTGTTATGCTTGAGTTCATCGTTGCAGCCACTGTGTCAATCCACCTCGTTGAGGGTCTTCCTCTTTTCCGCTGACCCGGTACTCTGCCAAGCGTGATGTCCTTCTCCAGGGACTGATCCCTCCTGACAACATGTCCAAGGTATGTAAGACGCAGTCTCCCCATCCTTCCTTCTAAGAAGCATTCTGGCCACACTTCTTCCAAGACAGATTGGTTCGTTCTTTTGGCAGTCCATGGTATATTCAATATTCTTCGCCAACACCACAATTCGAAGCCGTCAATTCTTCTTCGGTCTTCCTTATTCATTGTCCAGCTTTCACAGGCATATGATGTGATTGAAAATACCATGGCTTGGGTCAGGCGCACCTTAGTCTTCAAGGTGACATCTTTGCTCTTCAATACTTTGAAGAGGTCCTTTGCAGCAGACTTACCCAATGCAATGCGTCTTTTGATTTCTTGACTGCTGCTTCCATGGCTGTTGATTGTGGATCCAAGTAAAATGAAATCCTTGACAACTTCAATCATTTCTCCGTTTATCATGATGTTACTCAGTGGTCCAGTTGTGAGGATTTTTGTTTTCTTTATGTTGAGGTGCAATCCATACTGAAGGCTGTGGTCTTTGATCTTCATTAGTAAGTGCTTCAAGTCCTCTTCACTTTCAGCAAGCAAGGTTGTGTCATCTGCATAACGCAGGTTGTTAATGAGTCTTCCTCCAATCCTGATGCCCTGTTCTTCTTCATGCAGACCAGCTTCTAGTATTATTTGTTCAACATACAGATTAAATAGGTATGGTGAAAGAATACAGCGCTGACGCACACCTTTGCTGACTTTAAACCAATCGGTATACCCTTGTTCTGTCTGAACAACTGCCTCTTGATCTATGTAAAGGTTCCTCATGAGCACAATTAAGTGTTCTGGAATTCCCATTCTTCCCAGTGTTATCCACGGTTTCTTATGATCCACACAGTCTAATGCCTTTGTATAGTCAATAAAACACAGGTAAACATCCTTCTGGTATTCTCTGCTTTCAGCCAGGATCCATCTGACATCAGCAATGATATCCCTGGTTCCACGTCCTCTTCTGAATCCAGCCTGAATTTCTGGCAGTTCCCTGTCGATATACTGCTGCAGCCCTTTTTGAATGATCTTCAGCAAAATTTTGCTTGCTTGCGATATTAATGATATTATTCTATAATTTCCTCATTCGGTTGGATCACCTTTCTTGGGAATAGGGATAAATATGGATCTTTTCCAGTCAGTTGGCCAGGAAGCTGTCTTCCATATTTCTTGGCATAGACGAGTGAGCACCTCCAGTGCTGCATCTGTTTGTTGAAACATCTCCATTGATATTCCATCAATTCCTGAAGCCTTGTTTTTCGCCAATGCCTTCAAGCAGCTTGGACTTCTTCCTTCAGTACCATTGGTTCCTGATCATGGGCCACCTCTTGAAATGGTTGAATATCGACTAATTCTTATTGGTATAATGACTCTGTGTTTCCTTCCATCTTCTTTTGATGCTTCCTGTGTTGTTTAATATTTTCCCCATGGAATCCTTCACTATTACAACTCGAGGCTTGAATTTTTCCTTCAGTTCTTTCAGCTTGAGAAACGCTGAGCCTGTTCTTCCCTTTTGGTTTTTCAACCCCAGCTCTTTGCACATGTCATTATAATACTTTACTTTGTCTTCTGGAGAGGCCCTTTGAAATCTTCTGTTCAGTTCTTTTGCTTCATCAATTTTTCCTTTTGCTTTAGCTGCTCGATGCTCAAAAGCAAGTTTCAGAGTCTCCTCTGACATCCATCTTGGTTTTTTCTTTCTTTCCTGTCTTTTCGGTGACCTCTTGCTTTTTTTATGGATGATGTCCTTGATGTCATTCCACAACTCGTCTGGTCTTTGGTCCCTAGTGTTCAATGCATCAAATCTATTCTTGAGATGGTCTCTGAATTCAAGTGGGATATACGTAAGGTCATATTTTGGCTCTCGTGGACTTGCTCTGATTTTCTTCAGTTTCAGCTTGAACTTGCATATGAGCAATTGATGGTTTGTTCCACAGTCGGCCCCTGGCCTTGTTCTGACTGATGACATTGAGCTTTTCCATCATCTCTTTCCACAGATGTAGTCAATTTGATTTCTGTGTGTTCCATCTGGTGAGGTCCATGTGTATAGTTGCCGTTTATGTTGGTGAAAGAAGGTATTTGCAATGCAGAAGTCGTTGGTCTTGCAAAATTCTATCATTCGATCTCCGGCATTGTTTCTATCACCAAGGCCATATTTTTCCAACTACTGATCCTTCTTCTTTGTTTCCAACTTTTGCATTCCAATCACCAGTAATTATCAATGCATCTTGATTGCATGTTTGTTCAATTTCAAACTGCAGCAGCTGAAAAAACTTCTGTATCTTCCTCCTTGGCCCTAGTGGTTGGTGTGTAAATTTGAATAATAGTCGTATTAACTGGTCTTCCTTGCAGCCGTATGAATATTATCCTATTACTGACAGTGTTGTACTTCATGATACATCTTGAAACGTTCTTTTTGACAATGAATGTAACACCATTCCTCTTCGAGTTGTCATTCCCAGCATAGTAGACTATATGATTGTCTGATTCAAAATGGCCAATACCAGTCCATTTCAGCTCACTAATGCCTAGGATATCGATGTTTTTGTGTTCCATTTCATTTTTGATGATTTCCAATTTTTCTAAATTCATACTTTGTACATCCCAGGTTCCAATTATTAATGGATGTTTGCAGCTGTTTCTACTCATTTTAAGTCATGCCACATCTGCAAATGTAGGTCCCAAAAGCTTTACTCCATCCTCGTCATTAAGGTCAATTCTACTTCGAGGAGGCAGCTCTTCCCCAGTCATCTTTTGAGTGCCTTCCAACCTGGGGGGCTCATCTTCCAACACTGTATCAGACAATGTTCTGCTGCTATTCATAAGGTTTACACTGGCTAATGCTTTTCAGAAGTAGACTGCCGGGTCCTTCTTCCTACTCTGTCTTAGCCTGGAAGCTCAGCTGAAACCTGTCCTCCATGGGTGACCCTGCTGGTATCTGAATACCAGTGGCAAAGCTTCCAGCATCACAGCAACACGCAAGCCCCCACAGTATGACAAGCTGACAGACATGTGTTGTTGTTAGGTTCAGTAGATAGTATCTCTCTTATTCCTTCTTAACATCCAACCCCAAACCCACTGCCGTCGAGTCAATTCTGACTGAGAGTGACCCCATAGGGTTTCCAAGGGTGTACATCTCTATGGAAGCAGACTTCCACATCTTTCTCCTGTGGAGCCACTGATGGTTTGAAACCACCAACCTTTTGGTTAGCAGTCCATTATTTTAACCACTGTTGCACCAGGGCTCCTTTTTCTTAAAACGGGCATAGTTAATTCCAGGATCAACCTTAGCCCCAAATTTCCACAAGTTGAGTTTTGGTTTTCTATTTGCATTTTCATAAGAAACTTTTATGAGATAAATCTAGGAAGGTTTTATTTTGTAATATGTTGCAAAATTCTGCATTTTATACTGTAGCAGATTGATATTCACTTTGTCTGCCCAGAGAATGTAAGGATGAGTTGAGGGCTGCACTTAATAGGTGAGCCTCAGCCAATCAGGGAGGAGCAAATGAAATTTTGATTTGAAGAATGGTTTTCAAACATGGGTAAGACTGCATCTCAGAATACAGGAAACTGAATAAGATCTGCATTTTAATATTCCAAAAGCAATAGCCATTGAAAGAGAATTATTTTGATGCATGGGATTTTTTTTTAATCTGTGCATGATGACTTAGTGACTTTTGATGGTGATTTTAGTGTGTTTGTCAAGAATTTGCTATGTTTAGCTCTCAGTCAAAACCAGAAATATTTTAAGAAATACTTAAGCATTACTTTGCAATAAAAAAAAAAAAGGAATTATGCAGAGGGTCTCCTTCTCCCCTGCCTGCCAAAAAAAAAAAAAAAAAAAGAAGCCAGTTGCCACTAAGTGATTTCCAGCTCATGGTGACCCCTCTGTGCAGAGCAGATCTGCTCCATAGGGTTTTCGTGGCTGTGCCCTTTCTGAAGCATATCACCAGGCCTGTCTTCCTAGGCTCCTCTGGGTGGGTTCGAACCAGCAATCTTTCAGTTAGTAGCCCAGTGCTTAACCACTTGTGCCATTCAGGGACTCCAGTGCAGAGGGACAGGGCTATCAAAATACAAATGAAACATTACTGGCGGCGAAGTGGTTAAGAGCTCAGGCTGCTCACCAAAAGGTCAGCAGTTCAAATCCACCAGCCACTCCTTGGAAATCCTATGGGACAGTTCTACCCTGTCCTATTAGGTCACTACCAGTTGAAATCGACTCAACGGCGCACAACAAGAAATCTACCTGTTAGGTTAGGTATTCCACATCTTGCACGATTTCCTCTTCCTGGCCTTTAACTCAAAATCTTATATTTGCCTTTCTAGTTTATCTCTATCACCCTCTAAACTACAGACTCCATGAGGTCAAGGTTGTTTTCAGTTTTATTCACCTCTCTATCACCAGCTGTCTATCCACAGTGCCTAGCACAAACTGAGCTCTTTAAAAACTCTTAAAGGAAGAAAAGAGGAAAATTCAAAGAAAGGAAACGACAGGCATTTCTATGAGGACTGCTTATCCACATGACAGCAGACAAATCAATTTATCTCTCTGGTATTTCTTTTGAATTTTCGAATCTGCAAAATGACTCTCTTCCAGCTCTAATATGCTGGCATTTGATAATTTCCGCAATCACATTTTCTTTTATAAATTTTGCATCACATTAGTTATTTTTATACCAGGTATTACCTTGACGTAATTTCTTTTTCACCCTAAGGAAAAAAAAAGTATCAAATGAATTTGTCATTTTCTTAAGTTATTGTTACACATCTCTGTTAGATATCTCCATGATTAACTTTCACACTGTATATTCAACCAGGGTTTGGGGAAGAGATCATGCATCAGTGCTCTCTGTCTATATAGACTCTCACATAAAGAGGAAATACATGCCAGAGGATGTTTTAGGGTGCATAAAGTCTCCATATTCAAAACCATGTGTTGCAGCTGTGCATTCTTCTGGGCAGACTGAGTTTAGAAAGGAGAGGTCTAAAAACTGAAAAGAAAAGAAACAGGCTGAATCAAATAACACGAAACTTTGGCAAACAAGTTAAAAATCTAAGACTTTCCTTCAGAATATGGAAGTCATTTGCTTTATTAGAAATTTTTGTAAAGGAGTATAGAAGAACATAGAGAAGAAAATATAAATCTCTTCTTTAATATCACTTTCCAGAGCTAACTACTAACCACTTTTATAATTTTTGGCAAAATATCATTGGTGTTATTAGGTGCCATCTAGTTGGTTCCAACCCATAGTGACCCTATGTACAACAGAATGAAACACCGCCCCGTCCTGCGCCATCCTCACAGTCATTGCTACATTTGAGGCCCATTGTTGCAGCCACTGTGTCAATCCATCTCATTGAAGGTCTTCCTGTTTTTTGCTGACCCTCTACTTTACCAAGCATGATATCCTTCTCTAGGGACTGGTCCGTCCTAATAACATGTCCAAAGTACATGAGACGAAATCTCACCATCCCTGTTTCTAAGGAGCATTCTGGCTGTACTTCTTCCAAGACAGACTGTTCAGTCTTCTGGCAGTCAACGGTATATTCAGTATTCTTTGCCAGCACCATAATTCAAAGGTATCAATTCTTCTTCGGTCTTCCTTATTCATCGTATTTGGTTGTAGTTGTGCCAATAATTATTTAAACAATCTTACCTTGTTGGACATAGAGGTTATTTCCAATTTTTTCAATTATGGAAATGCCAAGGCCACGTTTACTAACGCTTTAAGAATGTAAAGTGAAACAAAACAAAATGTTGGCCATCATCTTCCTTGTACTCCATCAGTTACTATTTCCTTGTTTCTGATCACAGTTCATCCTATGTCATTTCAGTACCCAAACTTTTTAAATTGGGGGCAGGAGTTAGGAGATATCCATTATTCTTCCATGGAAAGTCATATGAGCATTGTCCATCATCTGGATTAGGTCCTACTTGTAATGTTATTGGAAATCAAACATGGTCAGTACTGTTTCTGGAATTTAGAGAAGCCCTAGGCATCCTCCATTCTCATGACATTATTTCTAAGTTAGTGCCTTTATATTCCTGCTGCTTTGATGATCATCACTCCCTATTCCCCTTTCTACTGCTGTATTGTTGGTACTTGCCGTTGAGTTGGCTCTGACTCAGGGAGACCTCATGCAAAATACTATGAAATGTTGTCTGGTCTGTGCCATCTTCTTGATAACTGGTATGTTTGATTCCATGGCTGTGGCTATTGTATAGTACCTGTTAAACTAGGCAGCTCATCTTCTAGCACTGTATCTAACAATGTCCTGTTGTGATCCACAAGGTTTTCATTGGCTAATTTTCCACGTAGATGGCCAGGTCTTTCCTCCTCATCTGTCTTAGTCTGAAAGTGCCACTGAATATCCATCATGACCCTGCTGGCATTTGAAATACCAGTAGCACAGCTTCCAGCATCATAGTAACATACAAACTACTGCAGTATGACAAACTAACCGATGGGTGGTAGTCTACAGTCTTGTTGTTATTGTTAGTTGCTGTCACATTGTTTCTAACTCATGACAACTCCATGTGTGCAGAGTAGAACTGCTTCATAGGGTTTTCAAGGCTATGACTTTTTGGAAGCAGATCACCAGACCTGTCTTCCAAGAAGCCTCTTGGGTGAGTTTGAACCACCAACCTTTCGGCTTGTAGTCAAGCGCTTAACCATTTGCACTTTAGAGATCTTTTTCTAAGCTTTAATGATCAGATCACCGTTATTTAGGACCCCTAAAAATAATTTTGTTCATTAAGCTTTGCAGTCCCATCCACTGAGAAACTTGATATTTCCAGAAGGTATGCCAAACCAAAAAATTAGTGCCTTATCGAACCTTTTCCTGTTTAACCCCACACCAATGTCTCCAAATGGGACATGTTTCATTAAAAACAATAGTTCCAGTTTATTTTCCTGCTTTCTCAAGGATCTCTGCAGAGTTGGGGACAGGTGGCTCTTTCCTTTACCTAAGCAGATCCGTTTTGATATAAAGGTAGATACAAGGTTTGACACAAAGGAAAAGGAGTCACTTTATGTTCTGAGGAAAGACTTTTCTCAGCTTCCTGGCACTTGTACCTGCCAATTAATGGCATTACTCAAGTGGAGGCATAAAGTGGAACAGTTGGATTGGGAAAACATGCCAGAATATGAGAAAGCATGATTAAAAACACAAATGTGCAGGGAAATGACAGAGAATCGATGAAACAAAATCTGTCTGGAGAGCCAAATACGATGTTGACTGCCTGGCTCTCCCAGGGCGGAGAGCACAGTATGTCCTGCGAGATGGGGCTATGAACAAATCCCTTGATGGAAATGCATATAAACACCTTAGAGTACAAATGCTAGAAAAGATCGATGGTGTTGTTAGGTGCCATCAAGTCAGTTCCAACTCATAGCGGCCCTACAGGACAGAGTAGAACTGCCCCATGAATTTTTCAAGAAGCGCCTGGTGGATGTGGACCGCTGGCTTTTTGATTAGCCACTGAGCTCTTAACCACTGCACCACCAGGGGTCCTTAGGGTTCTCTATTCAAACACCCTTTCTTCAAATGAGGAAACTGAGGCACAGCAAGGTTCAATAATGTACCTAGTATTTTCATCTTGATAATCCCATTTAAGTCTATTTTTAATAGCCTGCTACTAAAAATGAGGGAAATAATTTAATCTTAAACTTTTACCTTGCATCAGCATTTACCCTTTTCCTAATTATACTTATATTCTTTCCTTAAATTGAGCTCATTAAGGACTGTGAAATTATGGTTATGGATAGAGGTTAATTTTATATCTGTCCAGCATCTGATTCTAAAAAAAAAAGAATTTAAAATATCTTTTTGGGGAAAATATTATTATAATTGATATTTTGAAGGAAATGTCATTTAAGTACTACAGAATATCTTTTTTTGTACTTTGCTTTATTAATTTTAATATTTTCCTGGTAGAACAATCAGATGGACTAAAAATTCTTGGTGAGATCTATTAGACAGCGTAAGTATGTTTTCCATCATTAAATTAAGATGAAAATGTAATTTTACTTCAAAGTATATGACATTTCCAGCCTTCAAAAAGTCAACATGTAACCACTTCTGAAATTTGCAGGATAATATTTCGAAAGCGTTCAGTTATTAACATTGTTTCAGAGTGAAAAAAAGCCACTTTGCCACAGAACTTACATTTTTCTCTCATGAATTAAGTCTGATACAGACTATTCATTATGGTGAAGTTTAAACATAATGGAGTCTAGCCACTTCCATGAAAATACCATTCAATGAGTGTCTGCTTTGACACTGAACTGGCCTTGTAATTAATGGTATACACGATCCTTTCATTATATGCTGGATTATAAAACATGACTTATTGGCTGTATAAAGACACAAAGTTCTAAAATGCAATTTATAACCGTGAGAAAGGACTGAGCTTTGAGTGACAGCTAAATTTTGATAGAGGGTGAGTGTTATGAATCATGAATGTTGGAGCATTTTAAAATCAAGTTTTGGGTTAAATCATTAACATGATTGTTTTAGAAGAAAATCATCATCTATCAGGGGGCCAAAGAAATGGATATAAACGCAGAAGTTTGTTTTGTGAGAAATCATTAAAATGAAAACTAATTTTCCATGTTAATTTTTACGGCTTTTTTTTTTTTCAACTTAAATCATTTAAAGCCTCACAAACATGCTTATTAATTTTAAGCTATGAATGTTATAACTTTGTATTTAAACCGTTAACATAAGCTCTCTTGGGGCAATTCTGTTTAAATGTTGAATTTTCATTATCTAATAAATACCTACTACTTATTCAGTGCCTATTGTGTGCCAAAGTCCTGCACCCTGGCCTTTTGCATATATTCTCTGATTTCATCTTACAAATCCTCACCTGAGGTCTTTCTGTTTCTGCTTCTATTTTGTTTCTCTCTGACTTGACCTAGGAGACATTTTTTATTGTTGTTTTGAGAGGTGGACACATTTAGCATTAATGTGTGTGGGCTGGGGACTAGACTCCTCTAGCTACATGGAACAATCCCTCCCAATGCCCCCTGATCTTTCGTATAAGTAAAGATTCTGATGATAATTAAATGAACCTAGAATCTAACTCCATTTTTGCATATAAACACCAAATGGATTTTGTGTGAAGCTTCTTTGGAAAGGAGTGGAAACACAGTTTTAATAGTTTGCTGTGTTTTCCGGGAACACAACTGCAATGTTCAGAACTTTACGAGGAGTTATTTACCATATTGGTGAACTAGGGTCTTGGACAGTGATGCCACTCATGGTACTTGAATGTACCATACAACTCACTTCTATCAATAGGCATCAGGAAATGCCCGCATTAAAGGTGAGTGACCTAGGTACAAGTGTCTGGCTTCTTGAATAAGTCTTCTGTTGGAAAAGTGTAAAATGGGTAACGCTTACATAGAGAAAATTAATATTGCCATATTACAAATTATTTTATTTCTACCTTATAGTGAGAACACTGTGCAGGCAAAGTTAGGTTACTTATTAGTTTCATTTCAGGATAGTAAAGGTCCAAAAAGTTAGACATTGAGTCTTACAGCATTCAAAGCAACTGTAAGACTTATGCTTTTACTATTGGAGGACACAGCAAGACAAAACTTATTTCCAGTCCTGGCAATATTACTTTAAGTATATATTTGATATTGGGTAACTTATTTTACCTCTCTCAGTTTTTGTTTCTTCATCTGGAAGATAGGACTATTATACGTACTATCATAGGGTTGCTGTGAGGTAATAAAACACCTAAAACAATTACACCAAATAAAATGATCCTGAAATATCATTTATCAGTAGTATGTTGTCTTACCTTGCCGAATGGAGCCTCAGTATATGTCTCACATCGGAGAATATGAAGTACAAAAATCATGCCTGAATTAACTCACCTGTAATAGGCCAATGAGAGAGGATGTGCAGTATTAATTTTTCCTCCCTGTTTGCTAAGTAGGGCTCTGGCTTTACCTCCTCCATTGCCATCCATCCCCCTCTCTGAGGAGGTGCTGCCACGGGCAGATCTGTAGTAATTGCAGCCCAGTAATGACAACATGGAAACCCCGGTGGCGTAGTAGTTAAGTGCTACGGCCGCTAACCAAAGGGTCGGCAGTTCAAATCCGCCAGGCGCTCCTCAGAAGCGCTATGGGGCAGTTCTACTCTGTCCTATAGGGTCGCTATGAGTCGGAATCGACTCGACGGCACTAAGTTTTTGTTTTGGTTTTAATGACAACATAAAATACTTAAACAGAACAGTATGCCTGTCAGCTTAGCTCCCTTCTCTCCGCCGGAAATATAAATGACACTCAATCCTATTCTTTTGTTGTAAAGGGTAACCTAAATGAAGAGCCACCAGGAAAACACACACACACACACACACACACACACTAAAATGGTTATACAAGATTGTACGTACACTATGAGAAAGCGCTGCAACCAGATCAGCTAGCTCTGCCTCTCTTACGTATTTACTGGAACTTAGAAGAAATGACTCTCCCCGCTTGCCGTGCTGATGAATATAATGGGCCTTTCCTTATAATGTATTTCTGAAGCTGAACTGTATCAGGAGGAGTAACTGCTTGATAAATATTTTGGAAAATTGTGTTTGTTCTATTAAAGCAAAACTATTTTTTTTATTTATTAATAGCGCACTTATTTATTTATTTTGAAGCCAAGCATTTATAAACAGTCATTGGAGGCATTTCAGAGTGCAGAGTGATCAATCATTAGAACTTCAGACATCGATTGTCTAGTAGAGCTTCAGATTGTAATTGAAATGTCATCAGAAGGAGTGTAAGACATACCTTCAAGAGAGGCCATTTGTGTGCTTATGTTTTCAGCTAATATATAGAGTCATCATGAGAAGAAGGATTCCTCACAGCCAGAGTCACTTAATGGTGGATTAACACTTGATATTTTATCTCTTCTCTCATTCTACTTTACACCCACATTTAGTCAAGTGCTAATGAGCGAAGGCAGCTATGAAACACATTATTCCTACATCATAGTTCTCATAATATCTGCATAACATTATTTCTCATTTCTCATTAACATATATATGTTTTAGTGATTTTTCTAAGTACACAGTACATTTGCTGGAGCAGTTACTGTTAACTGTTAATAATTTGAGTAGTGTCAAGAGAATTACGGAACGTGACCAATAAGGCATGTCTCATGAGAAACTGACTCAAAGCAACAGTGCTGCCATAGAAGAGTGGTACCAAGTTCAAAAGAAATCACAGGAATTAATCGAAATGCAGCTTCCCAAATAAACCCATTGCCGACGAGTCGATTCTGACTCATAGCGACCCTATAGGGCAAAGCAGGACTGCCAACCTTTTGGTTGGCAGCCGAGCTCCTAACCACTGCACCACCAGGGCTCCAAACGCAGCTTAGATGGGGTAAAAATAATTTCTCTAAATATGTTCCAGGAGTTTGAGATCAATTTCAGCCAGAAGATGAAGTGCTTCTATAAATTCTCAGTGATAATTCATGGGCTTAAGAACCCCAATTTTTGTCCAAGGCATTTTAAGTTATATAAATCCCCAAGCGAAATAAGCAGATTCTGTCTTATTTATAAATCTGGGAATAACTAGATAGTCATAAAAAAAATAAGCAGTTACTCAATTCAGTGGAAGATTAGTATAAGTCAAAGCCAATTTTTATTTCAATGTATTCTCAATTCCATTGCAAATCAATTTTTTTCTTTCTCATCCTAAAAGGGGTACATCATGTTTCATATCAATTTTTCTCAGAACAGATTTTCCATTTAAGTAAATATGGGTATGACATGCACATAAGTCTAACTTTTTTTCATTTATATTTCATAGGTAAATGAAACGGTCATACAACGTATTATATATAGATTTATTTACTCTAATGTGGGCTCTGTCGTCCTATAGAATTATTCATTTAAATGTATGTCTTCTAATACTAAGGACATTTTAAAATGTCCTGACTGCCCTTCATCTCTTTCATTTCTGAATGAGTTGGAGATAAATAGGAAACTAGCATGATCATACTTTTGATAAACAAATGAAATCATCGTATTATTCAGTCTACTCACTCTGTGCCAATAAAACCTTACTTATTCTTTGACAGAAGTATAATAGAATTATTACACAAAGCAATGTGCTCATTAATTATTATATCTGTGAAAGTGCTATTTCTTCTAAAGATAGAGAAGGACTTTCAGCAGATTAAAAATAGCCTTATATTTATAATTCAATATGGATTTTAAAAACCCATTGGCTTTGAGTGGATTCTGACTCATTGCGACCCTATAGGACAGAGTAGAACTGCCCCATAGAGTTTCCAAGGAGCACCTGGTGGATTTGGACTGCCAGCCTTTTGGTTAGCAGCCGTAGGACTTAACCACCACGCCACCAGGGTTTCCAATATGGATAGAATCCTTTAATAGGTATTTTCACTAATGCAAAATTGGAAATATTTAGAAGAAAATAATTTGATGAATATTAAGTACGATCAGCCTTCATAGCTTATTCAAAGTGCTGGGAACCAATTGGAAGGGCAGAACTCAGAAGCAATACCAATGATGATGATGATAATGATAACAAAGACAACATCAAACGCCAATTGAAGGCTGCACAGGAGGCAAGAAACTTCAGTCAGGAGAGAGGAGGCAAAGAAAACCCCTCCAAAGCAAAGATGAAAAATATTTTAGTAAGCAAATTGACAGACTGAAAATATATATATATATATATACGTTTTTTTATATATATATATGTGTGTATATATATATATATATATATATATACACCATGCTATTTCTTCTCATTGCAGCTGAAGACAAACTGGGGTTATTTATGCTATACAAAGGTCTAAATTTAAAAAGCTTCTATTGTAAAAGGAGAAGCAATGAAAGTCTGTACTAATACAGGGGAGATGGCCCCAAGGTTTCAAGTTTCCTTGAAAGATAAAACATTTACATTTTCTCTGGTAGCCAAAGAAGGATGTCTGAGAAAATAATAGACAATGATGTTCTCTTTTTCCATCTACTTGGTTAAGAAGAAGGCAGGCTATCTGAAAGAAGCTTTTCAATTAAATAGGAAAAAAGTTATGCAATCTTTTAAATAACTATCTGTACCAGATAATGTATGCCCCTTGTCTGGTTTTCAAAATGTGCCTTTAATAGCAGTGTTTCTCCTTGCGGAAGTGGTTTAAAGATGGAGTGTTCGAAAGATATTAATTTTTCCCCTTTTTTACTTCTCATTTTCAGAGTGGAATTAACTCACAAATTTGATTAGAAGTAGATCCCAGAGAGAAGAAAATGTGTCGAATTTGGAAGTAACATAAAATTACATCATATTTCATTAGGCATGAGGTCAGATGCTGATAAAACGAGGATAAACTGCAATAGTTTAGTAGCCAGCTTGGGTTCTTTTATGCAACAACTAGGAAAAAGGCGCATCATGGTAGCATACATTCTTAATGTCGATTTATCCCTAGAAGCAATTTTCATGGGGCACAGTGCAGGCCATGGACGTGCTTTGCAAATTCAAAGGCCTAAACCTTCTACTTGGGCAGCAATGTACTCAGAGAATAATTGTAAAAGATGATGATTCTGGAACTTTTTAATGGCCCCAATCATTAGCAAAGATTAAAATTATATTCAACATTCTATATTTGCCATGGCAATAAAGTGGACTAATGTATTCTAAAGGGATTTTAAAATGCAGAGATGAAACAAACAAAATGATTTGGATTTAAACTTCATAAAGAAATAAATTAATCAAATGATTCTGTTTTACAAGTGTTCTGATTGAAGTGGTTATATTTAGCCCAGGGAGAATAGGAGAGGGTGAAGTATGGGTATGGCATCAGATTTGCTAAAAGGATTATATTGTTCGGTTTGACAAACTTGCATAAAGCTATTATTATATGTCAGATATTGTGCTAGGTGCAAACGATGCCAAAATTCCATGGTGACTACTTTCCATGTGGCAGCAAGAGAGCATGAATAGATCTGCAGTGAATTAGTAAACTTGATGTTTTCCAATGTAGAGACCTGACTTCACGTGGAAATGCTCTGGGTCAAGCAAGGTAGTTTATCGAAGACTGGATTATAATTAGCAAGGCAGAGTGATCACGCCATCAATATGGTACCATGGAGAACAGGCAGTTTTAATTCTTTGGGCTTTCATTTTACAGTTAGTAAAATCCAAGGTAAAAAAATCCTGTTGCCGTTGAGTCGATTCCAACTCATAGCGATCCTATAGAACAGAGTAGAACTGCCCCTAGGGTTTCCAAGGAGCAGCTGGTGGATTGGAACTGCCGACCTTTCAGTTAGCAGTCGATCACTTTAGCCGCTACAAAATCCAAGGTAGAACAAATGAATGCTTTTTCTGTAAAATAGAGTGACATTATTAGAATAACACCTAATTTTTATTTTTATTCTCAACAATTAAGTTTTAAATTTTCCCTTGTTGTTGTTGTGTGTTGTCAAGTCGATTCTGACTCATAGAGTAAAACTGTCCTTTTGGGTTTCCTGGGCTGAAATCTTTATAGGAGGAGATCTCCTGGTCTTTTCTCCTGTTGAGTGGCTGGTGGGTTTGAACCACCAACCTTTCGGTTAGCAGCCAAGATCTTCTTAACCATTACACCACCAGAAACCAAAAATATAAACCCATTGCTGTCGACTCAATTCTGACTCATTGCACCACCAGGGCCCCTTAATTTTTCCTTAGAAATGTATATATATAATCTTCAAAGCCCCCTTTAGATTTTTTTTCTTTTTTCTGTAAAGAGCACACTGTTCGAATGGATGCATTTTTCATCTATAGTCATGTTACTTTAGTGTTGGTGGTGGGTGTTTATATGGCTTCCACGAAACCAGCTGTTACCAGTGTGGGGAAAATGTAGAAAGCCTGAATCCAGACTGACTTTCATACTAACTTCATTGTTTAATAATAAAGGGGATGGAAATATGACACAGTTTATGTTGAATATGGGCATAAGACAGATGTTCAAACCGCAGCTCTAGCATTTTCTAGCTGAGATTTACTTGAATAAAAGTTTATTTTCTGAATTGTGAAATGGACAAAATACCTACCACACAGGTTTTGTTAACATGATTGAATGATATACAAAAAGACTATATACTGTCAAGCACTAGGTCAACATTAAAAATTTAATTACGATTGATATTTTCATGTAAAAGATACATTTAATATTCCCTTTCATTTTAAACTGAACAGTTGATTTCAATTAAGTTACTTCATATTTCTGGTCCCATTATAACCCAAAAAAACCTATTACCATCGAGTTGATTCCAACTCATAGCGACCCTATATAAAAAATATATAAAAAAAAAAATAGAGGTACCTAAATACTGCTAACTCCATCCTATAGGATCGCTATGAGTCGGAATCAACTCGAGGGCACTGGGTTTGGGTTTAAAGACTGCTAACCAAAAGGTCAGTGGTTTGAAACTACCAGTGGCTCCGCGGGAGAAAGATGTGGCAGTGTGCTTCTGTAGAGATTTACAGCCTTAGAAACCCTATAGGGTCTCTGTGAGTCCAAATCCACTGGATGGCAGTGGGTGGGAGTTTTCACTAGGAAATGAAATGTTGGTCTTTATAATGCTCATTGTTGTTGTTGTTGGGTGCCCTCAAGACGATTTCAACTCATAGCAACCCCATGTGACAGAGTAGAACAGCTCCATGGGGTTTTCTTGTCTGTAATCTTTATGGAGGCAGATCACCAGGTCTTTCTCTTGCGAAGCCACTGGGTGGGTTTGAACCACCAATCTTTCAGTTATCAACCAGTATTTAATCACTACTCAGTAAAAAAAAAAAAAAAAAATAGAGGTTAAATGATTTCAGTAGTAGAGGTTAAATGATTACTGCTAAGCAGATTACTTTTGAATAGTTTTTATTGTTTTTGATTTTTTTTTTTTTGCTGTTAAAGCCATCCAGACTCAATTTCATTAACAATTTCAGCATTCTAGCAGATGGTAAACAATAATACTTGAACACACTGATAATATGCAGATATATTATATATGGTATCTGGAGATCAGGGTAGGGTGGATCCAAAGTCTGCTTGTCCTCAAAATGATTGGCTCATGCTGAGGCTGTGCAGTCTTGGTTTAAGCGGCTGAATGAAATATCTCATAACCTCTCTGGTAAATGTGTCTTGGACCTAACTTCCTTGGACCTCAAGGAGCCTTGGTAGTGCAGTAGTTAAAGCAATCACCTGTTAACCGAAAGGTTGGTGGTTCAAAATCACCAGCGGCTCCACGGGACAAAAATGTGGCAGTCTGCTTCTGTAGAGATTTACAGCCTTGAAACCCCTGTGGGGTCTCTCTGAGTTCGAATCAACTCAACGGCAATGGGTTTTCAGTTTTCCTTGAATCTCACCTCCTTCAGGAAACTTTTAAAACTTTTCTAACTTGTAATAGTCCTCCATCTAGATTACGCCCAGGCCTTTTCCTGTTAATAAAGTAGTTTAAATGGATGCTTTTGCTGTCTTCTTCGAATAGTGATTTTGGACTGTTTGTTTCTATATGAGCGCTTTTTACTGTCTCCGTAACAGTGGCTTCCCATTTTTTATTGGTAATAATAGTTCTTGGATTATCCAAATTAATAACTAGCCTTTTTCTCCTGGTTAGAACCCTAGACCCTAGTATGTAAACCACTGAACATAATTTAGTGGCTTTAAGAGTTGTGTCAAAGCGAAATAGACTTGTATTCCCTTGCAGGGGCTCTGGAGTCAGATAGACCTGGGTTCAAATCTTGACTCCACTACTTTCTAGCTGTGTGACATTGAACATGTCACATTTGCAAAGCTTTGGTTTCTTCATCTGGAAGATGCAGATGACAATAGTGTCTAGTTCATAAAGTTGTTGGGATGATTAAACCAGATAATTCATGTGAAGCATGTAGTTAGGAATTTGTTTGTTTGTTTAATTTTGATTACACATGACAAGTGTTAGGGATCATGCTATACACTTGGGATACAAAGATGAATAAGATAAGATCCCTGACTTTAAGAAACTTATAATCTGGAGTGGCAGACAGGCATGTATACTGTTTCTCGTTTGCCAGGTACATAGTATACATGCCTAACACATACTAGCAGCTACTATTGTTATTACTGTCGTTAATGAACTTCCAAATGCTTAAAAGTGTTTTTAATCCATAGAAAAGCTAGTCAGAAATATGTTTTTTTTAAATAACACGAAAGAAGCAAGCGTTAAAATGAAGGACTGATACTTATTTTCTAAATAAGTTGTCTTTTGTTTTACATTTACAAAATTTATAGGAAAATTCTTTTTATGTCTGTATGCTGTAGAGAAATAAAATACACTTTGATGTAAGCAATTGTTGCCATTGCCAATCAGCGTTTATCCATAATTTACTTTGCACCTACTTTTAGCCAATGGCTCTAGCCAGCCCTGTGGGCGGATTTCAGATGATTCATAGAGAGACCTGCTCTCTAGTTTAGAATTTCCTTGGGGAGGGAATAAAATAATTTAAACAACTAAACAGTGAGTAATTACTTCAAAATAATTTTATTGATGAAAAGTTGTTATATTAAAAGAATCAGTCTGACGCCTGTATTTCTGCTTCTATATTAAATATAGTTTTGAAATCTGGGCTTGAAACTACAGAGCCATCTTAAATTTCTCTCTTTTACTTTCTACTCACTATGGTTAAGAACATGACTGCTAACCAAAAGGTCTGCTGTTCGAATCCTCCAGCTGCTCCTTGGAAACCCTATGGGGCAATTCCGCTCTGTCCTATAGGGTCGTTATGAGTGGGAATCGACTTGATGGCAATGAGTTTGGTTTTTTTGATTTTCATCAGGTCTTCTACGCTCACCATGTTTCTAGCATCATTTTCTTGTTTTCTATTAACACCATCACCACTACCCCTCTCACAACCTACAGTTGAGCCCCTTCCTCATATTGAAAGATTTCACGTTACTCTCACTGTTATTATTATTTTCACAAAATCAAACAATTTTATGTTTAACAAGTTAAAAAAGTAGAGGGAGGTGGAGGTAGTTTGAGGCAATAGACCATGATTCAAGAAGGTCTGGGCTCTATTACTTGCCCAAGGCATGCAACTTCTCTAAGTCCGTTTCTTCACCTCTGAAAGAAGGGATATCTCCAAGCACTTTCAGAGGCTTGTGATTATATACCAACAGCCATACCATCCAAATCCCACCATTCACTGAGCCCTGAATTTGTCTCATGCTCTCCTCCTGGCCACGTAATGTAATGCAATGTACAAATCTCATCCATCATCACAGGAGCCCTGCTCAAATCTTACTGCTTTCATGAAGGCTTCCCTTACCTACTCCCAAAGGTCGGCTCTTCCTCAAAATCCTATACAGCTCATCTGGTATTTACCATATACTACCACGAGCCATTAGGCATCTTTTTATGAATTCATAACTTATAGCCTTAATTTGAGTAAAGATCTTAAGAGTGGAGACCATCTCTTGCCCATCATTCTTTTTTTCTGTAACCTCTAGGCCTGTATCGTTGGGTATAATAGGCACTCAGTAACTCTTGCTTGATTCTTCTCTAACTCAGGATAGCAGTACACATAGTGAACGAGTGTTTTTCTATATGGAGGTCCTACACTAGAGAATATTGACTATTTCTTCTTGCTGTTGAAGGAAGAGCTATGTATTTGAAATAAATTGACTAATAAAGCATTATTTCATATTTCTATTTTCCTTTTTTTGTATATTGAGATATTTCACAAAAATAAGTAAACATTGTGGTGGTTAACAATATTATGTATTCAGTAGGAGTATTGTAAAGATTATATATGCATCAGTAATTATCTTGGAAAATTCTTCAGTTACACAATATTAATAAAACTTCAGTACATATACAGCTCACACATGGTGCATTCACAGATGTCTCATTTACTAGTGCTAGTAATTCTTTGTGCCACTTCAACAACCATTTATAAGTTGTCCTGAAAACGATTAAAATATGGTTGGCTGCAATCAAAACTAGCCACGTTAATAAAGGCAAAACACATATTTTTAATCTGTTAACAAACATTGAATCTTTTACCTGTTAACAATCAGTGAGACTCTTGAAATTGTTTCCTAAGAGAGTAAATATTATAACTTGTAAGGCATGATTATTCTCATCATTTGTAATTATGCAGCATTATGTTAATAAGCACAAAACCATTGTGGTTCTTTATCATATTTCTTAAAATAAATTCTTCATAACCCTGATGATATCTCCAATAAATTTAGATGATTTTTTTTTTTTTAAGGAAGGTTAAGAATGACATTTCAAACTTGTGTTTGTTTGTTTAGCCTTGGTTGAGATACCTGTGGTCTTTTATTTGCATTCATAGTAAAAAAATTTTTTGTGTTATTTTCTGTTACGGAGAGAATTTCATTCAACACCATATTCTAAAGACACAGGCTATTTTCACCCATTAAGATAAAGGAATAAAATAATATGTACCTTGCTCAAAACACAAAAGTGGTGTACAACATAATGTGCCTGTTGATCACTCATAAATCTTGCATTGAATTATATCCAAGAGATTTCAATGTCTTATAACTTTAATAAGTTAATTAAAATTTTGGTTTGACATTTTTAACCTGTCTTGCTTTTTAAATTTTCTTTTATTTTTTGATATAACAGTTCACATCCTTCTGATATTTTTTAATGCCTCTGTATAGAGCTAGCAAAATGTTCTTGAACATTTACAATGTAAGCTCTCTCTTAATACAACAGGAATTGGTACTTTAATTTATAGTAAATACATGCCCATTATTCTCAGTGGTTAGCTATTGAGGCATAGAATTAAATAATTCTTTTGTGAAGACTAAAGTAAATATTGAAATAAGCAATCATTCTTTCCATTATATTTAACTTTTTAAAACATACTTTATAGTTAGTTCCAATAAGCAAGTCTACTGAATGCAAAAACTAAAGCATTCATGGTGGTAGTACGACATATAGGAAAAAAAAATCCTTCTAAAAAGGAATAAAAACTACGTGTAGTAGAAACACAGTGAAAGAGCACAGGGTGGCTTAATATAAGAAAAGTTATAAAAAATAGTAAAAAAAAATTTTAATTATAGGAAGGCTTCCTTGAAGCCAGAAGAGACTCCTCCCCCGCCCCCCCCCGGCTCCAAATATTTCCAAAACCAGGTTCTAGCTTCTTAAAAAAATAATAAAAGGAAATGAATGTGATGAAACATTTTGAGGACATATAATGCCAAAATTCGACACTGGGAAAAAAAATCACTTAGCTATTTCTTCAGATAGTTTACTAATGCTTTTATATATATATATAGAGACGGCACGGGGTTTATATATATATATATATATATATATATATAATGTGTGTGTGTGTGCTGCTCTGGAGTCTCTACGTGTATCTAATACTACATCATTTCTCTAAATTAAACATGTTAAATTAAATAAGGAAATGAGATAGCATATGAAAAGCTCTTAGCTCAACCTCTGCAACTATTTAAAACAGGAATAGCAAAGAAGTGCATTCAAATATAGACAAATTCCATTCATTGTTGCTGCTACTATTGTGTATTTTTTCTTTGTGGGACTGAAAGAGAAAGTACTAGGCCTAGAAGGAACCTTGTCTGAAGTGTCCCTCATTTACGCTGTTGCTGCTTGAGCAGGATGTGGAAGGACGCAATAGAAGTTTCAAAAAGGTACAATAAACCAATGGATTATGGAAGAGGTGGGTACTTCCAGATGCTAGCTAGGAGCCCTGCTGGTGTGCGTGCTGCCAACTGCCCATCCCTGGGCTACACTGAAGCACGTTGTTATGTACAATATACTCCTAAGAAATCTTTTAAACTCCTGCGAATGGAATCTAGAACATATCTCTAAGCCAGCCATTTCATTTTGACCCCAAATCATGGTATGAGTCAGTCTGTCAGAGATGCTGTTACTCCCCAGGCAAACCTTAGATGTTGAAATGATGAATAATATTTTCCTGAAAATTCTGTGCACCAAAGTTAGCTATTTCATATAGGATAAATATTAATATTTTCTCAGATAGGCAAATGAATTATCAGATTTAAATTCTGACTCCTATGAAGACAGTTGCTATTCAGAAAAATTAATTAAATCCCAAGTCCTTATACTCATCAATATGTTCACTACTAGTTATTAGAGATTCTTGACAAGTTCTTCTTGACAAATTCGCTGTTTTATTTTCTTTTTTTAATAATTTTTATTGTTCTTTAAGTGAAAGTTTACAAATCAAGTCAGTCTCTCACACAAAAACCCATATACACCTTGCTACACACTCCCAATTACTCTCCCCCTAATGAGACAGCCTGCTCTCTCACTCCATGCTCTTTTCATGTCCATTTCATCAGCTTCTAACCCCCTCTGCCCTCTCATATTGCCTCCAGGCAGGAGATGCCAACATAGTCTCAAGTGTCCACCTGATACAAGTAGCTCACTCTTAATCTGCATCTCTCTCCAACCCATTGTCCAGTCCATTTCATGTCTGATGAGTTGGCTTTGGGAATGGTTCCTGTTCTGGGCCAACAGAAGGTTTGGGGACCATGACCGCCGGGATTCCTCTAGTCTCAGTCAGACCATTAAGTCTGGTCTTTTTATGAGAATTTGGGGTCTGCATCCCACTGTTCTCCTGCTCTCTCAGGGGTTCTCTGTTGTGTTCCCTGTCAGGGCAGTCATCAGCTGTAGCCAGGCATCATCTAGTTCTTCTGGTCTCAGGATGATGTAGTCTCTGGTTTATGTGACCCTTTCTGTTTCTCGGACTGATAATTACCTTGTGCCTTTGGTATTCTTCATTCTCCTTTGCTCCAGGTGGGTTGAGACCAACTGATGCATCTTAGATGGCTGCTTGCTAACGTTTAAGACCCCAAACGCCACTCTTCAAAGCGGGATGCAGAAGGTTTTCTTAATAGATTTTTCACTGTTTTATTTTCATCTTTTATCAGTTCATCTGCTCAATGTATGGATGACATTTTTTGGCTTGGTAGTGTATGTTTGAATTTGTTTTAATAACATGATTAGCTATCACTTTTCAAATCTGTGGATATGGCCATTTTGAGATGTTTTAAACTCAGCAAATCTGATGGCTCAGGCTATAGATTATCTGTGGAGACTAGACCTGCCAAAAAAATGGCTTAAGCAGCCCTTTGGGTATTCTAAGATAGCGACATTTTCCAGAGCATTTGTTTATAAAGCTTCCATTATTTTCTGATGTTGAGCTTTCAGGATTTAGCTATAATATTTACTCAACATCTAAACCACATTTTTTTATCAGTCATATTTTTATACCCTTCCTAATCAAAACTCCTGTTGTTGAAAAATATATAAGCTTCCATGACCCTGTAAGAACTCTCCTTGATCTTTCTTTGGTGTGGTTTTGATGTGTGGAATAAGAATTTGATTCCAGAGTAACAGAGATTTTGTCATTAAAAAGAAGAAACAACAACAAAATAACCTAAGAAAAACAACTTTTTCTTAATCATCTGTCAATGGCACTCCCTATTAGTTAATCAGAGCTATGTTTCTAAAGGTGCCTTATTTTCTTGCTTTGAATAAATATTCCACTGTTTGGCCAAGAGGTGTTCCCAATGTGCATGAGGAGATGTATGGCATAAGAGAAGGGCGTGGACTTGGGTTAGAAGAGCTGCATTTAAGTTGATTTTCTGATCTTAGTTAAATGGCTGAGCATGCTTTCTTCTAGTAATATCTGCTGCTGGAAATTAAACATGTAAGCAGAGAGATCACAGAAGGTGACTGGCTGGAATCTCATGGAATATCCTTTTGTCAAATCATCTCTATTGACCAGGGTCTATCCCTCAACTTTGGGTTGGCTTACCTAGATTGGATTATCCTACCAGGAAAAGGCTAAAATTAAAACTCATATCTATACAACCAGTAGTTGTTCTACCTTCCCAGGGACTGGATAGCCAAGTCTGCCAGTGTAATTGAGAAATTGATTTCATGGCCAGAAGTTATAGAATTTGAACAATGATCATGTAAACTATTTCATGAACAGAAGTTATAGAATTAGAGCAACGGAATGGGATGGTTTTGAGGAATATGTCTTTTTGGCTATGGACAACCCTGAAGAATCATCCCTGCCCCACAAGTGAGGTCAACATTCTGGTGGCTGTCAAATCTGTGCTCTTTGCTTGCCCATTTTCCATGTTTTCTTTCATGTAGACACAAAGCCCTCTATTCTGAGGACATCTTCAGTCAACGTTATTAATGTCAGAGATTTCAGTACACCTTTCACACATTTTCACTAGTTTTTTATCTAAATCCTACTCTTCTGTTCCCATCCCCTCTGGATATAATCTAAACTCCTTCTTAAAGAACTTCTAGAACTTTCTAATGCCATTCAGTTGCGGTTGATTTTTTCAGGTTAACTATATAAGAAGATAATCTTTTATTTAAATTCCTAAAGATCCTACTATGCCATCTCTTTTTGTATTGACTCCATTTAATTCATGGTGTCTTGATGAAAACTCATTAAACATGATAATGTAGATTATAGTCCTTTATTAACTCTGTAGCATCAAATTGTGGTTATTTATATTTATAACTGTCAGGTTCCCTTTTTTTTTTTTTTAAGTTGTTCACTAACTGCTCCATGTGTATAGCTCTTGTCTGCTGAAATGATAACATTCTCTGGAAGGTAGGCATCTCTTGTTTTCAGCACATGCACAGGAGAGTAGATTGTTAAAGAAGATTGGTTGCTTTCCTTTACATACAAGGTGACACTCAGTGGTTTCTCCTTGGGGTTCTGATTGAACTGCATGAACCTCAGTCTTAGCACTTGCTAGAACAGATGGAAATGATTATTGTATATGTGTTTCTTCCCCTAGTAAAGGACAGTGTTGTGACCACTTACTTTTGTAAGATTGTGCTTAGCAGTATTGGACAACTAGTAATTGCTTAACTCTATGGAACTTCTGTGTATTTTATAAAATAATTTATTTCACAGACCCATTCATTTAAGTACTCACTTTACTCTCTGAAGGCCCTCTGGCTCAAAATTTACCCTTCTTCCTCATTCATCCATCAGCTTCTCCTTTATTACTCAACTACTTAGGGCAATCCACTTCTTTCTGACCCCATGAAAGTTGAAATAGATAATTTCTACTACCTTTTCTTTAGTCACTGATTCATATAAAAGCCTTTACACTTTGCTTGTACCAGCTATGAATACATTTTGGAGCTTATAATAAGCACTAATGGTTGTTAGGCTCCACCTAATTTTTAGGCTCTACCACATTTTACTTATGAGACTATGAACAAGTGGCTGAAATCTCTCAGTCTATTTCCTCAACCGTAAAATGAGTAAATAACTGTGTCTACCCCATAGGATTTATATGCAGATTAAGTGATAGTTTGGTTTTTCAGTGTTTATCACAGTGCCTGGCGCATAGGAAGGTCTCTAGGGATATTATCTATTATTGTCCTTCCTCAAAGATGCCCATGTGTCTATATGGCCTAGTATTTTATGTCATATTAGCCTAATATAACGGCTGAAGAAATGACATTTAAATTAAATGATCTGCTGCAAGACGATAGACCTAGTAGTGGTCAGACATATTCTGGACTGAGATCATGTCCATAAAATATAGTAAATTTCCCCACTCTCATTTTTTTTTTTTTTTGGACTTCATTATTCTCTTTAGGGACCTCATCAGGAATTCTTGTCTGAGTCATCTGTCTATTCCCAACAACATGTGACATATCCAGAGATATCTCTGAGCCATTGACACAATAGAAGAGAATCTTCCAGAGACAAAGCTCAGAGTGACCAGTTTGCCAAAGTACAGACGTGCTTCGATTACTGGTCCTGCTCTTTATGTTCATGAACTCTTAAGGCTTACTATCCTCATAGTCACAAGTTAGCATTTGGGCTACAGGTTAGAAAGAGAGGAAACCTCTTTCATATGTCTTTAGAATAAAGGTGTCTATTCAATCTAGTTGAACTAATTTCAGACATGAGACCAGTCTTTGTTCAGTAATAGTCACCAGGAGAATTCCAGGTCTGATTGGTTTAGACTATAGTGGGTAGGGGATGAATGACTGGGCAACACTACAATGCCCAACACAATATATCCATAACGACAACCTCAATATTATTTTTTAATTCCAGACCATGTTTTCACTTTTATATATCTTTTTCTTATGTTTCATTAAAATGGTGCTTCTGTGTGGGTCCTGTAGTGATCCTAGAGGATCTTGAGTTATAGGCTAATAACTTAGTTAATAACCTGTAGAAATAAATGTCACTGTTGAGTGCATGTAGCATTTTTTCCAAATGCAATTCACAGGTTCCTCTCAGACAGAAGATCCTAAAATAATGACTCCACGACAGCTTTGCTGACCTAACTTTGAAATTTTTAATTCCTTCTGAGAAATATTGTCAATATCCATTTCATTCTTTTCCCAAACAATTACTTGTGCGTTTTTATATTAGTGAATGAGTTAAGGGCGGGGGGGGGGGGGGAATAATTCCTGATGTTAATTCTTTTATGATCACAAATGCTGAGTCTTTTTTTTTTTTTCATTTTGCATTACCTTTTCCCCTGGTCATTAGGAAGAGAGTGGTGGTCATTATAGGCATGAATGCTTTATACTAATACTACTCCATCATCAATTCTTAAAATAAAAGTTCCTGAAAGTGAGTAAGCTATGAAACAAAATACCTAAGTGCCTTAGCCTTCTAGTGCTGCTATAACAGAAATACCACAAGTGGATGGCTTTAACAAAGAAATTTATTTCCTCACAGTAAAGTAGTCTAAAAGTTCAAATTCAGGGCATCAGCTCCAGGGCAAGGCTCTCTCTCTCTCTCTCTCTCACACCTTCTCTCTGTCTCTCTGTTGGCCCTGGAGAAGGATTCTTGTCTTTAATCTTTCCCTGGTCGAGGAGCTTCCCAGGTGCAGGGACCCTGGGTCCAAAGGAAGCACTCTGCTCCTGGTGCTACTTTCTTGGTGGTATGAGGTCCCCCATTCTCTGCTTGCTTCCTTTTCCTTTTTATCTCTTGAGAATAAAAGGTGGTGCAGGCCACACCCCAGGGAAACTCCCTTTACCTTGGATGAGGGAGGTGACCTGAATAAGGGTGTTACAATCCACCCTAATCCTCTTTAACATAAAATTACAATCACAAAATGGAGGACAGCCACACAATACTGGGAATTATGGTGCAGCCAAATTGATGCACACATTTGTTGGGGGGGGACATAATTCAATCCATGACACTAAGAAACAGAGAATTTCGATGAACTTTGTAGCAGTTTGGTTGATAATGTCCATGATGCGTGTAGAGTAGTCCTCATTAATCAAATATAATTGGAGCATCAGTTACAAGCTGTTTAATCACCTAGGTTTTTTTTTTTCCCTGAAGCTATTTTTTATTCTATTTACCAGAAGCCTCTTTGTTGTTGTTTGTTTGTCTTTGGCTCTGGGTATTAAAATTAGACCAATTTATTAGGCAGAAAAAAGAATCCTAATTAGGATGTTGACATAGACAGACAAGCATATCAGAGTCTACTGTCATTATTCACATGCCTCTCCAGACTGCTTCTAGGAAGACTAGCCTCAAGTAGGGATGAATATCTTCCCTTTACTCCTAAAGCATCAAGAAAATTGGAGTGCCAATATTAACAGAGTCCACATTGGTGATACTCTGCTTCTTTTGTTTTCTTTTAGAAAGTATAAATGCCAGTGAATGTATGCAGTTTTTGTGGTAAAGCCTGGGTCACCTCTACAGTGGGGATAGGCCTGTTGTGCAAATTAAAGATAATACATGTGAAATACCCGACTCAGGATGTATTTCATAGTTACTCAAAAAAATGGAAATTATGATTTTGTAGCATCTTAAAGACCTACACTTTTTAACAACTTTTTATTGAAGTGTAATATAAATATAGAAAAGTACACCCATCAGAAGTATATTGCTGCATGAATTTCCATGAACTGAACACAACCATGTAAACAGCACCTACTTTAAAGAAACAAAACATAAACCGCACTTGAAAATATCTCCTTGATATCCTCTTCCAGTCATTAGTCCACCCGAGAGAAATCATTAATCTTACTCATAACAGCATAAATTGGTTGTGCAGTACAGTTGGTTTTGCCAAATCAAGCCTTTTGTGTCTGGCTTTTTAGCTCACTATATTTGTGAGATTCATCTGTTCTGCTGTGTGTAGTTGTTGAACATTCGTTTTCAAGGCTGTATAGTATTCCACTGTGTGAATATAACAAATCTATTTTTTATTTGGCTGTTACGAATAGTGCTGCTATGGACATCCTAGAATATGACTTTTGGCACAAAAACATTTACATTTCACTTAGGTATATAACCAACCAACCACTCAGTTGCTATCAAGTTGACCTAGTAGTGATAGAATAGGTCATAGAGTTCATTGTATAAATTTAGTTTTAGTAGATATTGCTAGGTATTAGCATAAACCTGTTGAGGTGGAGTCAATTCCAACTACTGGCGACTCCCCGTGTGTCAAAGTAGAACTGCACCCCGTAGAGTTTTCAGTGGTTGGTTGTGATCTGACAGAAGTAAATCTCTAGACTTTTCTTCCACAACACCACCAGGTGAGTTTGAACCACCAACTTTTCAGTTCGTAGCTGAGTGCAAATTGTTTGTGCCACCCCAGGACCTAGATATAAGTGTACAGGTAGATAAACTCAAAGATCTATACTTTTGCTAGTGAAAAGTTACCATTTTAAGTGCTGTTATATATGTGCGTATTTATATCTGTCTATATTTTATATATATATATATAAAATTAAATATAAATATCCATATAAATTTCACATAAAAAAATTAAACTTGAATTCTGCTATTAATACTCAAGTTACAGAAGATCTGTCCATCCAAGCCTGTGCCAGGTACCCCATCTCTCAGGTTGTTTTTTCTTTCTTTGTTTACTTTCTGCTTTTGTCTAGGAAAGAATAACTTGGCTTGTCTTTCCAGTGTGTGGCCACCATGATAATCAAAATCGTTAGGACTACTGCTAGCCCTTTTGGATCTTCTGAGAATAAGAAAATAATGTTTCTTTTTCTGGGCAGATATTCACAGCTCGAAGATTTCAGCTCTGTACCCCTCTCTGAAAGGTACCTCCGGGAGCAGTTTACAACCTGTGCTGCCATACTTGATGGCCCTGTTATTACCTCCCCTATTTCTAAGACCCCATTTCAGAGCATCTCAGTTACTCTCAGAGTGAATTTGTTGCTCTCTGAAATTCATATTCTCAATAGCGGTCTACTTTGCTCATTAAATAGCTTAAGTTAGCTTCAGTTGGCTAGCTGGCAACTGAGCTACTATTTATTCATTGTTTATGTGGAAAATATGTTCCCTATTGTAAACAACTCATATTCAAATTCAATCTGGGATCCTACCCTATTTATAAAGCAGATACTGGTGTGTCTCTTAACTTTAATCTCAAATAAGTATTTTAGTAATAGTCTTTGAAGATAGACTTTACCCATCTCAGGTTGGCTTTTGCAATATCCAGTGTCTTTGCGAATTAGAAAAGCTCACCACTTTTGGCTGAATGACTTAATAAAAAAAGATGTCACCTCCCTTTGGGCAAACAGATTTTGAATAGGCACCCTAACCTGGGGGTTGAAAGCGAGGGAAAAACAGCCTTGAATCAGGTCATATGGCCCAGAGAGGGGAGCATGGGTGGGATTTTACCCACCCATACCTACCCCAGGCTTATAATTTGAGCTGAGTGCCTTTATGCAGTGCACAAGTGGCTCAGCCTATGTGGTAGCTCTGCTTATGAAAGAACACATACACACAAACACACACATACATGCACACAGAGTCTATTTTCTCTTTTGACTAGATCCTTCTTGTTATTGATTAAATCAAGCTCTATAGAGCCTTTCTGCTAACGTAAGGTGGGTGTGCAAAATATTTGGGGTTCCAGCATTAAAATGCATAGACATTTAAATATTATTAAAGAATATCTTGACAAAATACGATTATAGACAAAAACATTGTCTAAAAAATTCAGAATATTTCAGAACTAAAGGTTGAGGTTGCAGCCCTATACTGTCAAAGTGTAGGAAGAGGATTTGGGAGAGAAGAAAAGAGAAGTTTTGTAAGTCTGATGGAAAGTATAACCAAATAAGTGTTCATATATTCTATATTCAAAGCTTTCTACGCAATCTGAACATGTAAACTTACAGGTATGCATGCCGTGAATACTAGATCAGAAGAGCATAAAGCAGGAGTTATAAATGGAATTTTCATTTTGAATGGTTTATCTCCTAGTATGGAATGGACTGTGCTCTCTTCAAGGATTTGGTTGAAATACAGTCAAGTACTGAATTGTTTTATGGCATGTCCCTGCTATTTTGCTTTGTAAGCTGCCTCAACCCAGGAGATAGCTCTGGGCCCCCTTCCACAGCACTGTTGATTTCCCTTATCTATGCAAAAGCTTTTTGATTCAGCTGACCATCAGAGGTGTCTTGGTTTAAATTCAAGGATTGCTAGTAAGAAGCCACCGTAGGTGATGTTTATAAAACAATAGAAAGGGAATGATACAGTACTCTAAAAATGTTATTTTGAAAACTAGAAGAGGTCTTTTATTATTATTCGAGGTCCAATAGACATAGTGCTTTGTGCAAATTTCACCCACAGTGGTAGCCTGTATAATAAAAAGTGCTCAATAAATGTTAGATTGAATAAATGAGGAAGCCCTTTGGAACATATGAATAGAATGGTGCCTGCTTGTATCTGATATTGGCTCCCATACCTAGATTCTTTTGGAGAGCTTCTTTATTTCCCCTACCATTAATTTGTTGGTGTTAGATGCCGTTGACTGGATTCTGACTCATAGCAGCCCTATGTATAACAGGAGACACTGCCTGGTCCTTTGCCATCCTCACAATCTTTGTTATGTTTGAGCCGGTTGTTACAGCTACTGTGTCAATCCACCTCATTGAGGTCTTCCTCTTTTTCACTCACCCTCTGCTGTACCAAACATGATGTCCTTCTCCAAGGACTGATTCCTCCTGAGAAAATGTCCAAACTATGTGAGACAAAGTATCGCCATCCCTACTTCTAAGGAGCATTTTGGTTGTACTTCTTCCAAGACGGATTTGTTCATTCTTCTGGCAGCCCATGGTATATTCAATATTCTTTACCAACACCTTTATTCAAAGAGATCAGTTCTTTTTTGGTCTCCCTTATTCATTGTCCAGCTTTAGCATGCATATAAGGCAACTGAAAATACCACGGCTCGGATCAGTCGCACCTTAGTCCTCAAAGTGACTTCTTTGCTTTTGAACACTTTAAAGAGGTTTTTGCAACACATTTGCCCAGTGCAATACATGGTTTGATTTATTGGCTGCTGCTTCCATGGGTGTTATTTGTGGATCCAGGTGAAATGAAATCCTTGAAAACTTCAGGATTTTCTCTATTTTTCATGATGTTGCTTATTGAGGAACATAAGGGATTTTTGTTTCCTTTATGCTGAGTTGTAATCTACACTGAAGGCTGTGGTCTTTCTTTTTTTTTTATAACTTTTATTAAGCTTCAAGTGAACGTTTACAAATCCAATCAGTCTGTCACATATAAGTTTACATACATCTCACTCCCTACTCCCACTTGCTCTCCCCCTCTTGAGTCAGCCCTTTCAGTCTCTCCTTTCTTGACAATTTTTCCGGCTTCCCTCTCTCTCTATCCTCCCAACCCCCCTCCAGACAAGAGTTGCCAACACAATCTCAAGTGTCCACCTGATATAATTAGCTCACTCTTCATCAGCGTCTCTCTCCCACCCGCTGACCAGTCCCTTTCATGTCTGATGAGTTGTCTTCGGGGATGGTTTCTGTCCTGTGCCAACAGAAGGTCTGGGGACCATGGCCGCCGGGATTCCTCTAGTCTCAGTCAGACCATTAAGTTTGGTCTTTTTATGAGAATTTGGGGTCTGTATCCCACTGATCTCCTGCTCCCTCAGGGGTCCTCTGCTGTGCTCCCTGTCAGGGCAGTCATCGATTGTGGCCGGGCACCAACTAGTTCTTCTGGTCTCAGGATGATGTAGGTCTCTGGTTCATGTGGCCCTTTCTGTCTCTTGGGCTCTTAGTTGTCGTGCGGCCTTGGTGTTCTTCATTTTCCTTTGCTCCAGGTGGGTTGAGACCAATTGATGCATCTTAGATGGCTGCTTGTTAGCATTTAAGACCCCAGACGCCACATTTCAAAGTAGGATGCAGAATGATTTCATAATAGAATTATTTTGCCAATTGACTTAGAAGTCCCCGCAAACCATGTTCCCCAGACCCCTGTGCTTGCTCCGCTGACCTTTGAAGCATTCATTTTATCCCGGAAACTTCTTTGCTTTTGGTCCAGTCCAATTGAGCTGACCTTCCATGTATTGAGTGTTGTCTTTCCCTTCACCTAAAGCAGTTCTTATCTACTGATTAATCAATAAAAAACCCTCTCCCCCCCTCCCTCCCTCCCCCCTCCCTCCCTCCCCCCCTCGTAACCACAAAAGTATGTGTTCTTCTCAGGTTTACTATTACTCAAGATTTTGGCTCTTTGTTCTTTTTGTATTTGTGCATTTATCGATATAAATTGGCCTCTGAGCACTGCTTTTGCTGTGTCCCAGAGGTTTTGATAGGAAGTATTTTCATTCTCGTTGCTTTCTATGAATTTCCTTATTCCCTCCTTGATGTCTTCTATAACCCAGTCTTTTTTCAGGAGGGTATTGTTCAGTTTCCAAGTATTTGATTTTTTTTCCCTAGTTTTTCTGTTATTGATCTCTAGTTTTATTGTCTTGTGGTCTGAGAAGATGCTTTGTAATATTTCGATCTTTTGGACTCTGCAAAGGTTTGTTTTATGACCTAATATGTGATCTATTCTAGAGAATGTTCCATGTGCGCTAGAAAAAAAAGTATATTTTGCAGCAGTTGGGTGGAGAGTTCTGTATAAGTCAATGAGGTCAAGTTGGTTGATTGTTGTAAGTAGGTCTTCCCTGTCTCTATTGAGCTTCTTACTGGATGTCCTGTCCTTCTCCTAAAGTGGTGTGTTGAAGTCTCCTACTATAATTGTGGAGGTGTCTATCTCACTTTTCAATTCTGTTAAAATTTGATTTATGTATCTTGCAGCCCTGTCATTGGGTGCATATATATTTAATATGGTTATGTCTTCCTGATCAATTGTCCCTTTTATCATTATATAGTGTCCTTCTTTATCCTTTGTGGTGGATTTAAGTCTAAAGTCTATTTTGTCAGAAATTAATATTGCTACTCCTCTTCTTTTTTGCTTATTGTTTGCTTGATATATTTTTTTCCATCCTTTGAGTTTTAGTTTGTTTGTGTCTCTAAGTCTAAGGTGTGTCTCTTGTAGGCAGCATATAGGTGGATCGTGTTTCTTTATCCAGTCTGTGACTCTCTGTCTCTTTATTGGTGCATTTAGTCCATTTACATTCAGGGTAATTATAGATAAATAAGTTTTTAGTGCTGTCATTTTGATGCCTTTTTATGTGTGTTGTTGACAATTTCATTTTTCCACATACTTTTTTGTGCTGAGGCGTTTTTCTTAGTAAATTGTGAGATCCTCATTTTCATAGTGTTTGACTTTATGTTTGTTGAGTTGTTACATTTTTCTTGGCTTTTATCTTGAGTTATAGAGTTGTTATACCTTTTTGTGGTTACCTTATTATTTACCCCTATTTTTCTAAGTAAAAACCTAACTTGTATTGTTCTATATCGCCTTGTATCACTCTCCATATGGCAGTTCAATGCCTCCTGTATTTAGTCCCTCTTTTTGATTATTGTGATCTTTTACCTATTGACTTCCATGATTCCCTGTTATGTGTATTTTTTTTTAATTAATCTTAATTTGTTTGTTTTTGTGATTTCCCTATTTGAGTTGATATCAGGACGTTCTGTTTTGTGACCTTGTGTTGTGCTGATATGTGATATTATTGGTTCTCTGACCAGACAATATCCTTTAGTATTTCTTGTAGCTTTGGTTTGGTTTTTGTAAATTCTCTAAACTTGTGTTTGTCTGTAAATATCTTAATTTCACCTTCATATTTCAGAGAGAGTTTTGCTGGATATATGATCCTTGGCTGGCAGTTTTTCTCCTTCAGTGTTCTGTATATGTCGTCCCATTCCCTTCTTGCCTGCATGGTTTCTGCTGAGTAGTCTGAACTTATTCTTATTGATTCTCCCTTGAAGGAAACCTTTCTTTTCTCCCTGGCTGCTTTTAAAATTTTCTGTTTATCTTTGGTTTTGGTGAGTTTGATGACAATATGTCTTGGTGTTTTTCTTTTTGGATCAATCTTAAATGGGGTTCGATGAGCATCTTGGATAGGTATCCTTTCATTTTTCATGATGTCAGGGAAGTTTTCTGTCAGGAGTTCTTCAACTATTTTCTCTGTGTTTTCTGTCTCCCCTCCCTGTTCTGGGACTCCAATCACCCACAGGTTATCCTTCTTGATAGAGTCCCACATAATTCTTAGGGTTTCTTCATTTTTTTTAATTCTTTTATCTGATTTTTTTTCAGCTATGTTGGTGTTGATTCCCTGTTCCTCCAGATGTCCCAGTCTGCATTCTAATTGCTCGAGTCTGCTCCTCTGACTTCCTATTGCATTGTCTAATTCTGTAATTTTATTGTTAATCTTTTGGATTTCTACATGTTGTCTCTCTATGGATTCTTGCAACTTATTAATTTTTCCACTATATTCTTGAATAATTTTTTTGAGTTCTTCAACAGTTTTGTCAGTGTGTTCCTTGGCTTTTTCTGCAGTTATCCTAATTTCATTTGTGATATCTTTAAGCATTCTGTAAATTACTTTTTTATATTCTGTATCTGATAATTCCAGGATTGTATCTTCATTTGGGAAAGATTTTGATTCTTTTGTTTGGGGGGTTGGAGAAGCTGTCATGGTCTGCTTCTTTAAGTGGTTTGATATGGATTGTTGTCTCTGAGCCATCACTGGGAAACTAGTTTTTCCAGAAAATCCTCTAAAAAAAAATGCAGTCAGATCCCTATCAGAGTTCTCCCTCTGGCTCAGGCTATTTGGATGTTAATGAAGCCGCCTGGGGAGGGTGGGGGAGGGAACAGAGAGCTAGGAGAGTAGCACCTCAGAATATAGCCAGAGTTGCTTGTCTTGCTTGGAATGACTATTATATCTGAGATTCCCGTGGGCGCATCGCCTATGTGTGCTGGCTGTGTGGAGATTGCCCCCGGGTGGTCTGGCCCGCTGGAGTCTTGGTCAGATCCTCCGCTTCCAGCCCTACGCCCAGCGTCAAGGCTCCCCTACTGGGACGGTGCACTCTCGACTCCAAAATCAGTCGCTGCCTCGCGGGGACTTCTCGTCCCTCCAGCCGCGTGGCCGTGCCGCCCCCGCGAACCAATTGGGCCGCCTCCCGGGGTTAGTTCAGATGGGTGGAGCAGCTCCCCGTGCTTGTGCCGTGACCGAGTGTCCCGGCTGGGACGCTGTTCTCCCCGCTCCAATACTAGTCGCTGCCTCCCGGGGACTTCTTCTACCGGCTGTGTCCCACGCCGCCCGCGCGACCCGGCTGGGCCCCCTCTCGGGGTTAGTTCAGGGGGGTGGAGCAGCTCTCCGTGTTTATGCCGTACCTGCGTCCAGTCCAAATCCCGGCGGGATGGTTCCCTGGCTGGGACGCTGCTCTCCCCGTTCCAAGACCAGTCACTGCCTCCAGGGGACTTCTCCTACCGGCTGCGTCCCACGCCGCCCGCAGAACCGGCTGGTACCCCTCCCGGGGTTAGTTCAGGGGGGTGGAGCAGCTCTCTGTGCTTGTGCTGTACCTGACTGGTACGCTGGCTCCAGGCTCTGGAAACAATCCCTGCTTCCCCGTATTAGTTCGTTCTCCGTCTCTAAATCTGTGTTTGTTGTTCAGGGTTCGTAGATTGTTATGTATGTGATCGATTCGCTTGTTTTTCCGTGTCTTTGTTGTAAGAGGGATCCGAGGTAGCGTCTGCCTAGTCCGCCATCTTGGCTCCGCCTCCGAAAATAGCTGTGGTCTTTGATATTGATCAATAAGTGTTTCAAGTCCTCTTCACTTTCAGCAAGCAAAGTTGTGTCATCTTCATATTGCAGGCTGTTAATAAGTCTTCCTCCAGTCCTGGTGCTGTGTCCTTCATATAGTCCAACTTCTTGGATTGTTTGCTCAGGATACAGATTGAAATTAAAAACATCATTAAAGGGGCCATCTCCCATATTTGAATCAGTGATTATACAACTGATAGCTAGGAGGGATCTTTCCTCTGTGTATGTCTTCAAGTCCTGTAGGGCTTTTGGAAAGTAAAATAGCCTGACAACAGCTGATCTGGGATTAGTTAAAATTGAGAATGTTTTTCCATAGGATATAAAGAGTTAGTTGGGAGGAGAGGACGTAAATAGAGAAGCATATTAGCCACAAAGGATTTTTTTTTAATAGAAAAAGGGTTAAGGCATAATCTGTGTCCATAAAGGGAGAACTAAAGCAAATGATTGGAAGTTATAAAAAAGGCAGATTTCTTAGGTTGAACAGACTAATTAGAGTGCTCCCAAAATTGGCAGACTGCTGGAGTTGTTTGGAAGATGCCGAATGACTTGGTGGAAATGGCCTCGGTACCTGTTCATTTATTATCTACTAAAAAACAAAAATCAATTGCCATTGAGTCAATTCTGACTCATGGCGACCCCATGTGTTTTAGAGAACTGGCTCCGTAGGGTCTTCATTGCTGTTACCTTTCAAAAGTAGATCACCAGGCCTTTCCACCGTGGGCACCTCTGGGTGGATTCAAACCTCCAACGTTTCAGTTAATAACCCAGTGCTTAATTATTTGTGCCACCCAGGGACTCCAACCATCTACTGCAGCACCTAGAAACGTGTCATGCAATTTCAAAGGGAGATAATGTACATGAAATATCTCTGTGAGGTCTTAAGCTAGAGTCATAAACACTACTTTCCCTAACAGCCAAACAAAGGGAGAACTAATGCTTCATATTACTGCTTTCTTTGACTCCTTTGAAATACTGAATAGGTGTAACAGGTTGGGTTCTCTGGGAAGCAGCCTCTAAGATAGAGTTTAGTATGCAAGATACTTTGGGCCAACACCTGTGGAAGGTAGTGGGGAGCAGGAATGGACAAAGAGAGAAGCTGAGCTGCAGTATAAGCCCAACAGCAATCTTGATGTCAAGCAGGCTGACAGATTCAACCAGTAAGGAGGCACCAAACCCAAATAATTTCATAGGCAGCAAAAGCATGGTAAGCATGGTATCAGCTCCCTGTATCACTTATCCCCCAGGAAGACACCAAAATGAAGAGGACCAATTACAGGCAACACCAGTGGTAGGACATTACGTTGTTGAAGGATCCAGTTGCATACTACACTAAGCAGTTTTATAATCTGCAACTGTACCCTAAGGAGAGGTGAAGTGGAAAGTCCTATGTCTGACCAGAACCAGGGTGGCAGATGAGAAAATGCCTCATGGCAGCCTCCTGCTAGATATGGGTTCCCCTCAAGGTAAGGAGGTGAATGAGATGTGGCCTTGGGACAGCTCCTCCCAAGACTGCCTATCTTCCTAAATTCTGGGAACATCACAGGGCATTCACCAAAACATAGGTCAATCTGCTGTCCAGCCTTGCCTACATGCCTTACGTGGATACCTGCAAGGTCGTTGGGCACATCCCTGGAGCCCAATGTTCACCAACACTTGACCAACCATATAAGGAGCTCTGGAGATAGAAAAGGCGGTCAGAGTGGTCTTAAGTTGGGTCAAGATGACTGGGTTTTCATTCCAAACCAAAAACCAAACCAGTTGTCATCAAGTCAGTTCCACATCATGGTGATCCCATGTGTGTCAGAGTGGAGTTGTGCTCTATAGGGTTTTCAAAGGCTGATTTTTTGGAAGTAGATTGCCAGACCTTTCTTCCAAGTCATCTCTGGGTGGACTCAAAGTTCCAACCATTAGGTTAGCCAAAGATCATGTTAATCTTTTGCACCACCCAGGGACTCCTTGGGTCTTTATACTCTTGCATCAACTAGTCACTAAGAGCCTTTCCAGAAAGAGGCGTAGCCTTGGGCAAGGGGACTCTCTGCAGCTGAGGCAAACCCTGAAGTGACTGACAGCTGTCACAGAGTAGTGCATCAGCATCCATCATAGTAGGTAAGCCATTGTTCCTCCTTATGACAACATTGTGCTTATTGCTAAGTAATGGTTTTTCAGAACTTTTTAGATTAAGTTTTAAAATGCGTATAAATCAAAAATTCAAACACTGAAAAGGAGTTTGCACTTTTATCATTATAGAAATGCCCACCCTTGAAGGGCTGGTTTCTTCTGGGTATTTACATAATTTTATTTTTAAAAAGTCCATCCATTTTTAATTAGCCATTTTTAATAGGCAGTTAAGCTATTATAAGCCATATATTAGGCTAATGGACATTTAACAGCTGAGTTAAGTTCTTTTAACGGAAATGCTGACAAACCTTTATCCGTAATTATAGCAACAGTGTGATTACAGAAGTAGGCACCTCTCTTTGTTGTTTGAAGCCCTATAATTCCATCTGACTGTAAGGAACAAGTCCATTATTAGCCAAACCAAAGTTATCCTTGGCATCAGACATTACTCATCTCCTTGCTAGATTTGAGTCATTTTTTTAAATTGTAAAATGTTAAAAAACAAATACAAAAACAAAAACAAAACCCAGTGTGGTAGCCGGTTAATAATACAAATTCCTCTTATATTGTAAGAGAAGAGAAATAGTTCAGTAGATTCTGCTGCTTCTGTAACATTAGCAGGACTTGGCCATTGTGACTTAAGTAAAGAATCCCATGAGGAAATATTATTTATCCTTAAAAATTATGATTTTTTATTTATCCTGTCAGGTCATTTGGTAAAAGGATTGACATTCAGCATTTGAAAAATATTTATCAAACACCTAGTGCAGAATACGAACTGTTTGGGGGCACTGGCCATATAGCAGTTGACTATTGAGATAAGGTTTGTACAGTTGCAGAGTTTATATTCTCCTAAGGAAGGCAGTAAACAAAAAGAAATAAACTAGAAAAGTTTGAAGATAATTTAAAATAGAGTAAAGTAATAGATGATGACTGGGTGGCTATTTTGGTTTGGGTTATCAGGGGAAAAAATTCTAAGCATGAACATTTAGGCTGAGAACTGAATGACAAGAATGGGTCAGCTGTGTGACAAAGGGAAAAGAATTCTAGAAAGGGGAGCAGGTAAAAGTATCTTTGGTGGAGATGAGTTAGCATGTTCATGGAGCAATAACAGCAACAACAAAAGCCAGTGTTGCTGCAGAATGGAGGGTGAGTGGGTCAGAGAAACAGGCTACGGGCAGATAGTATAGAGCCTTGTTGGTCATGGTAAATCATTTATTTTCTATTATAAACATAATGATGAGTGATTGGAGAGTGTTGACATCATTCTGATTGATTTATAGAAAATGTAATGTGGGAAACGAGAGAGTAGCGAGACCATTCAGTGGAGTAGTCCATATGAGAGATGGTGCTGGCTTCGGATAGGATGGTGGTAGTGGAGAGGCTGAAGTGACAGATTTCAGATTTGTCTTCAACAGGGTTTACTGAAAGTTTGGATTTCGGGTGTAAGAGAAAGATAACTGCCAGAAGTTTAACTTGAACAATGGAGATGATGGTGTCACCATTCATTGCGATGGGTAACATTTGAGTAGGAGCAGATTTGGAAAAAATTATGAAGAACTTTCATTTGGATATGTTAATTTTGGGAAGTTTAGTAGACATTCAAGAGTAGATATTGAATAGGCAACTGGATATAAATTTGGATATCAGGGAAGAGATATATATTAAGGTATTTTTTAAAACCATGGCACTAGGGACCTTCAAGTGTAAGTGTATAGCAAAACAAAGGTACCCCGAGGGCACTCAAACATTTACAAGTAGAACAGGAGAGGTACATCCAACATAGAATACTACGAATTAGGAGATTCAGGAGGCTGGCTACAGAAAAAGACACAAGAAAAAAGCACAAGAGTGATATTGGGGATTCATTACCATAAAAAGAGAAGCCATGATCCGGTTTGGCAACACGATTTTTGGCGATCTAGACAGGAGCAGTCACAGTGGAATGATGGGATTGGAAGGCCCAGAGTAGTGGATTGAGTAGGTAATATGAAGTGGAAAAATAGATACAAAGTCTGTAGACAGCTCCTTCAAGAAGTTTCACTGTGGCAAGACACAGTGAGAAGAGACAGTGATAAATAATAGACTTTAAGATGATAAACAGAATAACCTGACCTAACCCTTTGCCGTTGAGTCGATTCTGAGTAGAACTGCCCCACAGGGTTTCCAAGGATCGCCTGGTAGATTCCAATTGCCAGCCTTTTGGTTAGCAGCCAAAGTCTTAACCACTGCACCACCTGGGCCCCAAGTGTTAACAAAGAAACTTCTAAAACTTATTTTTCCCCACCAAAAGATCTGAAAATGTTTTTGAACATGTCTATCCTCTGTTCTAGTGTATCAAATTTTATATATCACAGTTATTCAGAGACTTGAAAGAGATATTAAGTTATTAAACATTATGAGATTAAGAGGACACAATTATAGGCTGTTTTCCTTTAGTTTAAATACACCCATTCAGCTTAATTTTTAAAGCTTCTTATCGTAGTATACTTCAAGAGACAGACATGATGCATAATATAAATGTACAGCTTGATAAACTTTCTCGCAAGCTGAACACACCTTTGTAACCAGCACCCAGTTATAATCAGAACCTTAACAGAACCCCAGAGGCCATCTCAAACCCCCTTCCAGTTACTACATGCATCCATCATGGATAAGCACTTTCACGAGTTCTAATAGCATAGCGTAGTTTTGCCAGTTTGAAAACTTTGTATTAATGAAACCAATTTAGCCTAAATTTAAATATTCACAGTTGACATTGTAAGGCACTTACTGTCTTACACTGATGATTACTCCTTTGCCTTGCTTTCTTACTCCTTTATTGTAAAACCTATGTCTTTCACACTATGCCTTGTTCCTGTACTGCCCTAGTCTCTTCTTTGACAGATATCCTAGATCAGTCTTTCTTCAAGTGCCATTGGCAGAACTTCTGCATCAGAAGCACCAAGGAAGCTTGTTAATATCGCAGGTTCCTAGTCCCTACGATGGATTATAAATCAGAATCTGTGGATAAGGCAGAAAACATTCCACCCTTTCATGCCTCTGTAATATAATAATGTCTTCTAGAATGTTCCATGTCATACTTCTTCTCAAGGAAGTCTTACACTTTCTTTAAGGCACTAGCCCAATATTTCACGAAGCCATTGGAAATTTCCCACCAGAGGTAACCTCTCCCTCCCTTGTCTAGCTCTATTAATGCATTTATTTCTATCTGGCTTGCATCATAGTTCCTTGCACACCTGTCTGACTTCCTACCCAGGCTATGATCCTCCGGAGGGCCATCACTTTGTATTCCTTCATATCTCCCTTATCACCCAGCACAGTGCCTTGCATATAGTAAGTACAAAATAACTGATTGTTGAACAGAATCCATAAACACTGGAGAAATGTTATTTCTTTGGAATAAGCGAGAGATTAAATGTAGAATCCCAAAGGATCCATTTTTTCTGTTGAAACATTACTGTGGTTAGACACATAGGAAAACTATGGGTGGAGAATTAAGTATCTCGAGGAAGTGGAATGATAAACAGCAGCTTCACAAGGAAGATCTTATTGTTGAATATTTGATTTTTCAGATAATGTTAATGCCACACAATAAACAAACCTCTGCCAAAAATAAGTATTTGCATGTTTCCTGTACCCACCAATGCCTTAATTTGCTTTGATTATTCACATGAATGATTTTAGTGAATGAATGAAAATATTTTTGTTTCGCCTTTTTGTGTGTGTGACTCTTTCTATTCCATTATTATTGTAGAAGCTCAGCAGGTACCTTGTAGCCTTGGATGGTTTCATCGTTCAGAAAGTTGGAAAATTCTATTATAGATTAATAATTTTTACATTCCATGCTTTTTTAAATGACAGAGAGAATACGTGTTTATTTTACCATTAAAACTTACTCATGCTTAAAATTTGGAATAAATGGGGAAGAACAATGAAGAGACATTGACTTCTCTAACTGTGTTTCTAATATTACATCTTTCTTTGATGAGTTCTTTTCCCCTACTTTCCCATCTTTCTGTATTGCCTTCTCCAGTCTACTCAAAAATCCACTAAAGTAAAATTTCTCCCTTTCTGTGATTTCATGATAGAACTAATGTATAAATATGAAATTATTGTGTTTGGTGCCATCGAGTCGGTTCCAACTCAGTGTACAACAAAGAAACACTGCCCTGTCCTCAGACATCATCACAATTGTTATGCTTGAGCCCATTGTTGCAGCCACTGAGTCAATCCATCTCATTGAGGGTCTTCCTCTTTTTCACTGACCCTCTACTTCACCAAGCATGATGTCCTTCTCCAGGGACTCATCCTTGCTGATAACATGTCCAAAGTATGTGAGACAAAGTCTTGCTTCCAAGGAGTATTCTGATTGTACTTCTTACAAGACAGATTTGTTCGTTTTTTTGGCAGCCCATGGTATATTCAATATTCTTCGCCAACACTGTAATTCAAATGCATCAATTCTCCTTTGGTCTTCTTTACTAATTGTCCAGCTTTTGCACGCATATGAGGCAATTGAAAACACCATGGCTTGGATCAGGCGTATCTTAGTCCTCAAAGTGACATTTTTGCTTTTGAACACTTTAAAGAGGTCTTTTGCAGCAGATTTGCCCAATGCGATGCATTGTTGTTTGATTTCTTGACTGCTGCTTCCATAAGTATAGATTGTGGATCCAAGAAAAATGAGATCCTTGACAACTTCAATCTTTTCTCCATTTATCATGATGTTGCTCATTGGTCCAGTTGTGAGAATTTTTGTCTTCTTGAAGTTGAGGCGTAATCCACCTGAAGGCTGTGATCTTTGATTTTCATCAATAAGTCCTTCAAGCCCTCTTCGCTTTCAGCAAGCAAGGTTGTGTCTTCTGCATATCGCAGATTCTTAATGAGCTTTCCTCCAATCCTGATGCCATGTTCTTCTTCATAGAGTCCAGCTTTTCAGATTATTTGCTCAGCACACAAATTGAATAAGTATGGTGAAAGAATACAACCGTGACACACACCTTTCCTGGCTTTAAACCACGCAGTATCCCTTGTTCTGTTCAAACAACTGTCTCTTGGTCTATGTACAGGTTCTGCATGATCACAGTTAAGTGTTCTGGAAATCTCATTCTTTGCAAAGTTATCCATAATTTGTTATGATCCACACAGTCGAATGCCTTTGTACAGTCAATAAAACCCAGGTAAATATGTTTCTGGTATTCTCTGCTTTCGGCCAAGATCCATCTGACATCAGCAGTGATATCCCTCGCTCCACCTCTTCTTCTGAATCTGAGTTGAATTTTTGGCAGTTCCCTGTCAATGTACTGCTGCAACTGTTTTTTAATTATCTTCAGCAAAATTTTACTTGTGTACGAGATTAATGATATTATTTGATATGAATTTAATGTCTGCAATTTCAAAGGCCTGTTCCACTTAGCTGTCAGTCCCTCTTCTCCTGGTTATTTCCTTCATCTTCCGTAACTGAACTCTTGGGTTCCAATCTGAATTGAATAGCCCATATTATTTTTACTGCCTTGTACATACTTTCTCCCAAGGCAAGAGCTGGCAGATGTTTTCTTCAAAGGGCCAGATAGTAAACATTTTAGGCTTTGAGAGTGATGAGGTCTCTGTTGCAACTACTCAACTCTGCTGTTATAATGTGAAAACAGACATACACAGTATGTAGGTGAATAAGTGAGGTTTTGTTCCAATCTTTGTTTATAGACGCTAAAATTTCGATTTCACATATTTTTATGTGTCATAAAATATTCTTCTTTTAAGTTTCTGGAATAAACTGAATACTTGGAAGGCCAGCGTAGCAGGGGCAGGGGCCTGGGGACCATGGTTTCAGGGGACATCTAAGTCAATTGGCATAATAAAATCTGTTAAGAAAACATTCTGCATCTCACTTTGAAGAGTGGCATCTGGGGTCTTAAATGCTAGCAAGCAGCCATCTAAGATGCATCAATTGTTCTCAACCCACCTGGATCAAAGGAGAATAAAGAACACCAAGGACACAAGGTGATTATGAGCCCAAGAGACAGAAAGGGCCACATGAACCAGAGACTACATCAGCCTGAGACTAGAAAAACTAGATGGTGTCTGGCTATAACCGATGACTGCCATGAGAGGGAACGCAACAGAGAACCCCTGAGGGAGCAGTAGAGCAGTGGGATGCAGACCCCAAATTCTTGTAAAACGACCAGACTTAATGGTCTGACTGAGACTAGAAGGACCCCTGTGGTCATGCCCCACCCCCCCGTTGGCCCAGGACAGGAACCATTCCCAAAGCCAACTCTTCAGACATGGATTGGACTGGACAATGGGTTGGAGAGGGATGCTGGTGAGGAGCGAGCTTCTTGGATCAGGTGGACACTTGAGACTATGTTGGCATCTCCTGCCTGGAGGGGAGATGAGAGGGTAGAGGAGGTTAGAAGCTGGTGAAATGGACATGAAAAGAGAGAGTGGAGGGAGAGAGCGGGCTGCCTTATTAGGGGGAGAGTAATTGGGAGTGTGTAGCAAGCAAGGTGTATATAAGTTTTTGTGTGAGAGACTGACTTGATTTGGAAACTTTCACTTAAAAAAAAAACAAAGCACAATAAAAATTATATTTAAAAAATTCCTCTTTTAGTCTCCCCACCTCCCACCATTTAAAATATAATAGCCATTTTTAGCTTGTGTGACATACAAACACAGACAGTGGGGTGGATTTGTCAGGAGGGTGGGAGTTTGCAGAGCTGATGTCCTGAAGCAAATATCAATTTTCAAAATATCCCACTAATCTCCCTTTTGTTCAGTTGTTAAGTATTGAATGCATTTATTTTATCATTGTAAATATAGCACTTAACCACTACACCACCAGGGTTTCCAAATATATTTTTGTTTTTTGTTTGTTTGCTCTTTTTTTTCCTAAAGAAACTATTACTATATATTACCCCCAACGTACTGGGTACTGGGAATCCAAATGGATAATATAAGATCTATTTTTCTTTGTTCTAAATTTGCATTGGGGGGCCAGGGCACGTATAGAAACAGATAAATAGATTTCTAAAGTAATATGTTACATTTCTCTGGATAGAGTTTAGAACTACAACTCTTCAAATTAGGTTCATTATGATGGATTAAGTATATTCCTGATTTATAAAAAGAAAAATTTTGATAAATTTTGGTCTGCTCATCTATTCTGTTATTTAAGGAAAGAGGACAGAGTAGAAGTGCCCCATAGGGTTTCCAAGGAGCAGCTGGTGGATTCGAACTGCTGACCTTTTGGTTAACAGCCAAGCTCTTAACCACTGCACCGCCAGGGCTCCACTATATAGGCTTTTATCTTAAGTCTTTTCTTTGTTTATCCTTATGGAGTATAATTGATTATTTTATCCACTTAATTCCTCACTATAGTTATAAAAATATTATCCTATTTTGTAACCTTGTATTATAAGATCGTATGGCAATCATGTCAATCTATGATTGGAATGGAGTCTTATAGTTAAAGTCATGCCTTGTCTTTTGAGATACCAAAATATTTGTTTCAATCAGAATTTATTTATGTATCAACTCAAAATGATATTAGTTCATCATTTCCATTAGCATACATTTTCACAACTGACTCCATTCTGTTATCCTATAAATTACAAAATAAAATATCCTTGTTGTATCTATTTAACACTTTGATTACTCTTTTAAAATCTAAAAGAGTCTAAAGTCAGAGAAATTAATCAGATCTATTTGCAGAGGGGATAGGTTGTGCTTCATTTGTAGTCCTTCAGGGATTCTGGCCACTTTGGAATATAAATACATACTCTCTATGCTCAGGCAAATGCTCCAAAAGAGGAGGTTGTGAAATACTAATAGGTCATTCTTGATTTTGTATTTGTAATATGAAAATATGTATATACTGTACTAGTTATTGAATGTAATAAATTTCTAATTTACCAGTAGGCAAAAGTATAAACCTAGAGAATTTTTCAGGGCATCTCCCAACTCTGTGATTTATTGCTCACATATAGTAATTTGCCAAACGATGCCCTAGTGAACCAAAAGAATTAATGCCTCATCCTAAGTAGCTTTCACTGAGAGACTGAAAATCTCTGCAGCTTTTTGCCAATTAAGGAAACAAAGCTACATCTCAGAGTCAGGAGTACTGAGCAAAGGCGCTAAGAGAATTGCTGGGTTGCTTTTATTTCTTACTTTAAAAAATCTCAATTCATCCTGGATCTTTGTTAAGAAATACTAAATGAAGTAATAAGGATTTTTTTTTTTTTTGGTAATGTCTGAATTTAGCAGACTGGTCTTATGATCTTTTTCTGTCATAATCGTCAAGCTAATCCAACTATGTCCTTTACTTGTTGGCTGATTTGGGGCTAATCCCAAATCTGTATTAGCAAAGCAACATCAGTAATAGCAGGATATCATGCGGGTACTTTGCAAATTATAAAACACTAAGAAAAATTATGGGTTAGAATGCAAAATATTTAAAAATATGAAATGACAAAGGTATAAGATTATAAAGCTAGATGTTAACGGGAATGGTAAAGCTTTGAAAGAAAACAAAATCATAGAGATTTGTTCTCCAGGCTACATAAGATTATTTTTATAAGATGGCTAAGTGCCCTTAGGAGCCCAGGTGGTTGTCAGTTGAAATCCACCAGCTGCTCCTTGGAACCCTATGGGACAGTTCTACTCTGCCCTATAGGGTTGTTATGAGTAACAACTGACTCCACGGCAACAGGTTTGGTCTTTCTGGAATTGCCCTTAGGTTTCTAGTGAGCAATTACTAGTATTGGATAAACTGAGAAACCTTTCTTAATGTATACATGATAATAGTGACCACATCATGAGTTATTCGACAGTGATTAAAGTATATTTGAAGCATTAACTTAGGAAAAAAATGAGTAAGGTATTTAGAATGACTTAGAAATGTGCTTGGAATAATAGCACTCAAGGAAATTATTAGTCAAGAAAGATCACATTGAAAATGAACCCCTCTAGGTTGTAGAGTTTCTTCTCTAAAATGTATTATTTTCTAATTAGAATGTATTATTAAAAAAATAAGAGAACTAGAAATCTTTGCTCACTAGAGAGCTTCTTCCTAAAGGGAAAATTAATTTACATTAAATATCGCTGTGTGAAATAGTAATTTGTAACCTCAAACAAGAGGCAGAATTTTTAAATATTGTGGAAACTTGTTGACCAATTGAACTTAAAATAATAAGAAAAACATGTCATTGGAGGGCAAGGGATTTGTAATATTACATATCATGCCTCATATATCAAGACTCAACTCTTCAATATGCAGAGTAACTTACAAAAATCAAGTAGAGAGACAATATAATACCACACTGTCCATAAACTATATTTAATAGCAAGCAAGACAGATAAAGCCACTCACACACGTAATGGGAAACACTATGGTAATATAACTCATTTACAGTGTGATTTATCTCATAGAGTTCTTAGACTACGCTGTGAAATTTAAATAATGCTAATAAATGCCAAGCGAATGGAGAAATCAATTTCAGAGCAACCACCAACAAGCTTTGGATTACCTTTCTAACTTTAAGTATTTCTCTTCGCATTTATCATTGAAGAGAAAATGAGGATAGAAAAATAAAAAGGATTAGGTAATATATTTGCTTTCTCATATAGGATTTTTATGGTCTGCAAGGTTAAGTTTTATTTTTCCCCCTAGCAAGTGATACTTTTAGGAAGCATGACATAAGCACCAGAGATTCACTTCTTTAACTTAATTCATTTATTTATTCTCTTAATGGGTCCTAGGAAGCCCAAGCCCTTACAAGTCTTAGTATTACATGGATAAGAAACATTGCGGATGTTTGAGAATCTGCCTTTTCTGGTAAGGTACCTGGAGCCCTGGTGGTGCAGTGGTTGAGCACTACGGCTGCTAACCAAGAGCTCAGAAGTTCAAATCCACCAGCTGCTCCTTGGAAATCTTATGGGGCAGTTCTACTTTGTCCTATTGGGTCGCTATGAGTCAGAGTCGACTCAATGGCAAAGAGTATGGTAGTAAGGTTTCCACTGAGGCTGGAATACTATTTGCAGGGGCAGATAAACCAGTAAGCAAGGTAAGAATGGGCTTAAAGTAAGCAAAGTACACATGACCTTAATAAGTGTTTACTTACTAATCTGTAGTGCACAATTTCGCATGGGTTTCACCACATCTTTGATGTAGTGAAAAGCAGGTGGAATTGTGCTCTACAGATTAGTAAGTAAGCACAAGTAAGCCCGTTTGTACTTTGCTTATTGGATAACCCACCCCTGCTATTTGTGATACCCAGAATCTATTTGGTTTCGTGAGCCCATGATGTCCATATGGTGTATTAAAGTGTTGACCCATTTCATAGCCCCCTGAAGAACTGCATGGTTAACTTCACTCAACAGTTTGTGGAGTCTGATTGGTTCTTTGCCATGTGATTGGTCCAGATAATCATAAGAATTTTCATGAACCAAATTCTGGTCTTTTGCTCTGATCACACCCATGCCTAGCATGTCCTATATGCTTAACTTTGGATCTGCTCTCCAGTCTCCCCTTTTCTTTCTCTACCTTCATTTCCTCTGGCTACCTACTGTGCTGACTGATACACCAAACAAATAGCACCTAATTAGTGTATTCACTTATGTATTTTCCCATCTTGGCATATTCCCACATAGACAATTTTGGGTAGAAACGCAGAAATATTTTACTGATGGTTTAATTTATGAAATGCAGGTAATTCATGTTTTCACTTATCAAAGTTTTCCCAGATGTCAAATTCAGAGGAACAGTGTTTATAGGTCCTAAATTTAAGTTGGAGTGAAAAATTCATAGCTCCCCAGAATACAGGCAAAATGTACCCTGGCAAGTCATTCAGATTTTCACAGATGGTCTGTAGGATTTGAAGGCTAATTTGGTGAAATAAAATTAAATAAGTAAAATTGTATGCAGTCATTAATCCATCATCATACCTAAAATACTTCATTGAAGTTTTTCTTAACTGCTTCATCTGAAAAAAAGATCAAAATAAACTATAGAAAAGCATTCAAAACCCATGCATACCATAGATAAAACTTGGTATTTGGTTAGATAGCTCTAGAACTTTCTCTGCTGTTAAGCAGGGCTCTGTATTATGATGGGTCATCTCAAATAGCATTCAAGCTAATGGTTACTTTTCAATTTGATATGGAAATTAGCCTCACTTCTCAAACTGATGCTGAGGTTACCCTCTAATGATAGTTTTCTAATTTTAGATTTAGTGGCTATTTTTTCAATCTCTTAATACTTATATTTAAGTAAGTCATTGGACAGGTTCTCAAATCTTACCAAGATGCCAAGTGAGTACTTCTCATGGTTACTAAAAGTATCAAATGTGTAGTGAAAACAAAAACGGAAATTGAGTGTGTGAGAAGAGTACTCTCTGTATGATGCCATATTGGAGATCTTTTTCTGCTTTGCTCACAATGGGAAATCTTTTTCATTCAGTGACTGGAATCAAATTAAATAATTAGTTCATGCCACTTCATTATTTAAATATTCTGATAATCATTCAGGGAAAGAAAAACATTCCTGCTGATTTCTGCATTTGTCTGAAAAATTTTCACCTGCTCTTTCTACATTTTTAAAGTGAGAAAAGCATGCTAATGCTGACCATTGGGAATACTGGAGCTCTAAACAATCGCCCCTATCCCTGGGGCATATATTTAATTGTATTTAGTAGTGTTTTTTTTTTTTTAGTAGTGTTACTAATTATGACACTTTATTTTAGACTTACTTGCCCTAATTTCCACCACTGGTGATTTGTATGTAGTCAGGAACTTCCCTTCTCTCATGCATTATTTTTAAGTTCAAGCTTTCTAAAGACTATGTTGCTAACCACCCACCAATGGTAACTCCAAAGCAAAACAAAACCCACTGTCATCAAGTCAATTCCAACTCCTAGCAACCCCACAGGGCTTCCAAGGCTGCAAATCTCTATGCAAGCAGACTGCCACATCTTTGTCCCACTGAGCTGCTATGGTTTTGAGCCACTGACTGTTCAGTTAGCAGTCAATCACTTTAACCACTGCGCCACCTGAGCTCCTACCAGTGATGACTATGGACTGATAAAAAAAAATAGTGGTTCAAAAAAGATATTAGCATATCTTGTGCCAACAAAAGTAATTCCTGTTACCAGATCATAAGCAAATTTGTTAATTCTGCGAGTATATATATATATTATTACCAAAACCCGTTGCTGTCAAGTAGATTCCTGCTCATAGCGGCCCTATAGGAGAGAGTATATCTGCCCCATAGGGTTTTCAAGGAGTGTCTGGCAGATTCAAACTTCGGACCTTTTGGTTAGCAGCCGAGCTCTTAACCACTGCATCACCATTTATTGTTATCGAGTGTCTATTATCCACCGGAGCCCCTGGGTAGCACAAATAGTTAAGTGTTCAGCTACTAATCAAAAGGTTGATCATTCCAATTCACCCGCAGACCCTTAGAAGAAAGGCCTGGTGATCTACCTCATAAAGATAACAACCACTGAAAACTATATGGAGCACAGTTCTACTCTGAAACATCTGAGGGTGTCATGATTTAGGGTTGACTTGACGGCAACTGGTTTGGGTTTTTGGTATTATGCATCCAGATCTATAGGGGACTCATTGTGATGTGACAATAGAAGGAAAAGATAAGAAGATTGCTCACAGCTACAGAAGTTAAAAGGCTTTTGCAGCTGGGCTCTGGGCCTCAGTTGTAAAAGTATGAATGGGATGAGGCTAGGCACACAGTGTCAGTATAAGAGAATACAATTAGCTTGTCAGCATGTAAAGCAGGTGTTGCCAACCCAAAAGTGCTCACGAGCCAGGCAGGTAACAGAAAAGCATGAAGCAGTGAGGACTAAGCGATAGGAGCTAAGCTGAGCATTTACTGAAATATTTAAAGACTGCGTGGGGCAAACAAAGTGGCCATTACAACAGTTTCATCACCAGTTTGGGACCTTTGATCCTTCCCCCAGTCTCTGAACGCATATTCAGCCACAATCCTCTATTTTTATTTATTTATTTATAGGCCTACACCTCTGAGTTCTATAGAAATGCTGGGCTGGGAAAGATGGATGGATGGAGGAAACTTGGCACGGTGGTTTTGCCCGAGGCCCAGATCCTGTACAAGCTGCAAATACATGAAGCAATAGTGAACAAGGAAAATAAACTGTTGATATTTCCATTAGTCTAGTTCAAACTGCACATATGAAGAGGAACACAGCAAGAAAATGATTAAAATGGGATTTAAAGACATTCCTTCATGGATGCTTGATAGGTCTATGTCACATTTCAGAAAACTCTTCTTTAGGCTATATAGAGTTTTTTTTTTTTAATTTAAAACCAAAAGGATTCTCTCTGTTAGTGAAAGAAACAAAGAAATGTGTTATAGAAAACAACTGTGTATAATTTTTGTGAGGATGAGTAAAAGACTGAAAAAAAATACAGCCTATAATTTGCCATGTATTCAGCTACAGTTTTAATTCAAGATTAAAATGTTCAACTTTCACTCTAGACCCTTCTCACCTGCATAGTATTATTTTCTATGAAATTATTGATCTTTTTATTACTATTTGCGAGCATCCATGTTGATTTCAATGGCCCAAGATTTTGAGGTCCTTTCATGGTTTATTTCTGTGTATTCCATGACATACCACTTTCTTTAAGCACACGCATGCAGACGGGCTTTCCATCAGGTAAAGCTAATGTCCTTGTTACTAAATCAAACATTACTTTCAGACATTCCATAATTCTGATACCAGAGCCTTAAAGCTGACTTTATTTCCTCATTTAAGTAAATTAGCTTAGTATGAAGAAAGTGGCTGTGGCCATTTTTTTAAATTTTATTTCATATCATATACAATTCAAACAAACTTTTTGGGTACGTGTGAACTAGAGCTGGTTCCAGTCTCAGGCTTGAAATTATAATTTGACAAATTCTAAGTGGAGCAAAGTGGAGCAAAATAGGGCGTTTAATAGCAGTGGGTCTCTGGCTATATCTGCTTCAAGGAAAAGAAAGCAATTATATACATTCACCTAGCACTGACAAGGAGAAACAACTTCGGATGGCAAAGAACTTGCATTAGTCTTTTTGACATGTGCCTGTGCTGTGATTTATTATATAGACAATCAGCTCGACTTCTCAAGTTTGATATCCTTGGAATCATTTGAAATTTAAATTTTAATGAAAATTCATTAATTCCAAGGCCAAAAGAAGTAATTCTAATTGCTCCTGAGAATGAGCCCGTGAAAGAATTCTTCGGCAAACTTGTACAGTCTTTTCTCTCATTTCCCATTGGTTGCCTTGTGGGTACTTAACGGTATTTTAAGAATGGGTTGACGGTGGAAGAATTAGGGCAGAAAGTTATAGTAAGTTAATATTTGCCTCTTTGGCTCACTGCCTACTTACACACCCGTGCATATACACAGACGCGTACGTACAAGCATACAGAAATTCAAGACAGTCTGAAGCAATGTATTTGAAGAATATAACAAAATAAAGAAAATCATTTAAGATGCTGAGAAAAAAAAATGGAGCAGGGGCAGAACATGATGGCTTGTGCTTAGGTGATTCACTGGTTTAATGTCAGCCAAGGCTTAAATTAATGTAGGAGTTTTTATGGCTAAAATCAGAGATCCAACGGTTTGGAATTATTTGGAGATTTTAAAAAGTGTTTTGAAACTAGGAAATCCAGCAACTCCCAGCACATAAAAATTCTGGCACCTGTGCCTTTTATACTCATGTATATAAGAGAGAATGACAAGAAAATGGACGGCGAAAGGAATCGCTGTTTGCACACGGACACATTAACAGACAAACGAACAAAAAAACCTCTTGACACTGAGTCGATTCTTACTCATGGCGACCCTGTGTGTGTCAGAGTAGACCTGTGCTCCATATGGTTCTCAATGACTGATTCGTAGGCAGTAGATCACCAGTCCTTTCTTCTGCAGTGCAACTTGATGGATTTGAACTGCCAACGTTTCGATTAGTAGTTGAGTACAAACTGTTCATGCCACCCAGGCACACATATATAGATATCTTCTTTTCCATAATGGATTTTTTAATGTAGCAAGTTTATACATAATTTATATAAAATGTCATCTAGGGTTAATGTATAGTCTTCTAATCTAAGGGGTTTATATCAAAGACTGAATTAGTGTCATTCCGATATAAGGATAAACGTTCATCTCATAGACAATGAAGTTCTAGATGACTGATTTGTAAATAATGATAAATTAGATGAATCAAAACTCACAACTACTTTGAGCTTTGTAATACTATCAACTCATTTCAAATTATTTGTGCTATTCTGTAAGTCATTGCTATTTATGTCTCTGTTTAGGACAAACATTTCTCAGAGACTTTACTTCTGTGTTTTCCAATCAGAAATATCCATTGTATCAGAAGCATTTTTATAATACGGTGTGTGAAATTTTCCAGGATAGATATTTGGTAAATCTTAATGTCCAATTTTTAACTTCCAGATTGTCTTTCTTTTCCGTTTTAGTATCCACTAACTATCCTTTCATCCTTGTTGTGTGGACTCTGAATAAGAAGTCAACATTTATCCAAAACTTTCCCATCGTTAGCAAATATTCACAAATAGTTTTGAAAAATATGAGAGTAATAATAATCTGTAGTTGTACCCTTTCCTGCCTGGAGTCCTGGTTTCCACTTTGTAGATGCAGACCTTTAAGAGCGGGTGAAACAGACATAATGAAGACCTCAGTCTTATCTTCAGGTTGCCATTTTGCTACCCAAAAGCATAGATAACACTTTCAGTTTGTCTCCAGGACTATGTCTAAAGTCTTGGCAATGAGACTATTATAAAAAAAAAAATTTCAGCTCTAGCTGCCAACAGAACTTCTGACGCTCAGCTTATTGATCAAGCAGCAGTTGGGCAGGGAGTAAATAAAACTCATGGACATTGGACACTCCAAAGGATACATCAAGTCTTTATTAACTTGAATGATAAAAATATATATGTAATTAAGGCATATTTGTATTTTGTTGAAAGATATGGATGATAACTTCTGCATATGTTCATGTGTGCACACTCATGCATCGCCCTAAACAGTTGCCTTCAAGTTGATTCCATCTCATTGCAATCTCATGTGCGTCAAACTGTGCTACATAGGGTTTACAATGGCTGATTTTTTGGAAGTAGATTTCCAGGCCTTTCTTTCAAGGGACCCCTGGCTGGATTTGAACCTCTAGCCTTTTGGTTGGCAGCTGAGTGTTTTAACCGTTTACACCACACAGGGACTCCATGTGTTTTGCTAGACATAATTTTTTTTTTTTGGCTTATTGTTGTTGTTAGCTGCCATTGAGTCAGCCTCCAACTCATGGTGATCCCATGTGTTACAGAGTGGAACTGCTCCATATTGTTTTCTTGGCTGTCATCTTTAAGGAAACAGTTTGCCAGGTCTTTTCTTCCACAGAGCCACTGCGTGGGTTCAACCTGTCAACCTTTCAGTTAGCAGCTAATCACAAACCACTTGCACAGCTAGAAAGACTTAGAACAATTTGAATTACGTTCAATCCTGTTTGATGAGAAAAATTCTGCTCACAAGCTAAATGGAGAAGGATAGCAAATGCTCTGTCTACACATGCTGGACATTTACCAAGCTGAGATACCAAAAGCAGAAGTGACTTAATGGAATGTAGAATACTGTATAATTTCTTAATAGTGACACATTATTAAAACAACCATCTCAAGCTTTGTCAAAATTAAAAACTTAAAAACAAATTCAGATTAGTGCATGTCAGATTTAATAAAACAAACCTGACTTTAGTGATTTTTTTTTTTCCTTTTAGGTAACTAGTTTCTTGTCTGGAATTGGTTATCAAATGCAACTCAATCTTCAATTTCTCTTTTACTTTTTGGACTGCTTCTGCTTCTGTTTTCCCATTAGAGCCTATCTTTGTGAGCGAAAACCATTAGTGTGCAGGTTAAACCTTAGTGAATGTGTTAACCTATTTAAAATATTTATTCAAACAGATTTGTATGAATTCTTCATGTGGCAAGCTGATTGCTTATTAAGATCTATTCATTCTCAAATCCCATTTCACTTCTCCTTTTCAAAGAAGAGATACTTTTTACTTGTACTTTTTTTAAGTCGCATAAAATGCTGGTGGCACAGTGGTTAAGAGCTCAGCCTGCTAATCAAAAGGTTGGCAGTTCAAATCTACCACCCACTCCTTGGAAACTCTATGGGGCAGTTCTGTTCTGTCCTATATGAGTCAGAATCGACTCAATGGCAATGGGTTTGGTAAAGAGCTGATAATTCTGTGTCCCATTTTCGTCTATCTCTGTTAATTGTTGATATGAATCATTCATTCTCAATGTCCATATAAACATACACAAACATCTATATCCTTGCCCTTTTAAAAATGGAAATGAGATTATACTTCGTATTTAGCCTGCATCTAGCTTTTGTCACATAACAATAATTCCAGGACATGTTCCTAATTTAATACTTATACTCTTATGTACCACGTAATGACTCTTCATCTACCTCTGTTCTCTGTTCCAACTTGCGTTTGACGTTTATTCATATAACGCTGTGGGTTGTCATTCGGTCTTCACTCGCTGAGAATGCATACCGAATATTCTTCCTCATCTACTTTCTGTACTTCAAATAACAGCTTGATACTAAAGTTGTTGTTGTTGCTAGTTGCTGTAGAGTCAGCTCTGACTCTTGACTACCCCACATACAACAGAACTAAACGTTGCCAGATCCTATGTTATCTTCACGATCATTGGTTCGCTGAAGTCCATCGTTGCAGCCACTGTGTATTTTGAGTGCCTTCCAACCTAAGGGGCTCATCTTCCAGCACTCTACTGGAAAGTATCGGACAATGTTCTGTTGGGATCCATAAAGTTTTCATTGACTGATTTTTGGAAACAGCTCGCCGAGGAGTAGAAGGTCTTTCTTTCTTGTCTTAGTCTGGAAGCTCCACAGAAACCAGTCTACCATGGGTGACCCTGTTGGTATTTGAAATATCGGTGGCACAGCTTCCAGCATCTCAGCAACATGCCAGCCACCACAGTAAGACAAACTGATGGATAGGTGGTAGGATACTAAAGTCATTCTTATAAATACCAACAAAGCAGAGACACCGGAATTAGCTACCAGTTTCTGTTGTGCTGAATGGCCCAAACTATATATTCATACGTATTTTTTAATAATTTATTTTGTTGTTGTTAAGAATATACACAGCAGAACATACACCGATTCAAGATTCTGCATTGATTACATTCTTTGAGCTATGCAACCATTCTCACCCAATTTTCTGAGTTGTTCCTCCCTCATTAACGTTAACTCACTGCCCCCTAAATTTCCTACCTAATCTTTCAGGTTGTCAATTTAATCCCATATAGATAGATCTTGAAAGAGCATGACGCTCAAGGCCGATATTCTTTACTAGTTAAGGGAACCTATTGTTTGGTTATAAGAAGACTTAAGGCAATATTTTTGGTTTGATAAGACATTTGTAAGTTGAAACTTCCAATTTGTAAATCCCTGAGAAAACAGCATGAGAAGCACTGGTCTGTATCATTCAGCAGAATAATATCACTAAATGCCCCTTACGGCATTCCACATTTATGGACTCTGTATTTTACTAGAATAAAGAGTTAATGTACCTCTGAAGAATTCAGACTACCCTGCAAAAAAAAAGAAAAAAAAATTTTTTTTCTTTTTGCAGCAGGCCTCCCTAAATTGGTCTCTGAGCAATGGTGCTGCCAAGGGAGTTTTCCCTGTGTTGTTCCTTTCTAGCTCATAATTTTACTGACAAAATACTCTTTCAAGATGGAGGTGTGGCTGTAGAATTGTTTCGGATGCTGTAATTCATTCAATCAAAGGTGGCAAATACAATAGTCCAAAGGCAAGAGAGATACTAGAGGGTGACTGAAATGACCCCAGGGAACAATGACAGCTCCACAGTCCCTAATTCCAGGTCGTAAACAGTGGTCCAGATAATTCTTCTCAATTCCATATGCTGAATTGTTTTATAATTTCAAACGCCTGTGCTAAGAATTATTTACTTCTACTGAAACAATGAATCAGACCCCACCGGGCATGGCTGATATTTTGGTAGGCAGAGCACAACTGTAGAAAGGAAATAACATGTTAATCTATAGAGGCATGATAATAGCGGTTTCACACTGTTTTCAGAACTATTAATTGGCCTGCTCAGTAGTTTCTTGTCATTGTACTAAGGCGCTTTATTCTTTTACCGACTGAGATGAAGAATAGGAGCCCAGCGTGCAGGTGAAATCGGTAAACAGGAGTCATTAAAATTTGGAAGTAAGAGTCGGGATAGCATCAGTCAAAGCACTTTCAGTGTAGGAAGTAAACAAGTACTAGCCTGATTCACCTGTCTCTCCTTGGAGGTATTTTGTTGATGTGAGACTCTTTTGGAGGTGTCTGAAAGCAACCTAATAGGTCTGGAGAATTTTATATATTCCCTTTCTCAGTCCCTGGTCCAGGGTTATAGTTCTCCATTAGCTCCAGACCTTTTAAGAAAAATATAGACATGTGATCCAAAAAGAAGGCTTGGCCTTTCTTCATAAAGAATAATGGTGAATTTTTTCGAGGGCTTACTATGTGCCAGGCCCAATGCTAAAATGGGGTTTATTATTATTTCCGTTTTACAGATAAAAAAGCTGGAGCACAGAGAGGCTAATTTGTCCAATCTTGCCCAGCTAATTTGTGCTGCAGTTAGGATTTGTGCCCAGGCCAACTTCTTCTTAAACACTATCCAATTCTATTCCTGCTCTAATCCAAGAGTGTTTCAGCCTCCAAAATAAAATTTAGAGGAAAAAGGAAACCCTGAAAATAAAGACTAGGTTTCAGTCACTTAAAAATTACCTTCTTCCTCCTATCCTTTGTCTCTTTCTCAAATATTCCAAGGTTTGATTCAACTTGTCTTTCACTCTGAACACTGCAGAATTGCTCAGATAGAATTGCTAAAAGAACGAGATTCCAATTAACTTCGCCATTGGTTACTGTGTGACTCTGGAGGGGTGTTCTTTCTTTCAGGTTAATGGGGCTTTGAAATTTATCTCAAAGATTAAAATATATCCCTGAAGGAAGTAGCAAACTGTGACTCCTCTCTCCATACACCCTTTACACTCTTGTGTTTCAGATGAGGATAAATAATGGCAATGGGAAGGTGGAGGGAATGGCCGTAGAAGCTACTGGTTTTCCAATAAAATCGACAGGTTGAGGATTTGTTCAGCAGTTTTTCTACAATGGGGTCACTAAAAAGTGTAGAGTAAACCCCCCAAAGTTGGATAGATTACACTTTTTACTTAAGCATTTTAATTCCTTGAAGTAGTTTTCTAGCTCTTTGAAGCATTCACGGTCATTTTGTCGTTATTAAATTGTCTAGGGCCATCAATGAACCTGATGAATAGAAATTAGCCCATGAGTGCGACTGACCCCCAAATTATATCACCATGCAAGTAATCAGTGGGTCTGATGGATACGCCTTTGAACAGGCAGGTCGCCTCTTTCAAACAAAAAAATAGCATAATTTGAAGACAAATTCTAAACTAGTTATTTATTCGCCTTTGGCACCTTCCTTACAGATGATGTATAAATTTGTAATGTAACACAATCCAAAGTTCTTTCTTTTCCTGTTTTTTAAGTAAAACCACTTATGGCTATTCTTATTGTTGTAAACTACCATCAAGTCAGCCCCCAGCTCATGGCAACTGCACGTACAAGGGAACGAAACACTGCCTGGTCCTGTGCCATCCCCATGATTGGTTGGGGATCAAACCATTCTGCTCCACAGGGTTTTCATTGGCTGACTTTCAGGAGTAGATCCTATGTCTTTCTTCTAGTCTGTCCTAGCCTGGAAGCTTCTCTGAAACCTGTTGAGCATCATAGCAACATGCGAGCCCATTGACAGATGGACAAATGACTGCACACGAGGGGCATTGGCCAGGAGTCCAACCCAGGTCTCCCGCATGAAAGGCAAGAATTCTACCACTAAACTACCTCTGCCCTCTTCTATGGCTATTAAAAAAAAAAAAGGGAAGTCTTCGAAAAATTAAAACATCAGATTTACATTTAAGGTCTCACACCATCTGATACCAACTCGTGCATCCAATTTTACTACCCACCCTTTCCCTGAGTAAACTCTTAGCTCTAGGCTCTTCCTATTTTATCCCCATACATGCAGGGCTGTTTCTTGCCTTTGTTTTTTTCTTGTGCTGTTACTGTTGTCTGCATGGTCTCTTCATCTCCTTCTTACTCTTCACATTTCTTAGTATTTAAAACCCAGTGTAAGCTACCTTAGTCCAGAAAGACAGTCTACACTAGTCTAGTTTATAATGATCTTGTCCCACTTTGAATGCATAGCATTTAATGTCAATTTGGAGTCCCTGAGTGGTGCAAATGGTAAATGTAGTTGGCTTCTAACCGAAAGGTTGGAGGTTCGAGTCTACCCAGAGGCACTTCAGAAAAAATGCTTGCTGATATACTTCTGAAAACTCACCCATAGAAAACCCAGTGGAGCACAGCTATACTCTGACACACGTGGGGTCATCAGGAGCCAAAGTCAACTCAATGGAAACCTTTTTTTTTTTTTTCACCCATGCAAAGGACTGCATTTTTTCAGTATTATAAAGTTAAATTCTTATTTTGGGGTCTATAATGTCTTATAAATCTCTACTATCTGACTAAGATTTTTAATGCAAAAAGATAAATCTGTACTGAGAAGGTTTGTAATGTACACATTTTTTAAACCTGATTTTAAATGATAGGTGTGAAATTTGTGCAAAACAACTTCAAAATGGGCAAAAATGCTGTTGTGATATTGTTTTTCACTCATTCTGAAATGGTATGATTGTGACATCCTTAAAAAGGCAGTCTCCAATGACTTGTAAGGTAGAACATGAAAACCTCTACATTTTTGTGTAAGAAAGAAAATGTCAAAAACGAACAACACTCAGAGAACATTTCCAGTAATTGCATTGCTCACGCACTACCCTGTCATTTTAGTTTCATTCTTTGGAAGTATTTCTGCCAGTCTTGTTGCTAAGAAATATATTTAAAGCAGCCAACACTTTAACGCTGTAAAAACCATATATATTTTTAAATCCAGGGAAATTTTATTTTCTATATTCGTAATTCCAAAGGCAGAGTGGCTCTGTATTTATATGAAAATAAGCACCTTCAGCCAAAACAATTATTGCTGTGTCTCCAGTATAATAGACACACAATAGATCAATTCTAATCATTAATTAATCTGTGTTTTATTGCTAAGGACCATTCATTCCTGAAGATTTTCTTTTCTAGCACGTTTCCTTTATAGCACTCATCGTTGTTATAATTACTCATTGTGGCATTATTATTATTTTCTTCTTGGTCCTCTACTTATGTGAAAGCTCTTTGAAGGAAGGTATTATATCTTATTTTGCTTACTAATTTATCTTTTGAATATAATACCATGTTTGTCACCTAGAAGCAATGAAGGGAAGGAGGGAAGAAAAGAGGGAAAAAAAGAAAAGGGGAAGGAAAGAAAGAAGAATTGGGTTCTTCTTTAAACTTAAAATACATATTCTTATGCTAAATCAAATTTGCCTATAGCATAGTTGTCTTTGGTGATATCTGTTAAATTACTGGATTGCTAAATTCCCATAAAAGTGCCTTTTTTTCCTGTTGGTTCTTCCATTTTCATCTGAAATGAAGATTGAACCACGCACCAAAGATTTGTTGATGCTGCACCAAATCAGAAATAACTATTATTACCTTACTGAAAAGATTAACTATCAAAATAATAATAATAATAACAGAATAGAAAAGTGACAAATACCAATAAATGCCAGTGGTGTCAAGCTAAAGAATATAAAAAAAGAAATGCAATAAAAGCAAAATTATTTCAAGGTTTTCAAAAGGGGCAGCAAATGAGCTTTATGCAGAATATGAGTAATCTACCAAATCACTTTAAAAATTAGTATTAGCTGTATGCTGTTTAGGTATGGATTCCATAATTTGGGAGAGATGTGGGAAATAAAGGTCAATACCACAGATAAAAGAATGGGAATAATAGGACCTATTTACTTCAGAGAAAGAAAATTAAGGCTATCGTAACATCATTTTCTAAAACAAATAATTTCCATTGTCTCCCTCTCCATGTAACCCTTCTACTTCCATTTCCCTTAAATTAATGCATTCTCTGAACTTGTTTTTTGATGGACCAATGTAATAAAATGAAAAAGAAAATTGTTTGGGGCTTAAAAATACACACACAGTTACACACACACACACACAAATCTTACTTGTACTTTTACTTTGCTTTCTCTTTCCCATTCTCCCCTAATTATGCCTCTATGTCTTTCTAGCAGCAGTAAATACTGTCAGTTTTGGAAGTCAATTTCACTTTCTTCTCTAGGTCTGATTCTCTCTCCCTCTTGCTAAAATCCTGCTTCACACAACCCCAGAAAGTGGCACGAGCATTATTCTCTTTCATAGTTAGAAGGGCAAGGCTGCAGACACTTACAAATTAATCTCTTTTTTGGTATCAGTGTGACAATTATATACAATAAAATATACACCACACCTTTTGGAAGAATTATGAATTTCTTATTAGATTGACTAAGTCACTAAACAGACTCTTTGGTCAAAGAGAAGATAACTCTGAAATGAGCCACATAAACAAATAAATAAATAACCACTGCCGTCCAGTCGATTCCAACTCATAGCAATACTCTAGGATGGAGTAGAAGTGCCCCAAAGAGTTTCCAAGGAGTGCCTGGCAGATTCGAACTGCTGACCTCTTGGTTAGCATCTGTAGCACTTAGCCACTACGCCACCAGGGTTTCCTAAATGAGCCACATAGGGTCAGAGAATTCAGAGCCAATGGAACTCTCACTAATCATGACACTCAACGTTCTTACTTTCAAGATGGGAAAACTGAGCCCCAGGGAGAAGGAAAGACATCCCTGAGAGTTATAAAAAGACAGAACTAAAACTCAGTATGTAGACCTCCTAGATTTCAAAGTATCATGATACTTGTCATTTTAGGCCTCTTTTGGAAAAAGAGGCCCATCAGAGTCTGCAAAAAGAAATCTTATAAAAACCCAAGCTCTACTTTGTCTATAAATTAAACTTGATGTTATATAACTGATTGGGAAGACTTCTTTATACTTTGTTTCAAGGTAGACTGTTTTACACCATTTATCTTTTATATATAGTTTTTCAATCTTCTAAACTGAATGTCACCATTAAAAAAAAATTCTTAATTTTTGCTAAGCAGCCTCAATTACCAACCTGTGATAATACCTTAATTGAAATAAGAAGTTACTGTCTTATCTAACGGAATATGAAACCCTAGTCTTCTCAGAGTTGGAGAAGTTTTAGTGACCATCTAGCACAAAGCTCTCATTTCACAGATGAGGACATTGAGTGTGATATAAATTAATTGATCTTCTTCAGTGAACAGCTTGTTATGTTAGCATTAGACCTGAAACTAAAACACAGGCACCTGTACTACCAGGCCAGGATTTTTTCTACTCTGCAAGTGTGGTTTTAAAATAGCAACATTTTCACCATATGTGATTTTCTTCCTCAGTTCTCCCTCGCTGTTGGTGCACAGGGCGACTAGATTGTTGAAGAAGGAAGTATCTCTTTGTGTCTGTGGCTCATTCTCTCTCTCCTCTCTGTCTCTAAAGCATTGAAGAGAGAGTAAGGTATTAGAACATACATTACATTGTTGCATTCCCCTTATGTAGAGAAAGTAATGGGCAACCTGAAAAATGTTTCTCACCAAATGTCCAACCTTCCATAGGCCATTTCCATAGCATCAGCAATGTCCTATATGGGACCTCAGGGATGTGTAAGCAAATCAGCCAGCAGTCAGCTAATTCTAAGTTCAGCAAACACTTTGCATGAATTCTTTGAGGAGAAAATTACTTCCCCAAAGTGGATAAAAAAATGTTTGTGCACAGGGCAATTAGATTTTTGAAGTAAAAAAAGGAAATGTCTCTCTGGCTCACTTTGTCCCTTAGTGTGTGTCTCTCTTTCTCTCTAGTGTGTTGCACATGCACACACACACAATAGCTCATTATGAATATGTATCAATAATAATAGCTTTTTATACATAGATTTAGAAATCTATTGCAAAGACTCTTTTTTTTTTTTTCTCTCCTCATAGATTTAATTCCTCCCTTTGGCCTGGGCATATAGCCTATTTTTTTAAAAGGCAAACAGTCAGGGAGAATAACGTATAGATTCTTCCTTCAAAGGTTTCACTGAACTGAGGACAGGGATATGGGCAAGAATATAAACAACTAGCTATTGTAGGCAAAATAAAACACAAGCTACAAAAGAGGTACAAATAATACATGTAGAAGCCAATGAATGTGCAATTAAGGAGGATTTCACAGGGGAGATGCCATTAGAACCTAGCTTTAAAGAATGAGAAGGATTCTCATTCTGGGGGCCCTTTGGGAGAAGAAACAAAGATAGGGTGACAAAAATCAAGGGCATATTCAGGACTGAAGGGTAGTTTGTGTGGCTTGAGAGAAGGCAAGAAGAATAACAATGGCTTTGTAATGGGGCAGTAGACTGGGACATGATGTTAAGTGCTTTGCCGGCCAGGTTAAGGAGCCAAAGGTGGAAGAAATGTACATTTTCTGATGTATATTTTTCTTTTTTTTCACATACTTATTGAGGGGAAAATGTAATCAGCATTGATCCAGTAGCCTACATGAGTACCAAAGGATGAAATTTATAAGCAGGCATGTTTCTGCTCACTTGATGGAATAACTTCGTCATAGTTATTCCCCCTAGTATTTTCAGCATAACAAAGCAATGAGCTGCAACCTTGCAAGCCAAAAGTGACGTGTCATCTGTCAAGGATGCTTAGATAAAAATTGTACATTTAATAGCTGGTTAGATTTGGTAACCATTCCATTCTAACTCTAAGGTTTCATGAGCCCCTAATTCTGACGATCATGCCTTCTCACGGTTCCATTTTCCATTTCACCTTTTCAAGTAGGTAAGTTCTGGAACCTATTTCATGAAGATAACTCTGGCAGTGGTGTGGGGATGGGTAAGCGAGAAGAAAGACTCTTTAGGAAGTTAAACTCACAATTTATGACTCTTCCATTTTGCTTAAGTCTTCCCAAAGTCTTTCATCAACAAAGAGGCATTTTAACTTTCTTTCTGTGGTTGTTTTTATTTTGGAGCAATAATGTGGAGACGTGTTTTAGTGCATAATTAAAGAACCCATTTCAGTTACAGTTTATCCACTGCTGCTCAAGGTACTGCAGGTATTTGGGTCTATTGCTGTCATCCAGTCCCAATTAATGTCTGCCTCAGATTTATTTCAATATTCTATGTTATAAAACTTGATTATCATTGATTCCACCTCCCTACTTAATTTCAAGCAGATTTGTAGATGACCCGATTAAACCAATGAAGATATCTCTAGACAGCCATCTAATGCTATAGATTGTTTTTATGATTACATAAGCCACATCAATGTCACATTTTCATATAATGCCTCAAAGTACATTCTTCTTGTTTTTGTCCTTTTCTTTGACTCTAAACATTAAATGAGAAGGCCAATAGAGTAGGCTGGGGAATAAAGGTGTGGCAAGTAACTGGTGGCCACTCGGGGTCTGGACCAGAGAGACCTATTTTGGATAAGGGGGTGATGAGCTGATTTGGGCAGGCAGATGGTGATACAGGGGAGAAACTATAGTTTGTGAAGAGTTCCATCCATTTATTAGGATTAAATTAGGGTCAAAAACCTAACTTTCACAACTCTGGGAATAGGATTCCTATTTAGGAATAGAAAAATTGTGGACCTGGATTTATCCACCTAGAAGTTAGAGTATACCCTTAGGTGGTTTAACTTTCTTAAGTAAAGTGTAACTTCAGGTTCCAAGCCTAGTTGACTGCCCCAGACAAGAAAGCATATTTTCCTGGTACTCCATTTTGTTTTTCATGCTTTCCTGCTGCACTTGCCAAAAATAAAATATTGCTTCTTGAGAGTAGAATTTACAGGATTATTATTATTACCTTTCCAAAAACATTTCCTGAAATATTCTTAGGTTATTTCATGACTACTCTTACAATGGACAGATGGCCACATTAAACTTTGTTCTGTAGATAAAAGGCCACAGAGTTTAAGAAACCAAGGGGGCTTGTACTTTCCATGAGGGCTCCCTTTTCATAGAGGGAGACTGGGTATGTGGTCCTTAGTTTTCAACCTGCTTTGCTTGGAAGAAAGATTACAGTCTAATGCCCTGAATGTCAGATGTCAATAAAGTTCTTACACTTGCCTTTCACAACTTCACCAGGGCTACCCAGGACGTGAGGCCCCTAGAAACTATTGCTCATGGAAATGTGCAGTCACAAATGCTCTAAATGAATTTTATCCTCAGGGGAAAAGATTTAAGGGCACCATAGCTCCTATCTCTTGGTCATATAAGTAAGCCAGTAAAAATACTTTAGATAGACATTAATTATCTTAGTTCATTTGCAAACTAGGATTTAAATATTGAACAGCTTTGAAGAAACCGGTTTTCTACATGTTCATTCATTCCAGCCATATCCTGCATGTCTACTATTGATTGCTCTCTCAATTCAGTGTTCCACGTACTCAGCATCATAAAATATAGGCCATTTCATTTGGTTTCTCTAAATTATTTACTTTGAAATTCCTTTAAAATAACATTCTATCATTTTGCCTGTATTTCAATCTTACAGAAAGCAGACTATTTTTCTAATTTTTTTTCCTTTTATAAAACACATAGTTGAAATTTTAAAAATTAAAGATAACATGTAAGTTCACAACAGGCATTTTTGCTATGGGGAATACACGCTCAGAAATTATGTTATTATTTATTTCTTCATCAGCTTTCATATTATCAAGTTTGTGTTTCTGTGTGATTCAGAGATGGATAATAAATGTAGAAGGGAATTTAAAATACGACTTTAAGATATTTCTCTGTGTGCATATGTGTTTAATTTACACCTTACAGAATATTTTTTATCCCTCCTAAAAAAAAGTTACAGTAAATATGAGATAAAATATGTGTTTAAATATGAGATAAAGAAGACACAAACTTTATTTCCAAGATATTTAAACACGATTCACATAAATCACGTGGAGACGTGTCAGACTTAAAGCAATCCTATGTGCAACAGAACAAAACACTGCCTGGTCCTATGCCATCCTCACAATCGTTGTTATGTTTAAGCCCATTGTTGCAGCCACTGTGTCAATTCATCTCATTGAGGGTGTTCTTTTTTTTTTTCACTGACCCTCTACTTTACCAAGCATGATGTCCTTCTCCAGGGACTGGCCCCTCCTGATAACATGTCCAAAATATGTGAGACAAAGCCTTACCATCCTTGCTTCTAAGGAGGATTCTGGCTGTACTTCTTCCAAGACAGATTTGTCCTTTCTACTGGAAGTGCATGGTATATTCAATATTCTTCGCCAATACCATAATTTAAAGGCATCAATTCTTCTTCAGTCTTCCTTATTCATTGTCCAGCTTTCACATGCATATGAGGTGATTGAGAATACCATGGCTTGGGTCAGGCGCACTTTAGCCTTCGAGGTGACGTCTTTGCTTTTCAATACTTTAAAGAGGTCCTTTGCAGCAGATTTGCTCAATGCAATGTGTCTTTTGATTTCTTCACTGCTTCTTCCGTGGGTGTTGATTGTGGATGCAAGTAAAATGAAGTCCTTGACAACTTCAGTCTTTTCTCTGTTTATCATGATGTTGCTTATTGGTCCAGTTGTGAGGATTTTTGTTTTCTTTATGTTGAGGTGCAATCCATACTGCAGGCTGTGGTCTTTGACCTTCATTAGTAAGTGCTTCAAGTCCTCTTCACTTTCAGCAAGCAAGGTTGTGTCATCTGCATAACGCAGGTTGTTAATGAGTTTTCCTCCAATCCCGATGCCACGTTTTTCTTCATATAGTCCAGCTTCTCGGATTATTTGCTCAGCATACAGATTGAATAAGTATGGTGAAAGGATACAAACCTGAAAGAAGAAGACTATATAGACATGTTCTTTTACATTATTTTACCAGGACACCAAGAAATTCTGAATGTTTTTATCTGAGTTGAGTTGGAGGGACTAACATAATTTTTACTTCTCCTAACAGATACAAAGTTTTAAAAGGTTTAAAAAGCCCATGTGGTGAAGCATTTTTTTAAATGATTTATACAACTTAGTTTCTCGTTAAAATGTCTTGTGATATTATCCATTTTAAAATATTCTCTAGCAAAATATTCCTTATAGGATAAAAGATTTACATTTATAGTCAACAATTTCTATTTTTACTGTAACTCATTCACATATGAGTAGCACAGCTGCACACTTAGTAGGTTTAATCGTACGTTTTAATACAGCAACCAAGGCTCTCATTTATTAGCATTATTACAATGATTTTAAATTAAGTATAGGTGACTTTGATTTAGATAAAAGACATATATGACGGTTAAATTAGTGGTTACGCGTTTGGCTGCTAACCAAAAAGGTCAGCAGTTCAAATCCACCAGCCAGTCCTTGGAAACCCTATGAGGCAGTTCTCCTCCTTCCTATAGGGTCACTGTGAGTCAGAATGAACCCAACAGCAACTGGTTTTATTATGTGGTAATTATAGAACCTAGGCACTCTAACTTGTAAACTCTGTATTTTTTTTAGGCACTCTAACTTGTAAACTCTGTATTTTCTTATTATAGCAGAATTCTTCCCTCTTAGCATAAAGAGGACAATTTTTAAAAATAGAATTTTGTATAAATTGAAATAAATCCCTAGAAACCTGTTTTGGACTACAGAATATTTGGTCAAGGCAGGAGAAAATATTACGTATGTCATACTCATGTTTGAAAATGGCTGGTCATATTAAGGTACAAAAGGTTAATATGATCAAGATTCTAAAACCATTTCTGGATTAAGATGTATAATTTATTAAAATGTATAATTTTCCGTGATGTGCTTCTTTTTTGTTTATACTGTAGCAAATTTTAATTAAAAATATAGAAATGTGTTTTTTTTTGGTTTGTTAAACTGGCAGACTCTAATTCGAGTAAATGCACTTAGCTAGGAAGCAATCAACTATTTAAAGGAGATAATTTAGAAAGAAACATGGCATATTGTCAATTTTATGTCAAGGTACAGAGTACAACTTCAGAATAAAGGAATGGCATTTTGTTAGTGATGGGATATAGCGTAAAGAATGCCTCAGCAAGAATACTGACTTTATGGGAAAAAAAAATGTTCTGTCTGAAAACCCGAGCACCTCTCAAGTGCAGAGCCTCACCAAACTACTCTCAGAAATCACTAAAGCCCAACAGCTTCCATTTTCCGCTTCATTCAAGCAACATTTAGGGCCAGAAGAAGTAAAGAGCTGTGAAAACTCTTAATGGTGTCTGATGTGAACTGTAGATCACTTTGACCCATCCTTTCTCCTTCTAGGTTTTGTGGATCCTCATTGCTGTGAAAGATTGTGTATGTTTAAAATGTGGATGAGTGGAGGGGGATCACTTATTTAAAAAAAAAAAAAAGAGAGAGAAAAAAACAATTGACGGGAAAAGAAATTAATGTGTCTTTTAGTTTAACTTAGAATCCAGAAAGTGTTTTCTGTCAAGCTTGTCTGATCATTTCCCTTTGGTAATTATATATGTCCTAGCACTTATTTCTATTTTTTTTATCTTACCTCTTTGTATCCATTTCCTTGAAGTTATAGCTGTGCATGCACACCAATATGTCTCACCCCCTGACACCAATGGAAAGAAAACTTCAGTTCTGAAAGATTTCTGTATTGATTTCGAATAGCAGTAGGAATGCAAAAAGGAACGTGTTGCAGATGCACAGTTGAAGGCGTTGTTCCTCTGCATGAAAACTTGAAGTGAATGCCTTTGTTTGTTTCAAATGGCAATTAGTACTGTCTCTGAGGTCTCTTCGTGCCTGTTGCCTGCTCTCCTCTTTGACTTGAACATTCTTCATTGTGTTTTTCCAGCTCCGTGGTCCAAGCAATGTAAATGCCTTTCATTCCCTTTGTTTCTTCTTGTTTATGAGGCTCCCATAGATTACCTTTCCTTTCTCCATTCGTCTGCCCTTCAACCCCCTACTCAGGTACCTATAGTTCTTCTAAAACATTTATTCATCACATAAAAAAATAAATAAGTAAAAATGCAATACTAATTGAGACTTTCTCAGCCTCTGTTCTCATGGTTATTGCTACATTCAGAGACTACTTTTACATCTGTAAATATTTAAGTCTTTAGGGAAATCACAGTAGTCATCATTTATATTCCCATTCAACCAATACCTGCTGGGCAGTTACTTTGTACTAGGCTTTGCTTTAGAACCCAGTATTCATCCATGATATTTCCCTGGTTGTGGAAACAGTAGATGTGCTCAGCTGCTAACCTAAAATTTGGAGGTTCGAGTCTACCCACAGGTACCTCAGAAGAAAGGCCTGGCAATCTACTTCTGAAAAATCAGCTGTTGAAATTTTGGAGCACAGTTCTATTCTGACACATATGGGGTTGCCATGAATTGGAATCGACCCGACCACAACTGGTTTATACATCCATGAACAAAACAAAATCACTCTAGTGGGGGAAAAAAACAAAAAACAGTGAATATGTGTTAAAGTATCAGATAACAAATGCTATGAAAAAATAATCTATGTAAAGGCAAGTGGGAAGTGGTATTTTAGACAGGGTGGTTAGGGAAGGAAGCTGAGGATGTGATCTCTGAGCCAAAACCTAAATAAAGTAAAGGAATGAAACATGTTATTATCTCGAGGAAGAGAGAGCCAGGGTGAGGGACCAGCAGGTGCCAAGGTCCTGAGACAGGAGTGTGCTCTACCAGGAACAGCAAGGAGACTGGTTGATATAATGTGATAACTGATAAGGAACCTTCTGATAATAAATAGTCTCTGTTGTGAGAAAAAAAAAATACTTGAGAGCCCACCCATTGCCATCAAGTCGATTCTGACTCATAGTGACCCTATAGAACAGAATAGAACCTCTCCATAGAGTTTCTGAGGAGGGATTGGCAGATTCAAACTGCCGACCTTTTGGTTAGCAGACATAAAACCCAAAAAATCAAAAGATACAGCTCAGACCCTGGCTCCTCTTTCTAATTTGCTGTGTGATATTGGAAAAGATGTTCAAATTCTCCAAGCCTCCTTTTCCTCATTTGGAATATGGGCATAATGACACCTACCTCATAGAATTGTTATAAGGCTTAAATGAGTTAATATATGTAAAATACCTGGCATTATATCATACTTAATAAATAATAGTTTATCTACTTATTTCATTATTATTCTCAGTATTACTTACATGATAGATTGGCCTGTTTATTAGGTAAATAATAAATATTAGTAGCAGAAACTGAAGAGGTTATGAATTATCAAGAGTTGTGACCACTCAGTTCAATGTTTATTTTTTAATGTAATCATCAAATATGTGAGGATACCAGTAATTAAATTTAACACATTCTTCCATTTCACTAGTTTTTTAAAATAAACTGATGAACTACCAGACTGCAAATATACAAATTGCAATTCTTAATACATAAAATTAGTCATCAGCCTTCCAGTCTGTTATAGTCATATTCCTTAGAAAAGAGTAATCTGTCAATTTCTGTTTTAAAGGCTTGCAGAACTGCCCAGAGTAGGGTCGTAGTAACTGCCTTACATTTGTCCTCCCAAGACAGCGGATAAAAGTGTCAATAAAAACCAAAACCCGTTGTCATCGAGTCAATTCCTACTCATAGCCACCCTATAGGACAGAGTAGAACTGCCCTATAGAGTTTCCAAGGAGCGCCTGGTGGATTCGAACTGCTGACCTTTTGGCACCAGGGTTCCCAAAAATGTCAATAGGTGAACAATGTATATTCACCAGCCACTTGCAAGAGACAAGAAACAGAGTGGCTCACGAAACACGAAAAAACTGAAACCAATTCCAAATGACATGTAAATATATTTATATTTTTATTCCAGATAATGTTTCCTAGACTATTTTCAAGCATATTTAAGGGTTTTTGAAATGCCTTAATACTTACATATTTTAAATTCAATCACAAATGTTTCTAAGCTGCTAATAAGATATAGAGATATCTTGCAAGGTGGTCGTTAGGATGAGAGAGAATTTATTTCATTCAAGGTATAATTTTATCTGTCTATCTATTATCCATCAATATATCCATCCATCTAGATTAATATCCAACAAACGGTAGGTAGATAGTAGCAGTAGAAGAACTATTAACAATAGTAAAATGAAAGAATATTTAGGAAGATAGGTATTCTGAAGCATAATATCCATTATTTCTCCCCCATATATATTTTTTTTTCTGGCACAAGAACCCTAAAAAGTCACAGTTTCAAGTAAATTTTAGTAAAGGTTATTATTACTGAAAGAAAGGTTCACACTCGATTTTTTTTAATGGCCTTACAAGTGTATGAACTGCATCTTTATCCATTTCATTGTGGCAGCTATTGACTAAACAAGCATCGTCCTATGTCTTATGACTCATCTTTCTCAGTATGTAGAAAACAAAGAGTCGTCAAGACTTATGAAAATTGTTGTAGATGGGCATTAGGGAATTGTGCAAAATAATTTGTAAATTCAATATGAAACCAAAACATCTGTTCAATTAATTTCCCACAGGTAATGTGGCCAAGAGTATGAGGTACAGACTGAGAAAGGGAAAAAAAAAAGGTTCTTCCACAGGGAAAGATACTTAGTGTAATAAGCATAATTTTTCTTCCTCATGTAAGCACTTTTTCAAAGAAAAACTTCTGCCACTAAATCTACCTTCTCTGCTTCTCTTATTGACACTTCCTCCCCTTCACTTCTTGTCTCAAACCACAATCATTGGATTTTTTCTTTTGTTTTTTTTTGCAGTAATATAACTGAAATAGGAATACCATAAACATGGAATTCTTTAAATAATTTAGTAGCTTTTTATTGGTTTTGGTTTTGGGAAATGTAGATTTAAAATCTGAAAATATATAATGAAATTACATTCTGCTATTTTTTCATTCAGCTTGATATTCTCGATCAACTTTTAAAGCAAAAAACAAAAAAGAACAAAAATTGAAGACCCTCCACAAAGAGACTTTTCAGTGTTTAATTTTCTGTGTGAGGAAAAGAGTAATAAATGAGGCAATGTTAATGGAATCCATGCTCTTTCAGTGTTGTCAAGGGTTAAAGTAAGAGAGAAATAATCACTTTCTACCCATTTCATTGTATCAGTCCTTAAGTAACCAACTATGATATCATCTCTAGTGCTAGTTCCCAGGACATACATGTAGGCAAATGTTCTGGTAGGTGTGCTACCATTTATCAGGCAGTGATTCTATTAATTTAATTTCCATTTAGGTCAATTATTCTTTCTTTGGGGGAAAAAATGACCTGCAGGCTTGCATGTCTTCCATTAACCACCCTAGAATATACAGCTTTCATTTTTACAGGTAGCTTCCATTTACTTTGCTTTCCTGTTTGTCAGCATGAACAGAGGCAAGTTGAGCTTCCTAGATTTTTGACAAGCTATACATGAGTGAATGGTAGAAATTAGTTGCCAATCAATTCACCCAAGTATTTAGTCAATTGCCAATAATCTTATCACCTCTGTGGGATTAAGCACAGGCTATAAAAAAGTTTCAGAAAGTATTTAAAAGGTTCAACCACATCATATCATTGCCTTATTCTAGTCTTACTTTGTTTTTGCCTTTTAAATGTATATCGAACACTTACATCAAAGAGCTTACAGGACTGTAATTGGAATTTTGGAAGCAAAGATCATTTCTTTTTCTCAACATCAAAGTAAAATACAGAGTAGATGCAGTAGGAATAAAACAGTCGAAGAAACAAGAATATCAAAGATGGATGGGGAGAATTGGCCTGTTTCCAATTATATACCAACATGCGTGGGTTCAAAACGTCTTGGCCAAATCACTACCTTTCACATCACTCATACTTTTTTTATGTATATATTAAACTTGAACACGAGCCAATTAAAGAATACCATTTCTACTTTAAAGCTGGTGAGCTGCGTATTAACACTGAAATGATGATAGTAAAAAAATAATAATAGAAAAAACTATAATAAAAAATCAACAAAATGAATTTTTTGTGTTTTGCATTTCAAAAGGAAATATACAAGTACTTCATTTATCTCTTCAGCCCCCTTTAGAGTTGGGCATTGCATGATTAGTTTGTGTAAAGGATCAGTGAAGTTTCTCTTAATGATTTTTTATTGAACATATGGAATGTATCAAATGGTAAGAAAAGTCACTATCCACTGAGCTGTATCCTGCGGCTGACAGTTATGACTATCTCTTGAGAAAAAATAAACACATGAATAAATGCACGAAGAAATACATTAACCTGTCATTTTAATCTCTAAGGGCATTTCAATAAACAATATCTGCATGTAAAATGTGCTCTGGTCTAGTGTACACATAAGAAATTACTTTTTTCCCCTCTAGAATGCACTGTGACACATCTATTGGGAAAGATAATAATCTAATTGAGACTACTACCTTCATTTTACTTTTAAAAGATTTTGCTGTACCAATTTATTTACTTGGATAGCCAAAGGCAACCACTGAAATATTTAAATTTCTTAAAAGTCACATATTTCAGTTAATATTGAGATGTTATGGTTGGTTTTGGTGACTATGATAATCTACAAGAAATAAAGCACACACACACACACACACACGTTGTTGTTAGTTGCCACCATTGAGTCGATTTCAACACATGTAGATTCCATGTGTATCAGAGTAGAACTGTATTCCATAGGGCTTTCAATGGCTGTGACCTTTCAGAAGTAGATTGCCAGGCCTTTCTTCCATGGTACCTCTAAGTGAGTTTGGACCCCAACTGTTCAGCTAGTAGTCGAGCACTTAACATTTAATGCCACTCGAGGACTAATCTACATACCTCAATATCTGTCTATCTATCTGTCTGTCTGTCTATCTATCTATCTGAGATATTTAGACATCATGGAGGAATAAAATGTTTACAAATAATTTCTGGTAGATTAAAGAATGTATTTTGTACCAACCAAAAGGGAGACATTTTTTAAGCTATAACTCGATTTTTGTTTTTGTTAGGTGCCATAGAGTCCATTTTGACTTAGAACGACCTCAATGTGACAGAGTAGAACTGCTCCATAGGGTTTTCTGTCCTGTGAGCTTGACAGGAGCAAACCTTTCTCTTGTGGAGAGAGCAGATCTCTCTCTGGGGTCCAAGCCACCAATTGTTCGCTTAGCAGTCAGACACTTAACTGTTGCACAACCAGAGCTGTTTCAAACAAATCGTTTGTCGTAATTAAAAGCATGGGCACTGGGGTAGACAGACTTGGCTTGTTAATTCCTGGCTTCGGTACCTACTGTTGTGTCCTTTGACAAGTTACTTTGGTTCTCTAAGACTCTCTTTTCTAATTTGCAAAAAAGAAATGATAATACATATGTCGCAAAATTATTACAAGGATCAATCAAAATAATGGATGTAAGCACCTGTACATTGCCTGATGTATGGCAAACATCCAATAAATGGTGGCCCATACTATTATTGGAGCCCTGGTGGCGCAGTGGTTAAGAGCTCAGCTACTAACCAAAACGTCGGCTGTTCAAATCCACCAGCTGCTCCTTGGAAACCCTACGAGGCAGTTCTACTCTGTCCTATAGGGTCGCTATGAGTTGGAATCGACTCAACAGCAATGGGTTATACGATTATTATTGACTTTTTGTTAGTTTTTTTTTTTTCCTAGATAGGCATAAATCTAGCTTCAATCAAAGGCTCTTTAGCATTCTGCTACCGCACTCCCCATAGAAGATATTAGCTCTTGGGCATTGCATTGTTACATTGATTAATGCGTTAGTCCTTATTTATGAAGTGTTTTATCAAGATTATGAACATAATCATGCCTAGTGCAAAGGCAGTGCAAGTGTTGGAAGTGTTAGCAACTAGAGATACCAAACATGTAGATGGCGGACAGTGATGACTGCAGTGAATGCGTTTGTAGTACATCATTTGACAGTAGGGACGATGCTCAAGGGCAGAGCAAGAGTCTCTCAGTGTATATAGAACGTACTTCCCTTGCAATGATAAGCAGGAAAGGAGGAAAGCTGAGGAAGCAAACAAAAATCAATATAAAACTATAGGAAAAGCAACAGTACTGGCTGCCAAATTGTCCAACGTTAATGCAGGGGAAGGCAGGGAGTTTTTCAAGAATTTGGGGAATGGCACTTAGGTCTCAAGCCACAGATGCTTCATGGACTGTGAGCCCATTTGAATCAGCACCACCTGGCAGTAGGTGGGGAGGTCCACGACTGCCAGGGTATCCCATCCAACACTTGTGGAGATCACTCGGGAGGGAGGAGAGACCTGCCTTGACAGATTTTCATTGTGGGCGAAACCGGGCTATTTTGAGAAAAGATGTTCAGTAGAACATATGTCGACAAGGAAGAGAAGATTATGCCTAGTTTTGAAGCTCAAAAAGACTGGCTTGCACTCTAATTTGGTGGAAGTGCATCCAGGAAACGCAAATTTAATCTCCTCTTTTGAACAGGTGGACTTTATCCCTCTTCACTTGAGGATAGAAAACTTAACCATGTCGATTCCAGGTTTTTCCCACTGGTTTCTGTTGAGGATTGTTCCTCCCCTTCTTGTTCCATTGTAGGCATCCAAGTTCCCAAGTGTTCACGAATCATTTTATGGCCTTTAGGGGATATGTTTGTATACATCGTTTTCTGCTGGATGCACAAACTTGTCTTCACCTTGGCTCCGGATGTGTTCATTCTTGGGCATCTGCTGATGTGTCCACAATAAAGTCTAGTTTAAGACCACTTGGTCCATGCCCTTTCTCACAGAGGTATACACCTGTCATAACTAGTTTTCTTTCTCAGCTAACTCCCTCATCCTTTTCAGAGATAAGAAAAATTCGGCCACTGACTTGCTATACTCTGAGGCCTCAAGAGATTTGACGAGGTTGCCTTTGTCTTCCTGTCCCTGAAATGGAAACCCTGGTGGCATAGTGGTTAAGAGCACACCTGCTAACCAACAGGAAGGCAGACGCTCCTTGGAAACTCTATGGAGCACTTCTACTCTGTCCTATAGGGTCAGAATCTATGAGTCAGAATCGACTTGACGGCAGTGACTTAGGTTGGGTCCCTGAAATACTGCCACATCAGGTCCCCTCCTCAGAAATCCACCAGCATGTAACTTTCTTACTTCCTTTTCAACTTTTGTTTTTCAACTCTTGCCCAGAGAGTTCTTATCTCTACTGTGGTTAGAAAAACTCATTCTTAAGTTTGTTCATTTTTTTGTTTGTTTTGTTTTTTTTTCCAAATCTTTCTCTGACTTAAACTGAAGCTTTTTAAAAAAAAACAACCAAAAGCCAAAAGTATAATGGCCTTAGTTCCTGTTTCCACAGAGTGAACACCCCTTTGGAGCAAAAGGTCTAGTGACCCCACTGGAGAAGAGTCTCAGGGAATAAGGAGAGAGATAGCAAAGAGGAATACAGTATTTTTGGTTCCTCTCTGAGTTTACAATTTAGTGAGGAGGAAATATATGCACACTCATACATGAATGCACACCCACTTGCAAACCAGGTTATGAAAAACTTTGTCATCTCAAAGGCCTTGGATTTGATTCTCAAGGTCAGATGTCATCAAAGTGGGGTATATATTCCCCAGTAGTATATATGCTAAACGGTTGGTGCGTGAGAAGAAATAATAATACTTTAGTTTGTATGTATTTCTCTTATCCTTTAAAAAATACTGTTTTGAATGCATTAGTGATACTACAATAGTTATACTTAAGTAACTAAATTGCATCATTAAAAACTGAAATTGCACATTTGCGTATATGTATTTATATAGGGAAACGCTTGAAAGATTTTTACTGATAGTGTACATCAACATCTTGAGATCCTTCCTCTAGGTTACAGGGAACCATTTCTTGCTGCTGGATATTTGAATTAGAGCTGGAATCTGCTAAATCCTTTATTTGGACCCTGGCAATCCACATTTAGTTTGCTGGTATTACTTTTCCTACTTATTATAAATATCGTGCTTACAGACATATGTCCAGTGATCTTGGATTTGGAATACCCAGGAATTGAGAGGGTGAGCTCTTGGGACACAGACATCTATGAATGCGCTTATTCTAGGGATAATGTAATGTGTTTGACACGTCTCATAGACGCTGTGTGCATTTTGGAAAGTGGAAAGCATTGGAATTGGGATATTTTTGAGACCAAGCTTTGCCACTTACTAGCTATATGATTTGAAGCAAGTAATTGACTTTTCTGTGTCTCCCACATCATAAAATGGGGTTGTATACTTGCCCATCATTTTCTTAAGGTGATTGTGAGGATCTAATGAGATAACACTGTGACCAAAAAACCAAAACCAAACCCAGTGCCGTCGAGTCGATTCCAACTCATAGTGACCCTATAGGACAGAGTAGAACTGCCCTGTAGAGTTTCCAAGGAGCGCCTGGTGGATTCGAACTGCAGACCTTTTGGTTAGCAGCTGTAGCACTTAACCACGCTACAGGTCTTTGAAAACTGTAATATGCAGTATTGATATGGATTTGGAAATATCCTCTCACTTTGCACACATCAAATTTGTACATGCCACCTTCTTCTGGTTTTCCAATTCAAAATCTAGAAAAGTAAAGGGGCTCTTCATCTCAAGAGCAACAGAAGAGCATAGGGTAAACTAAAATAATACAAATGGGTTCCCTTAGCCTTAACTCTGTGGGATATACAGGTATTTTCTGGAGCCTTAGGTTTTTTTTTTAACCCTAAAACAGAAACCCTGGTGGTGTAGTGGCTAAGTGCTACAGCTGCTAACCAAAGGGTTGGCAGTTCAAATCTTCCAGGCACTCCTTGGAAACTCTATGGGGCAGTTCTACTCTGTCCTGTAGGGTCGCTATGAGTCGGAATTGACTTGATGGCACTGGGTTGGGTTTTTTGGGTTTTGAACCCTAAAACACATCGGCCATCTCTCAGTTGTACTGTGGTGGTTTAAATGTTTGCTATGATGCTGGTAGATATGCCATTGTCATTGCAAATACCAACAGGGTCACCCATGGTGAACAGGTTTCAGCAAAGCTTCCAGACTGAGACAGACTAGGAAGAAAGGCCTGGCAATCTACTTCCTAAAATTAGCTAATGAAAACCGTATGGATCACAACAGAACATTATCCAATATAGTGATAGAAGATGAGCCTCCTAGGCTGGAAGGCGCTCAAAATACACAGTAATCACAATGGACTCAAGCATACTAACAATCATGAAGATAGTGCAGGTCTGGGCAACATTTTGTTTTGTTGTATATGGGGTCCCCATGAATCAGGTCCCCAACTTGACAGCAACTAAAAACAGTAACAGAATAACTGCTTCAATAATAACTCTCACTTCTAGAAGGCGTAAGTTACACTTCTTAAAGTAATTGCGGGTACTTTAAAATGTTGTTTTTGCTTCCTTTGTTGATTTTGCCTGGAATGGGTATGGTTCTCCTTTTCACCTGAGAAAACTGAAGCCCAGAGAGGATCAGTGACTTGTTTTGAAAAGAATACGCGCACACACACACATTCACACACTCACTCGCACGTACACACATGTATATACCCATGCTCACATATACCCATGTTCATCATTATTAACCAGTTTATACAATTGCAGAATTCCCTGCACTCTCTCCTCTTCTTATTATTATCTTCTGTGTAAACTGATCCCAGTGACATAGTTTCCAGGAGATGTTAATGCCTCTGAAAGCAGAGACTCTGTTTAATACTACCAAGCATGATGTCCTTCCCCAGGAACTGGTTCCTCCTGATAACCTGTCCAAAGTGTGTGAGACAGTCTCACCATCCTCGCCTCTAAGGAGCATTCTGGCTGTACTCCCTCTAAGACAGATTTGTTTATTTTTCTGCCAGACCATGGTATATTCACTCTTCACCAACACCATAGTTCAAATGTGTCAATTCTTCTTTGGTCTTCCTTTTTCATTGTCCAGCTTTCACATGCATATGAGGCAATTGAAAATACCACAGCTTGGGTCAGCCACACTCTAGTCATTAGAATAACATCTTTGTTTTTTTTTTTTTAAGATTTTAAGGATGTCTGACTCAACAGCAGTGGGTTTTTTTTTTTTAATGGCAGATTTGCCCAATGCGATTTGTCAGTTGAGTTTTATAACATTATAAATTCAACTGATTTAGATTTAGTTCTACCTGAATTCCTCCTTAGACTTACCTTGAAGAGTAAGAGTAAGGAATATTTATTGCTTATTCCTCTTGTATCTCTTATATCCAATCCAGACCCTGGCATGTGTTCTAACTGATTAGAAGATATTTACTGAATAAACAGGTGATCGAACAAGTGGCCATGTGCTCAGTTTTACTTTGGGTTGGAGAAATGGTTGCCAAACTAAAGCTGTACCCTGGGAAATCCGGTTGTCAGATGCCTGCAGGACAAGGAAAATTGGAATAATGAGGTTCTTTATGAAATCATTATAATTTAAAATAAATAGTATTTTATTTCCTATGTGAATATAAGCAAGACACAAAGAATTTCTAGAAATCTGAAGATTCAAAGATAACATCATTGAAGCAAAATGAATAAGTAATAGAATCTATTATAGTTACTCTCTAATTTAGTATCGACTGTGTGCATTGCACTATTATAGGTATTGTGGATAGTTACAAAAAGAGATGTTCAGTGAGATTTTCTGTTGGAATCTAAGAGGACCAATAAAATAGAGCATTTCCAGGGATCAATATTCCTCAAAGCTTGGCTCTATTTATTCACCATTAAACCTTTGGTATCGTTTGTTTAAATCAATGAAAGCAGGCACTGACTGAAAATTATTTTTGTTAGTGCATTCTATTCTTAATAATAAGAGCTTCAAGAATCTATCATTAGATAAAATTATTCCTCAATTCATATCCTTCAACATTGTACAAATAAAGGCTCTGTCTCCATTAGTCTATCTTTTTCATGGAGATTTAGTAAAGCACACCAATTTTTTGCAAATGTAATTTTATAGATGGTAATTAATTTGTAAAATATTTTATGTTAACGGTTCAGTGGCTGTGTTCTGTGGAATTATACTGTCACCACATTGCTGGCTCAGGAAGGCATATGCTGTTTTCATTTCCTCCAAGTAACATCATTCTATGAATATTTTGAAAAGGAGATTACATATTCTACAAGGATTTAAATATTCTGTAGTCTTTTCTGTTTAAAAAAAAAAGCTTCATCTATGTCCTCCATCCGTTATTTTCCTCTTGACCCTCCTTTACAAATAAACTTCTTGAAAAATCTATCTATATTTGTTATTCCCTCTTTATGTTCCTATCAACGTCTTAATACACTGTGCATTGACTTCTATCAGCAAAGCTTCGTGGGAGGGGCTGTCAACCAGGACACTGATGACCCTCCGTTTGCTAAATTTGGTGGATCCTCTGCAGTCCTCATCCTTCTTCATCTCATTAGGGACCAATACCATCTTTATCATGCTTAAAACACTCTATTGCTAACTTACATTATCCCTTTAATGATTCTTGGGACTAAGCTGTCCACAAACATTTTCAAACTCTCAGGTTTCTTGGGAGGGTACTTTTCCCACTAAAGGTATTTGCTTCCCTCCAGTGGGGGCTTGTGTAATGGTGAAAAATGAAAGAAACATTCTTTGGAGAATATTCACTAAGGTAGGTGGCTTAGGTATGAGGCAGTGAATCCGGGGATGTGATTGGCTCAAATTTTTGTCTCTTGGTTTTTGTACAGCTAGATAAGCATTGCAAGCATATTTATGGCTTCCTGTGTGCTAGTTAGGGAGCCCTGGTAGCTTTGGGGTTTTTTTTCATGTGTGTGTCATATTTGGAAAACCAATGTAACCAAATGGATGTTGGCATATGTTTGAAAAGTTTTTATGTTTTGAGGACATATGTTCTCTATAAATTATGTATCACAATTCATATTCAAAACAAAAATTCAGAAAGGCTCCTTGATACAGCATGTCTTCCATTACTGAGAACACATAATATCAAAAAAATTTTAAAGGAGAAAATAATAGGGTTTTGAAAGGGTTATACCACACTCTCATCTCTTTTGTGAGCCCCTCATCTGCCCTTCCTTTAAGTATAAATGTTCTTCAGAGTTTTGTTCTGGGACCTATTTTCTTATAACTTGATATTCTTTCTCTGGGGAATCTCATCTGTGAATTCAGTTACCATTCTTGTATCGATGACCCTTAAACTATTATTGCAGCCCAAATAATTATCCTGAGTATTATACAAGAATACACAGATACCTACTGGATCCCTATATTTGTATTACCCACAAATGCTTCAAACTCAAAATACCCAAGCCCAAGCTCATCGTCTCCCTTGTAAATATCCTACTTCTCTTCTCCCTGGTTTCATGACTTATTTAATGGCACCACCATCCATTCAGTTGTACAAAGCAGAAGCCTGGACACTGTCTATTCATCCAGTTAAACACTAAATTTTATCAATTAATCCTTTGGATGTCCTCTCTAGAGTGTCCTATTTTATCCATTCCTGCACCCAATATCACAAGTCAGATGATTCCAGGGTCTTGTTCAGATTTTACAACATTATCTCTAGCGTAGATTCTGGAATTTCAGTCTTGCTGCTCTCTAATCTATTTCCACACAAAAGCTAGAGGACTTTTTCTAAAAGAAAAATCTGAATGTGTCCACTTTTTGCTTAAAAACCTTGAGTAATTCTTCACCCCTCAGAGGAAAAAGTAACAACTTTAAGGTGTGATTTCTTAGTCCTTTCTTTCTGTTTCTCTCAGAGTCAGACTCAAGTCCTTTCATCTTCCTCTAGTCTCTTCAGACTCTTTTCCTTGTAACCTTAAAACCACCCAGGCTTATAAAAGGGAGGATGTCTGTACAAATTTCCAGAGCCAGTGATCTTAACATTTCACATTGTGTTTTTCACTGGGACCTGAAGCCATTAACAAGGTCCCTAACCATTACCCCTGCCCACGTCTCCCAAACCTACTTCGTGTGATTACTTTTTATATCTTCTTCAAGGGTCATTTATGTATTCCCTCTTCCTGGAAATGCTCACTAGCTGTATCATCCCACCTTAAACCCCCAAGTATGATTATGTATATTTCTTTTATATTCCTTGGAACCCTGTGTTGCCACTATCACAGCTCTTACTTCACAATCATGCAATTGCCTACTAGAATGTAAGTTCTATGAGTGAGGAATACTGCCAGTCACATCCCACATGTATCCCCAGGGCCTAGCACCATATCTAATACCTAGCATGTACTTGACAATTTTTTTTCCAAATAAGGAATTTTAAAGAGTTACAAAGATGAAATAAGTAGTAATTTTGTTGTTGTTGTTGTTGTTCTCTGTATGTCCTAAATCAAATAATTGTTACACTGTTTTAAGCTTCTTTCCCTACCCCAAATTTTGTTTTCTTTTGTTCAAACCAAACGTTCCTTAGAACTCAAGATCAGTTGAGTACAAAAAAAAAAAAAAAAAACCAAACCCACTGCTGCTGAGTCAATGCGGAAAAACAACTGCATCTTGTGTTCTTCATTAAAGTATTATAAATGAATTTATAATAGTAGCTTTAGTATTAAGATAAAGTCATTCCTAATTGCCCTAACATCAGATGCTATGTGGGGTACGGGCAATATCTTATTCATTGTGCACCTAATTCTAACAGATAGTCTGGCATAGAGGAATAAGTCAGTCAATATTCATTTAGTGGAATTGAAAAGTAAATAGAAAATAAAATATCTTGACCTACAAAGCAAGAATCATGTTTTCTCTCTGTTACAGTTCATTAAGAAGGTTATATTTTTTGTTCTTTTAAAGTGTGAAATATTTATTTTTATGTCAAATTTACGTGGCTTCTTTATATGAAATAAGAATTTGTAAAAAAAATAAAAATAACATGCGTATCTTCCTTACCAGAACATTTACATTTCGAAACTGAAATTGGATTTGTGTTATAAAAAGCAAAATAAATGTGAAATTCATGGTGGAGTTTATCTCAATGTTTATTTCAATTTCCATTTAAAGTCTTAAGCGTTCTATTTTTGATACCCTGAAACCGTATTAGATGTTTAGCAGTTCTAGAGCCATAATTATTTTAATGGCTACTTTCAGCATATACGTTTTATACAGGACCAATAATCTCAAGAATATGAAAAGTGCAGCCTATATTTTTTAGTTTCAAAACTATAAATTTTAAATAAAATAGCGTAGTTTTAGTCTGTCAGGGTTAAATATAACCTAGTGGATTATTTATGATGAGACTCCATGTTTAAAAATTTATAATCCTACAGTCAAATTCATGGCATATTCATAGAACTTGGAATTATTCAATTACATTAAAAATAATTCATTTAGAAAATATAAGCAATTCAACAGCTTCCATCTATCTGTTTTTAAGAGCTGTATTTGTAAATTGAAATATATTCTTTTTCCTAAAATGTTCATGAACTATCCGTTTAATTAGTGAGCTTAAAGTTAGAATCTTAATCTTAAAGAAGCAAATGGATCACAAAGATTTGCACAATAAGAATATATGACAGGGAAATGCTCTTGAACGTTTTCATGACCTTGCTCATGGCTTGTGTCTAGCTCTGTCCCATATATAATAATAATAACAATGGTCTCTGAGAGTCTCCCAGATGTAAAGCTTATGCCCTGCTGGGTAAAGGACCTCTCTATTCTGTGCTCCTGATGTCCCACACAACCTTGGTTTAGGAAGCAGAACTGACATATTTTGATATTCTACATCATTTAGTCCTCATAATAGTCAGATGAGGTCAGAACTACCTTGTGAAATCTGTAGGGCTCAGGGTAAGAGTACAAATGGAGTCTTGCCTACCATCTGCTCAATATGTATAAGGTAGGAGCCCTGGTAGCGCAGTGGTTAAGTGCTCAGCTGCTAACTGAAAGGTTGGCAGTTCGAAGTTCAAACCCACCAGCCACTTTGAAGGAGAAAGATGCAGGAGTCTGTTCCCATAAAGATTTACAGCTTTCGAATCCCTGTGGGGCAGTTCTACTCTGTCCTACAGGGTCGCTATGAATAAATCAAGTAAACAGACTGTCAAATAAAATATGTTCTATCTGCCGTCCTTGACAAATAGACCATCTGAATGACATGGAAGTCTAGATTCAATTTAGAATTCTCTGACTCCTTGAAGTTCTGCACTGGAATGTGGCAGCTTGGGAAGAGCCCCTTTCTGCACTGTGAGGAGCCTTATGCACACAGAGGTGGTCACCCCATCCTAAATCAACATGTTCAAGTTCTGCCCCCTCACTGCAGCCAAAAACTTGCCACTTGGCCATACCTGGAAGCTGACTTGGGTCCATTTGACAGGAAAATTTAGTGATCCCGGATGCCCAGAACATGGAGGTGTGGGCTTTTGGTGAGCATGTTGGCTTGACCCTACAGACTCTTTGCATCTAGAGAAGGGTCACAACTGGACTCTCTAAAGTCTGGGAGCCAAGGACAGAGGTCCCTCTCATCAAGGTATAAATATGGTACTGTATGAGGTAGCCTTCATTCTTTCCAAGGAAAATCCTGAAGCTTTTCCCAGAATAATAGCATTGAGCCTTTGTGTATTGGTGGTCTATACTGGGCTAGACCAGTGGTGGTGGCTCTAAAGTCATTTGCCTATTAACATTTCCCTTGTGCTTCTTTCCCCATGTCCATTGCTCTTACCTAAAAAATTCAATCCATCAATCAGTGTTTGAATTTCACATGTTTAATAAATAGCATGCAAATTCCACATTGAACCTATGAAGAACACTGAAAATAGTCAGTGACCAAATAGCAATAAAATACTCTAAAAATGAGTGTCTATCCCAAGTCAGCATGTGTGAAATGGAGTCAGCATAGGTTTGAAACCCTAGGACCTAGGAAATATTGTCTTAAATAAGGACTAAAATACATCCCAAATCAATTTATTTTCATTTCAATTGTATAAAATCTCAGTCTACCTTAACCTTATTGGAATGATCAAAATTTAAAAACTATAATCCACAAAAAGGGTATGTTGCTTTAAAAAGATAATACATGGAGCCCAGATGATACTGGAGTTAAAAAGAAAACTGCCAAAATGACAACAAAATGTTGAAATGTATCAGCTCTTCCTACCAGGAAATAATAAAATAATTCTGGGCGAACTTGAGGTATTAGGTATATAAATACTTTTGGTGAGTAAATGCTAAGTGAAAGGTAAATTTTAAAATGCTAAAACCCAGGAAGTCAGAAACAATATTTGCTTTTCTGGGAAATGAGTAAGACCCCTCTAAAATAGAACTGTATATATGCTATAGCCCTAAGATACCCCTATGAGTTGGAACTGCAGTCATTCCAGGAAGCTACCTTCTAGCCAAGCAATAGACAGGCCTATAAAATAAAAATCACACTTGAAAGGAACATGCTTTCATAGAACAAACAATTGTATGAGACCAAAAGGGCAATATTTGCCCAAAAGCAAAGATGAGAAGGCAGGAAGGGGTAGGAAAACCAGACAAAGGGAAATAGGGAACCCAGGACAGAAATGGGGAGAGTGCTGACACAGTATGGGGCTTGCAACCCATGTCATGGAACACTTTGTGTACAATTTATTGAATGGGGAACTAATTTGGTCTGTAAACTTTCACCTAAAATGCAATAAGATATTAAAACAAATAAATGAATACAAAAAATGAATCAGATAGTGTTAAACAGATTGTGTGTAATTATTGATGACGTATTGTCCTGAGCTTCTCTTCTGCGGTTTCCATGCAGATTACTGAGTTTCAAAGAAAAATATGCCAGGGACGATTATGTGACTGACTGTTACTATTTGAGATTGTTTAAAAAGCACTTTTTTTTTTAATTTTTTTGTTGTGTTTTTGGTGAAGGTTTACACAGCAGTTTAGGTTCCCATTCAACAATTTTACATGGATTGTTCGCTGACATTGGTTACATTCTTCACAATGCGTGAACATTCTCATTATTTCAGTTCTAGATATTACATTTCCAGTAATCTAGCTTCCCTGCCTTCTCACCTTCTCATCTTTGTCTTAAAGTCATTGCTGACTGTTTGGCCTCATATAAGTGGTTTTATAAAGGAGCATAGTACTCACAGGAGATATTCTTTATTTTGTGAGCCAATCTGTTATTTAGCTAAAAGGCACTTCTTTTAACTTGCTTTTATTATTTCACTTCATGGTCAGAAAATATTATCTACAAATATGTGAGAACTGGTTCATTTGATTTTGAGCCATTAAATCGTTCTTTCCATTCCACAAAAATATATTGAGAGTGTAGGAGACATTCTCTTGGTAAACAAGTTGATTTTTGTCCTGGTAAGAACTCTCCTATGGAGTCCACATTTTATTGCTCTAAAAAATGATGCATATAGCTCAGTCCCGGATGAGCCAATGTAATCCACAGTGATAGGCTAGAGGATGAGCACATGACCAACTTGTAGCCAATGATATTTAAGGAGACCTAGTACGGAATATTTTTTTTTTTTAGTACGGAATATTAGTTCTCTCTTGCTTTGGGCTAAGTACTATACAGATGTGATACCAGGAGCTTTGCAGCCACCCCAGCACCATGAGAGAAAATAGACTGAACTAAGGCTGCCATGCAAAAGAGGGAGAACTAAGAGACCTGAGAAATATGGAACAGGATCCCTGACTGAACTTCACCCACAGTTCACCTCTACATTTTATAATGAAGGAAGCCAGTTCATCCCCTTTGTTGTTTATTAGTTTGAATCTGGCTTTCTGTTATGGGCAACTGAGAGCATCCTCTTTGTTACAACTGCCCTCTCTATGGCAGACACCGTGTGATGTAGAATAAAGCAGGACACAGTAGAACAGACTGAAAAAAGCGCAGGTTCTGCAACTAGACACTGTCTGAATTCAAATTGTAGCCACATTTGTGACTGTTTAAGTCACCTCCTTCTCTATGAGGAGTCCTGGTGGTGAACAGTTAAGTGCTGGGCTGCTTATCAAAAGGTTGGTGGTTCAAACCCATCTAGAGGCTCCAAGGGAGAAAGACCTGGCAATCTGCTTCTGAAAAGATTACTGCCTGGGAAACCCTATGGGGCAGTTCAACTCTGTTACAAGGGGTCGCTATGAGTTGAAATCGACTGGATGGCACACAACAACAACAACAACAAGAACCTCTTATAATGATGCTTACCTAGCAGGCTTGTTGTGACAACTAAAGGACAACAATGCTGCCATAAAATTAACATACAATAAAGCTTAGCAGCTATTTTTATTAGGCTGCACAGTATCATTGCATTAAAATCTTCTAATTGTCCTGCAAGGTATCATCATCCTCAATTTATGGATGAAGCAACTAAAGTTTAGATTGCGAGACTTTCCCACAGTCCTTCAGCTAGGAAATAATGGTGCCAGGTTTTAAGCTAAACCTCTGCAATTCCATATTCCCTCCATTTCCTCTCACTTGATATGTGAGATTCACACGGGCAATAGTATTTGACTGCTCATGGCTGACTCCCCAGTACATACAACAGTCTCTGATTCCTAGTCCGCAATCACCATCTTTGTTGAGTGAGTAATTGCCCTCACGGACTCCACAGTCTGGTATAGGAGACAGACAGTTAAGAAAAGTATTTCAAAACCCCACAGTTAATTCTGTAACAAGTCTATGTACAAGGGACGGGGGAGGAATGAATAAGTTTGTCTGGGAGTAAGGCTATGGCTCCAGTAATAAGTCTGCTCATGCTTTGATTAGAGCAGCAGGTATAGATCACACAACAAATAGCAATTAGCTAACAGCTGGCTGGGAGAGGGTGCGGGCGGGTGTTTGCCAAAAACATTTCTCAAAGCCCAAAGTCAGGTGTTTGCTTTCCCATTATCCCATGACTGTGACCTTTATTTTCTTTGTTTTAATAAATTTTAACTCTCAGTCTTAAGAAATCTATAAGTGTGCATTTCAACGCCTCACACTTCGACCCCACATCAACTCCTCTCAGGTAGTCGAGCAAATTCTGGGGCTTGAATTTGTTATCAAGTAGTTTCTTCCTGGCATTTATATCTGTGGAACCAGGATCTGGTTGTTAACCATGTAGACATAAAAGCAAATTACATCAACTGTACCTAATCCAGGACGGCCAAAAGTTATGGGCAATACCAGAATGTCAGTATATAAAAAAAAAAAACCCACTGCTGTCCAGTCGATTCTGACTCATAGCGACCCTGTAGGACAGAGTAGAACTGCCTCATAGAGTTTCCACAGAGCACCTGGCGGATTCAAACTGCCGACCTTTTGGTTAGCAGCCGTAGTGCTTAACCACTACACCACCAGGGTTTTGGAATGTCAGTATAGTTATTTATAATTGGAGAAAGGTGACCTGAGAATATTACGCTATCTTCCACATAGACTAACCTTTTCCTCATGACTAAGTTCACTTAGAAAAACAAATTAAAGAACAGAAGTTTGTGTGGCAGCGCAGAATCGAAGGAAGGCAAGCAGATGGTTATAAGGAACATTTATCCAAGCTATGCCACAACTGAAAGAAATGAAATTCATTCAGTACAGTAATTGTTGTCTGGAATAAGAAAATCCATCTTGTGTGTGTCAGCACCGCCCAAGTTCTTATTATGCTACCCTGATTTCAATTCAAATCAGTCAGCATTTAGTCCATGATGACCTCTTTGAAGTGAACTGAAGGAAAGGAGGAAACTAAACTGTATCAAACACTAAGCATCTGAGGAAGTATCTGATTAATGAGATCACAACATTGTATTACAAGCAAGCAATGATAGTCACTGTGCTTACTGTGTTGGGTCTTATGAAGTCTTCTAGAATAATTCCTTATTTCCACCACTCTTCCTTATGTCTGATTGCTATATTTTTCTTTAGGAACCCTGGTTGCACAGGGGTTAAGCGCTTGGCAGCTAAACCAAAAAGTTGGTGGTTCAAGCCCACCAGCCGCTTCATGGGAGAAAAGACCTGGTGATCTGCTCCCATAAAGATTTATAGTCTTGGAAAAACTGTAGGGCAGTTCTACCCTGTCCTCTAGGACCCCTATGAGTCAGAATCAACTCCATGACATACAACAATACCTTATTTCTGAATTTTCCTCCTGACAAAAATGGAGGCAAGAAGATATCTATGCTAATGTCTATGGTGTTTATTATTTGTCTTAGATTCTGTTTTATAAAGTTGAACCTTTACCTAAGCAAGTTAATTTTTTTAACTATTTTTTAATTGATTCATTCAATAAGTATTTTCTGAGAACTTTGTATGTGACAGGTCAGGTGTAATCAGACATCATTGAACTAATTATAAAAATCTGGAGATGGGCACATTTGGAGCTTAAAAAAGAAGCAAGTGGAATATTAAATGAGGAAGAAAGAGCTTACAGAACTGGGATAAAATCCACCCTTATCACTTTCCCACCTGCTTGATCTCAGGCATATGAGTTGTAATCCTTGAACCTCGAGTTTCTCTTCTGAAAAAAATGTAGGGTTTTGAGGAGAAATAAGGCAATGCCAAGCACCTAGTGCATTTAAAAAATGAGCATTAATTATTAACATTTTTATATTCTTTGGTTTATACCTTCTTAGATTTTTGACAAGACATATTTACTAGTACTAACTTTAAAACCATGTTAACTTTCTTATAGGAAAATGCACATGCGAATATAGAGAAAACAAAGTATTTTTTTCCTGATAATATGGCATTACAGCACTGCACAATAAGGCAATTAGTATGCATGCTACCATCGCTGGCTTGTAATGCAACATTGTGATCTCATTAATAAGATACTTCCTCAGACATTTTCTTACTGTTTGATACATTTTAGTTTCTTTCCTTCAGTTCAGAGAGGTCGTCAGCAGTTTCCATGTTGCCAAACCTGACAAACATTTATTTATTTATTAGTCCTGATTCTACCTGGGCATTCTGTAGCAGATGCTGCCCTTATTGAGAGAAACTAGCTTCGGCGTTGCCACAGTCTCCTGCTTGTCCTTGTACATGGTCTTGGAAAAACTCCTCCCCTTAACCCCATTTGCTGAACTCTCTCCCTTTGGGCACTGCTCAAATAATGGTGTTACAGGGTTTATCGCAGGCTCTTCTTACTATGATCTCTCCTTTGATCATTCTCTCCATTCCATGATCCCAACTGCTATTTTTTGCTCAAGCCTGAAATCCTCTTCCTTTCAAACGTGTACTCCCTCCCCTACACTTGACATACATTTTAAACCCGTCCACATGTTCAGAAAACTGAGCTCATAATTATCTCCTATCCTAAGCATGTGTCTCCTTTTGCTTTCTGATTTCACCATCCCTTGCTAGGTACATTCATTCATTAAATAAAAAAAAAAAAAAAAAAAACCTTGCATAGCAACCCTGAAGGACAGGGTAGAACTGCCCTACAGGGTTTCCAAAAGCACCTGGTGGGTTCAAACTTCTGATCTTTTGGTTAGCAGCCATACTTCTTAACCACTAAGCCACTGGGTTTAAAAAAAGGGTTTAGGACCTGGCAAATCTACATCCCAGCTATGTCTTGAATTTATTCCTTTCTTTTCCCTTGCACAACCACTCCTTTATCTGGGTAACCTGCACCTTCTACCTGCACAGGTGCAGCAACCTTTTTAGTATCTGGTCTTCCTGCCTCCATTCTTGCCCCTTCAGTCTACTCTGCATTCGACCAAGAGATTTTTCTGAATGTAAATATGCCATTGGCACTCCCTTGCTTAAAGATGCTTTCATGTTTACGTTTGTATCCAGAACTTATAGCCCAGGGTCTAGCACATAGCAGGTACTCAGTAAATCTGTGTTGAATAAATGAATAAGTTATATAAATACTGGAGGGTCTGCCATGCTCCTTCTTGAGGCAAGCAGGACATTTTGCAGACAGGGTAAAGATACTTTGGTCCTTTGGTAGGCATTTGCTAACCATGGTAGCTCCCTCAAGAGGTAGCCAATATGTCTCTGCTCTACTTCAAGTGATTCAGTTTTTGTGAGATAAAGGGCTGCCATAGGAGCCCTGGTGGCACAATGGTTAGGTGCTTGGCAGCTAATCAAAAGGTCAGTGGTTCAAACTCATCAGCGAGTCCACAAGAGAAAGATGTGGCAGTCAGCTTCCATAAAGATTTGCAGCCTCGGAAACTCTATGAGGCAGTTCTAATCTGTCCTGTAGGGTCACTATAAGTCGTAATTAACTCGATGACAACTGGTATAGTTATCCAAGGGATCTCCCAAACTCAAGGGACTCTATGTACAGTGTTTTGTCTAAGGTAACAGGCAGAATTGTTCAGTCTTGAAGTGTCTTATCTCAAATTGTAGTTCAGGGTTCCTGTGGTGAGACTGCAACCCTGAGTGCCCTTTTCCTTCATTTCATGCTGAGAATAAGACTATATATAAACCAAGAGTGTTGAGAATGAATCCAGAACTGACATAGACAGAAATTAGAAGAAATAGTAAAGATCTCCAAATTCCTCACCTTAAGGACCTTCTTCCTTGTTTATACCAAGACTTCTTGATCTGCCAAGATTCATTCTATCTCCTACTTGTTTAAGGAAGGAGAAGGAGGGTAGGTATAGCATTTGTATTTTCACTTAGATGCCAGAGAACAGGATTGAATATGTGAAAAATAGAAGTGTTTTCTTTTTGCTTTTTGCTACAATATTCTACTCTTCACCACTCTTTTCTCTTATTCTTACAGTGTGGCAGACAACTACATGCCCATGGAAATTTGTGTTTTTCCTTCCAGAGTAGAGTAGTTGCAGGGAAACGGCTGCCCAGCTAGTAACTACATTTCCTGACCTATCTGCATATAATTAGAATCCTATGACTAGACCTTCCCAATGGAATGTGAGCGAGAGTTAAGTCGCTGGCATGCTTTTTCAATTGTCTTTTCCCCCACCTAGTTTGTTTGTTCTTTTGGCAGTCCGTGGTATATACTCTTTGCCAACATCACGATTCAAAGGTGTTAATTCTTCTTTGGTCTTCCTTATTCATTGTCCAGCTTTCACACACATATGATGCGATTGAAAATACCATGGCTTGGATCAGACGTACCGTAAGTGGGTAGTTTAAAAACAAACAAACAGGAATTTATTTTCTCAGTTTGGAAGGCTAGAAGTCTAAATTAGGGCATGTTGTCTAAGCTAGGATCATTCCTGTTGGTAGGCCTAGCGGTCTGTGGTATTTCTTGGCATTCCTAGGCATTCCTTGACATCTGTTTTCCCACTTGTGTGTCTCTGTGTCTGTTCTGCTCTTTTTATAAGTCACCACTCAAAAGTGATTAGATTTAGGTAGCACACTACTCTGGTATGACTTCATTAACATAACAAAGGAAGGTGGTGCAAACTGGTAACAACCTTTTCTGCCAACTGAGAGGTTGGAGGTACAAGTCCACCCAGAAGCACTTCAGAAGAAAGGCCTAGCGATATATATATATAAAAAAAAAATTTACCTCTGAAAAACCAGTCATTGATAACCCTATGGAGCACAGCTCTACTCTGATATACATGGGGTTGCCATGAGTCAGAATCAACTAGAAGGCAATTGGCCCCCCAACCCCCCCCAGCAGAAACCCCGGTGGCATAGTGGTTAAGAGCTACTGCTGCTAAGCAAAAGGTAGGCAGTTCAAATCCACTAGGCACCCCTTAAAACCCTAAGGGGCAGTTCTGCATTGTCCTATAGGGCCTCTATGAGTCAGAATCAACTTGACAGCAAAGGGTTCAGGTTTTTTGGTTTTTTACCTGCTCATCTATTGACCTATGGAGAGGATTCCAAAGCCCTGGGAGATGAAGGAGCCTCAAGATGAAAGGAGCCTGAGTATCTGACCTCAGTAACTACGTGGAGGAAAGCTGTATGCAGAGAGGGATATCTACTTTGGAGGGTGCCTCTTCCTTTTCTTTTCTTAAACCACTAAAATCATGAGGCCTGTTTGCTATAGCAGCTAGCACTTCACCAACACACACACATACCTCTGCGTGTTCCAAAAGGAAATACATACATTATTTAATAGTGGAAGGGGGAGATGCTTTTAGGAGAAAGATATTCTAATTCTCTGTTCAATTTTAAGACAGTGTGTAATGGATATTATTGTATGTTTTGGAAGAATGTTCAAATCTTGGGCAACTGAATTACAGTAATTTTCAATTCTATATATCCTTTTTTTTTAATCTTCAAAGTTTAGTGTCACTGATATATACCAGTTTATTTGTTTCAATTAGTTTCTAAATTTAAATGTCTAAGTTTGCCTTCTAGGCAGAAATTAAGTTCCATAGTGGAATGAGATTAGATCAACACTTCACAAAGATCATTTCAGTTTTTGGTAACCTTAAATGAAGTAAGCTAATAAAGCATTAAATTAGCATGTTGTAAAACTTCCTGAAGTTTTAATATACTTTTAAGTGACAGCTCTGAGCTTATTATCTTTAAATCTAAAGTCAAAACAAATGTCTTTGAGTTGATAAAATGGAGATGAGACAACAGTTTATCAATTTTAACAAAATATTTTGTAGCTGAATTATAAAATACAGATTATAACCTGGAATGGCATTTTTCTCTAATTGGTAGCCCTGGAGTCTGGCGATAACTGTGTTTTATCTCAGATATTTTAACTAGGATATCTTCCTTCAGACTCACTCAACTATCTCTACAGAAATTATACACCTCATCCAAGCAAAAATGTAGAAATGATTATAATGATAACTGGCATTTGTATAGGGCTGCAGAGTTTACAAAGGGTTTTTTTTTTAATTATTATTATTCATTTTCTCCTTGATCTTGGTTAGGTAGACAACTGTCATTTTCTTCCTGCTACCTAGAGGTCCTGGGGCTTAGGGAGACTGCCTGGCTTCCTCAAGGTCATGAAGGTGGTAACTCAGACCATGGCTTTTTCTATTCTAGCACACTTCTCATGTAAAAATCATATGCAGACAATTTAAGAGAAGAAATTAAGAAAACAAATGTCTCCAAAGGATTAAATTTAAATTGTTTCATTAACTGCACTGTATACAGAAAGGAAAAATGTTTCCAAACCCTTGTAGTATTTTGCTATTCCTTATAGTAATGCTCTACTCACCTAATACTGGGAGTATAATTTTCCACATAATTAAATATTCTAAATCAGCTCTGTCTAATAGAACTTTCTGTGATGATGAAAATTGTTCTACCTTTGTGCTGTCCAATACAACAGCCACTAGCCATATATTGCTATTATGCAATTGTAACGTGGCCAGGGAGGCTAAGGAACTGATTTTTTGTGTGTGTTTAATATTAATTAATTAATATTTAAATTTCAAGAGCCACATGTGGTTAGTGGTTACTGTATCAGACAGTACAGTTATAGAAAATTGGAATTTATCTCTTCGAATGTTACAACTTTTTAAAAAGTGTTAGCTTTTTTGATTAAAAATATTTCTAAGTGCTTTTTTCCAATATTATTTAAGTCACGTGCAAGATTTCTGTTGTTAATAGTGTTCTCAACCCAGAGACAGTCTTCAAATGTCCTTACACTTGTTCTTTGTTGCCTTATTATATATTGTTGTTGTTTTGTTTTGCTTTTGGTTTTACCACTACAGGCCCTCAATCTAATTCTACCAAATCAATTCTGATTAAATTTCAGTTTTGGAATTCCCTATTACATTTGTTGGAGAATAAGGAGAGTTTTGCAACCAAAAAGATTCTGAAAGCCACTGTACTTGTTGGACATATGATCACTAAATAAATGGGGTATTAGTGCATTTGAAAGACCTAATTTTTGTTCAGATTCTATTCAGGAGTAGTACTGATGATGATGGTGGTGGTGGTGGTGGTGGTGATAATGATACCTAAGAGTTATATTCATAATTATCCACTGCCAGGCACTAGTCTAAACACTTTCTGTGCATAAGTTTATGCAGTCATCATATCTTACAAGGTAGGTTGTGTTATTATAAATGGAGTCCCTGGGTGATTCAAATAGTTAACATGTTCAGTTGCTAACTGAAAGGTTGAAGGTTCAAATCCACCCAGAGGCACCTCAGAAGAATGGAGCAGCTATCTACCTTGGAAAAATCAGCCATTGAAAACCCTATAGAGCACAGTTCTACTCTGACACACCTGGGGTCGCCATGAGTCAGAGTTTACTCTTAGACGACTGATTTTTTTTTCTATTATTATTTCTATTATTGTACTTATTTTGCAAAGAAGGTAACTATGTTAAGATACTTACCCATAGTTAAATAGCCAGGATGGAGGCCCCAGTGTCCCTACCCCTAACCATATTGTCATTGTTCGCTGCCTTCCAGTCGCTTCCGACTCATAGCGACCCTATGCAAAACAGAACAAAACACTGCCTGGTCCTGCGCCATCCTTACAATCGTTGTTATGCTTCAGCTCATTGTTGCAGCCACCGTGTCAGTCCACCTTGTTGAGGGTCTTCCTCTTTTCCGCTGACCCTGTACTCTGCCAAGCATGATGTCCTTCTCCAGGGACTCATCCCTCCTGACAACATGTCCAAAGTATGTAAGATGCAGTCTCGTCATCCTTGCCTCTAAGGAGCATTCTGGCCGTGCTTCTTCCAAGACAAATTTGTTCGTTCTTTTGGCAGCCCATGGTGTATTCAATATTCTTTGCCAACGCCACAATTCAAAGGTGTCAACTCTTCTTCAGTCTTCCTTATTCATTCTCCAGCTTTCACATGAATATGATGAGATTGAAAATACCATGGCTTGGGTCAGGCGCACCTTAGTCTTCAAGGTGACCTCTTTGCTCTTCAAAGCTTTGAAGAGGTCCTTTGCAGCAGATTTGCCCAATGCAATGAGTCTTTTGATTTCCTGACTGCTGCTTCCATGGCTGTTGATTGTGGATCCAAGTAAAATGAAATCTGTGACAATTTCAATCTTTTCTCCATTTATCATGTTGTTGCTCATTGGTCCAGTTGTGAGGATTTTTGTTTTCTTTATGACGAGGTGCAATCCATACTGAAGGCTGTGGTCTTTGATCTTCATTAGTAAGTGCTCCAAGTCCTCTTCACTTTCAGCAAGCAAGGTTGTGTCATCTGCATAACGCACGTTGTTAATGAGTCTTCCTCCAATCCTGATGCCCCATTGTTCTTCATATAGTCCAGCTTCTCAGATTATTTGCTCAGCATACAGATTAAATAGGTATGGTGAAAGAATACAACCCCGAGGCACACCTTTCCTGACTTTAAAACAATCAGTATCCTCTTGTTCTGTATGAACAACCACCTCGATCTATGTAAATGTTCCTCAGGAGCACAATTAAGTGTTCTGGAATTCCCATTCTTCGCAATGTTATCCATAGTTTGTTATGATCCACACAGTCGAACGCCTTTGTATAGTCAATAAAACACAGGTAAACATCCTTCTGGTATTCTCTGCTTTCAGCCAGGATCCATCTGACATCAGCAATAATATCCCTGGTTCCACGTCCTCTGGAAGTTCCCTGTCGATATACTGCTGCAGTCCTTTTTGAATGATCTTTAGCAAAATTTTGCTTGCGTGTGACATTAATGATATTATTCTATAATTTCCACATTCAGTTGGATCACCTTTCTTGGGAATAGGCATAAATATGGATCTCTTCCAGTCAGTTGGCCAGGAAGCTGTCTTCCATATTTCTTGGCATAGACGAGTGAGTACCTCCAGCGATGCATCTGTTTGTTGAGACATCTCAGTTAATATTCCATCAATTCCTGGAGCCTTGTTTTTCGCCAATGCCTTCAAGCAGCTTGGACTTCTTCCTTCAATACCATCGGTTCCTGATCCTATGCCACCTCTTGAAATGGTTGAGTATCGACTAATTCTTTTTGGTGTAATGACACTGTGTATTCCTTCCATCTTCTTTTGGTGCTTCATGCGTCGTTTAATATTTTCCCCATGTATTCCTTCACTATTGCAACTCGAGGCTTGAATTTTTTCTTCAGTTCTTTCAGCTTGAGAAATGCCGAGCCTGTTCTTCCCTTCTGGTTTTCCATCTCCAGGTCTTTGCACATGTCATTATAATACTTTACTTTGTCTTCTGGAGAGGCCCTTTGAAATCTTCTGTTCAGTTCTTTTACTTCATCAATTCTTCCTTTTGCTTTAGCTGCTCGACCCTCAAGAGCAAGTTTCAGAGTCTCCTCTAACATCCATCTTGGTCTTTTCTTTCTCTCATGTCTTTTCAGGGACCTCTTGCTTTCTTCATGCATGACGTCCTTGATGTCATTCCACAACTCATCTGGTCTTCGGTCCCTAGTGTTCAATGCATCAAATCTATTCTTGAGATGGTCTCTAAATTCAGAAAATGGGATATACACTCAAGGTCATATTTTGGCTCTCATGGACTTGCTCTGATTTTCTTCAGTTTCAGCTTGAACTTGCATATGAGCAATTGATGGTCTTTTCCACAGTCGGCCCCTGGCCTTGTTCCGACTGATGATATTGGGCTTTTCCATCATCTCTTTCCACAGATGTAGTCAATTTGATTTCTGCGTGTTCCATCTGGCGAGGTCCATGTGTATAGTCACCGTTTATGTTGGTGAAAGAAGGTATTTGCAATGAAGAAGTCGTTGATCTTGCAAAATTCTATCATTCGATCTCCGGCATTGTTTCTATCACCAAGGCCATAGTTTCCAACTACTGATCCTTCTTCTTTGTTTCCAACTTTCGCATTCCAATCACCAGTAATTATCAATGCATCTTGATTGCATGTTCGACCAATTTCAGACTGCAGCAGCTGATAAAAATCTTCTATTTCTTCATCTTTGGCCCTAGAGTTTGGTGCGTAAATTTGAATAATAGTCGTATTAACTGGTCTTCCTTGTAGCGTATGGATATTATCCTATTACTGATAGCGTCATACTTCAGGATAGATCTTGAAACATTCTTTTTGACGATGAATGCAACACCATTCCTCTTCGAGTTGTCATTCCCAACATGGTAGACTATATGATTGTCCATTTCAAAATGGACAATACCAGTCCATTTCAGCTCACTAATGCCTAGGGTATCAATGATTTTGTGTTCCATTTCACTTTTGATGATTTCCAATTTTCCTAGATTCATACTTTGTACATTCCAGGTTCCAATTATTAATGGATGTTTGCAGCTGTTTCTTCTCATTTTGAGTCATGCCACATCAGCAAATGAAGGTCACGAAAGCTTTACTCCATCCATGTCATTAAGGTCTACTCTACTTTGAGGAGGCAGCTCTTCCCCAGTCATGTTATGAGTGCCTTCCAACCTGGGGGGCTCATGTTTCAGCACTATATCAGACAATGTTCTGCTGCTATTCATAAGGTTTTCACTGGCTAATGCTTTTCAGAAGTAGCCTAGCAGGTCCTTCTTCCTAGTCTGTCTTAGTCTGGAAGCTCAGCTGAAACCTGTCCTCCATGGGTGACCTTGCTGGTATCTGAATACCGGTGGCATAGCTTCCAGCATCACAGCAACACGCAAGCCCCCACAGTACGGCAAACTGACAGACACCATATACTGCCTATTTTAGAGATTAAACTATTTTCCTCTTTTAAAATCATAAAACTGTGTGTGTGCATGTATGTTCTTTTTTTGTATTCAGAAAAGAATAATGTTTCCTCCTTGCCATTTTTAAGATGTTTATGTCAGCCTTACTCTTTTTTGGGTTGCTATGAGTCAGAATCAACTCGATGGCAGTGAGTTTGGTTTGGAATGCGTACTCTAATTTAGCTTTCTTTTATTTTTGGTGGGACCAAATGTCTTCCTTCATTTAATGCTATGAATACAATGCTTTGGTTTTCCTCTTAGAATCAGTTAAAGTGTTAAAAAGCAAAGATGTCACTTTGAGGACTAAGGTGCACCTTATCCAAGCCGTGATATTTTCAATCACCTCACATGCATGCAAAGGCTGGACAATGAATAAGCAAGAGTAAAGAAGAATTGATGCCTTTGAATTGTGGTGTGGGTGAAGAATATTGACTATACCATGGACTGCCAGAAGAACAAACAAATCTGTCTTGGAAGAAGTACAACCAGAATGCTCTGGGCAGTGTTTTGTTCTGTTGTACATAGGGTTGCTATGAGTTGGAACAGACTGAACGGCACCTAACAACTAACAATAACTTATAATTGGGGCAGTTTTATTAACTGAGAGGGATATGCACATGTCGGTATTGTGACTGTGGCTGAAAGTCTCTGTTATTCTGAGTTCTCACTGAAATGTAGATAGCATACACTGTTAGTGAGTTAGATAGAACAGAACTAATACTGGTTTCCCTCGTTGGTAGTCTTCACTGACAGGCTAGGGTGATATACCTCCAAGGTCTTGGACCCCTGTGGTATGCCAGGTACCCTACATTTCATGCTGTCAGGAATCCTTCAAAGTAGGTAGAATTGTCTGTATATAACATTTGAGGAAGATAAGGATCATAGATAGGAATTTCCCCAGAGTTATAAAGAAAGTGATTTGAGGGATTCAAACCAAGTTCTCTTGACCCCAAGACCAAATTCTTCTTTGCAATATATCGCAATTTCCCTGTGTGTATAGCCTATTCAGTGTAGAGCCTATCAGTCCTCCATTCTGTGGACTGATCAAACCCCCCTGTTAGATTCTGAACTTCCTTTCCATCGAATACAGAGAGGACATATATATACACATAATGCATATACATAAAGTGTATATATATATATGTGGTTTATAGTGTGAGTGAATGTGTGTGTTTCTTAGTGTCAGCTAATGAAAATATATTTTAATTCATAGTCCTGATAATCTTTTAATTCCCTTTCCTCTTAAAAATTCTATATGACTTGTACATGACTTTCAGCTTTTAGCAGAATTTAGAAAAGAGAGAAGCTGTTGGAAATTCACACCTCATTTATTCTGATAAAGTACTCATATTGAATACTAGATTAGATAATCTTTCTGCTTGGCAAATTGTATGGTCAGATCAAGCTCCACAGAGGAGAGGTACTTCTTAATATTGGCATTCTGTAGCTTCCCAAAATATTGAGTTAGTTTTGAACAGAATCTTTAAATATTATAGTTGCTGCATTCAAATTTTGTACACTCATCCATGTGGGCTGAATTCAGATTTTATTGAATTTTTGTTCTTTTCCCAGTAACTGCTTGAGAATTCAATATATCTACTAAGCATACAAATTATATTTTGTATAAGAAGCCAGACTCTTCCCTGGGTTTCTAGAGTATATTACCAAAAATGTCTGTGTGTGTGATTAAATTGATCACATACCATTTTCTTTGCATCATTGAGTTATTTAATGAATACCCTACTTCCAAATACTGACTTATTTAGAAGATGTCTGTAATTTGTTGCATTGAAGTACTGGTTTATATTGTATTTGGAAAGGAAAACTACTTCTACTTGTGTCTTTAATGGTGAAAAACTGAATTTTCATTATATAATTAATATATATTTTAAAAATGTTTATTATGAAACACATTGTATAAAGAAGAGTGTTAAAATTTATATGTAGGGCTTAAAGCAGCACCATCCAATAGAAACATAATGTAAGCCACATATGTAATTTTAAAAATTTTCTATTACCCAACATTAAAAAGTAAGAAGAAACAGGGAAAATAATTTACCAGTATATTTCATTTAAGCCAGTATATATAATATGATCATTGCAACATGTAATCAATATAAAAATTATTCATGAGAAAGTTAACATTTACAGCACACCTCAGTTCTTACTAGCCACATTTCATGTGCTCTATAGACACATGTGGCCAATGGCTACCATATTGGAGAGCACGAGTTTCAACAATAATATAAACATCTGTGTTCCCACCTTATGAGTTGAAAAAAAAAGAACCTCATCAGTACCTGGGAAGTTCCCTGTGTTCCTCCTCTCTAATCATCCACATTCCCTCCCCAGCCAAAAGTAACCATTCTCTTGAATTCCAAGTTAGTTATTCTTTGTTTTTCATTTTCTTTTTACCACCTATGCATATATCTTTAAACAATAGGTTGTTTTGTTTTATCTGAATTTGAACTTTATATTAATGGAATCAGATTGCCTATCATCTTCTGTGACTTTCTTTTTCTCAACATGATGCTTTATATATTGATGTTGATTGATGTGTATCCGATTATATGAATGTAATACAACTTATGCATTTCACTGTTGATGGATATTAGCGTTGTTTTCAGTTTGTCTTTTTAAATCACAAATCATGCTACATGCACATTCTTGTTCATGTTTTTGGCACATGTGTAAGAATTTCTAGTGGCTATATATTTGCGAGTAGAATTGCCAGGTCATAGGGTATGAACACAGAAATGAAAACGATTGATTTACTGCAATTTGTTGTGCACACAAATTGGCTATTTTAAGGAAACCATATTTGAGACGTTGACTGATTTAAAAATAACCATTTTATTGGAGCCAATAGAAGTGAGCTGGGGGTTTCTATTTTTCAAATACATCAGAAGAAGATTACTGTTTATGGTAACTGGGTTGATTCAATTTGTTAACTCTGGAGCAAACGTTTAGAGTTATGTGAAATATAGTTTTTAAACAGATAATTATTAACTAGGATCATCTTTGTTTATACCCATTAGCAGTCACTCCCCATTTTCCCCATTGTTCTGCTTTCTGTCTATATAAATTTGCCTATTCTAGACATTTTATATAAATGGAATCATACAATCTGTGGCATTTTGTGACTGGCTTATTTCACTAGCATATTTTCAGGATTCATCCATGTTGTAGTATGTATCAGTTCTTCATTCCTTTTTTGGCTGAATAATATTCCATTGTATAGCTATGTCACATTTTGTTTATCCATCAGTTTATGGACATTTGAGTGGTTTCCACCATTTGCCTTTTTTGAATAATGCTGCTGGGAACATTTATGTAGCATTTTTTTGTGTGGACATATGTTTTCATGTACCTAGGAATACAATTGCTGGTCCATATAGTAATTCTCAAGGAGTCCTGGTGGTGCAATGAGTAAGTACTCAGCTGCTAAATGAAATGTTGGGGGTTGGAACCCACCAGCTACTCTGCAAGAGTAAGATGTGGCAGTCTGCTTCTGTAAAGATTATAGCCTTGGAAACTCTATGGGGCAGTTCTGTTCTGTCCTATAGGGACACTATGAGTTACAATCAACTCAACAGCTATGGGTATAGTAACTCTATGCTTAACTTATCAAGGGACTGCCAAACTCTTTTCCAAAGCAGTTGAACCCGTTTATATTCCAACCATCAGTGTATGAGGGCTCCAATTTCTCTGCATCCTCCCCAACACTTGTTCATTTTCCTTTTTTTTTTTCATTACAGCCATCCTTATTGTGGTTTTTATTTGTACTTCCATAATGGCTAATTATGTTGAGTATCTTTTCATGTCCTTATTGGCTATTTATATATTTTCTTTAAAGTAATGTCTACTTAGACCCTGTGTTCATTTTGGTAATTGGGTTATTGTCTTTTTATTATTGAGTTATCTATATTGTAAATATAAGTCCTTTATCAGATATATGATGTTCAATATTTTCTTTCATTCTGTGGGTTGTCTTTTCAGTTTCTTAGTGGAGAAAACATTTTTAATTTTAATGTTCAGTTTGTCTATTCTTTTGTCTTTTGTGCTTTTGGTGTTACATGTAAAAAGGCTTAGCCTAGCTCAAGTTCACAAAAATTTCCTCCTGTATTTTCTTCTATGAGTTCTGTTATTTCAGTTCTTGCATTCAGTTCTGCGATCTATTTTGAATTATTTTTTGTGTAAGGTATGAGGAGGGGGTTCAACTTCATTCTGTTGCATGTGAATATCTAGTTGCCTCAAGACTATTTGTTGAAAAGATTATTCTCTCCCCATTTACTTGACAGCTTTGTCAAAAATCATTTGACTATGATGTGAGGATGTGAGTTAATCTATGGATTCTCAGTTCTATTCCATTGATCTATATGTCTATCTTCATGCCAGTACTTCAAATACTTGTATATACACACAATAATACGATGTGTGTGTGTGTGTGAGTGTATCACATGTATTCTATAAGTAGTGGTCAGGAGTTTGATTTTGGGGCTACTCTAGCTCAGTTAAAATCCCAGCTACATCATATATTAGCTGTGTCATTTTGAGTAAGTTCCCCTAGCTACTAGAAAACTCAATCTCCATACCTATGAAGTGGAGAGAAGAATAGTGTCTACCTGAGAGAGTTGTTGTGAGAATTAAATTAATCTTTGTGAAGCTCTAATTTCACTGCCCGATTCAATGGTTGATTACTAAGTATTCTGTTAAAAAAAAAAAAAGCCTGCTGCCATCCAGTTGATTCTGACTCACAGCGACCCTATAGGACAGAGTAGAACTACCACATAGGGTTTAACTACCACATAGGGTTTCCAAGGCTGTAATCTTTACAGAAGCAGACTGTCACATTTTTCTCCACAGAGCAGCTGGTGGGTTTAGGTTAGTAGCCGACTGCTTTTTTTAACCACTGTGACACAAGGGCTCCTTACTATATGTTAGCTGTTATTATTGTTGTTATTCTAAAATATATTTTGTATAATGTAAAGTCTGTCACCTAATTATGTCACAAATCTTGCTTATCAAGTCACATTTCTTTTGAGAGATAGGCAATTTATCACAGCAAAACCAAAAAACCCATTGCCGTCAAATCGATTCCGACTTATAGCGACCCTATAGGACAGGGTAGCACTGCCCCATAGAGTTTCCAAGGAGCACCTGGTGGATTCGAACTGCCAATTCTTTGGTTAGCACCCATAGCACTTAACCACTATGCCACCAGGGTTTCCAATTTATCACACCCAAAAAACCAGTGCCCTCATTTATCACACAGTGGCTATGAAATTAGGAGAAAAGAAATAGAATACTGGGCTGATAGTATGTTCTGGAGTTCCTAGAACAATGCCAATTCCACATATTCTGCTCCATTGTTGATTCATGTGTCAGATCACATGTGCCAAGTCTTGTTTCAGGAAAGAAGGTTACCCTTGGTGTAGGTTCTGTAACCTCAAGAAAGAAGGTGACCCTTGGTGTAGGCTCTGTAACCTCAAGAGATAATGATGAGATAAACATGTAGCTCAGGGTTTTATACAACCTTGTTTAAAAGGCAGCTCCTATTTACTTATTGACATCTATCAATGCTCACCACCTCTAGACAAGCTCCCCATTTACAACTCACCCCTTAAGCAACCCCATCTTTTATGTAGTTTTTAATGATATTTTCTTCAACCTGAATATTTTTCTCTGTTGCTTATAAATTTATGTTGAGAGTTTCCCTTCTCCAGTTACATTGTACACTTCTTCAGGACAGGAAAAATATCTATATCCTAAAGATACCTCTGTCATATTAATTCATTCATTCATTCATTAACGAATGTCACTTTTCTGCCAATGTCTTTTGCATGGGGAATAAATTGATGATATGAGAGGGCTGGGTGATTATCTCTTAAATGTGAAATTGGCCTGGCCCAGCATGATGTTCAAACAAATGCTCTTTGGGGACAAGTAGGTTGAATCACTGTAAAAGAAGGTTTAAAAGAAAACAAGTTTTAATTGCAACTCTTAATTAAAAGAAAACAGAGTTTTGTTAATGTGCCAACAAGACACGTACTGACTTTAATATTCAGTAAAGCAGCTGACTTAATCCACCGTTACCATGATCTTCTGGAAGGTCTTAAAGGCGTAGCCATTGGAACCATTGAAACCACAAGCCCTTTCTTTGCCCACCATTGATGTGGCTTAATAGGGAAAAATCAACATTTACCAAAAAAGCCACTATGTTTCAAAAATTGCACTAGGCATTTCACATCTATCATTTTTCAAAATCCTCACAGTTTAAGATGTAAGTCAAATTGGCCCCAGGCACCAGATGATAATTGAGATTCAACAAACTAAAGGAAGTTATCTGAAGACAAAAAAAAAAATAGAAAGAGTTGAGATATTCTATTTGAATTTAAAACTTTTAAAAAGTAGAATTACAATCGCCAGAATTCGTATGGAAAATATGATTCAGGAAAAATCTATTTCATGTAATTTCACAGAGCTGAGACATATTCCAGAATGTCAAATAAAGAAGTTTAAGAACAAATAAGACAATTATTTTACAAGCTTTAAAACACACGAATATGAATAAAATTATAATCATATTTGACCAAAGCATAAAGAAATACTTTTGGAACTAGAAAGCAATGAGATTAGGATTATAAAGAGTTGAACGTTTTAAACCACAATGCTTTGGGAGAGTATTCTAAGATTTTGATTGGAATTTTAACATATTTAAAATATATTTCATTTAAAAATACCTGCTTATACATTCTGACAAATACCAAATTAATCTATTGAAAAAATATAAAATTTGGCAGAAGCTTAATAAGAGAAATGAATTTGTATACCTCAATGTAATCAAATTTTCAGATGTTTGGTTTTAGAAATGTATGCATTGTGATACAGTGGATGGTAAGCTGGTGAGTCAGGAAGACATAGTTAGGGTTTCTGTTTGTAGGAGCCCTAGTGGCACACTGGTTAAGTGCTCGGATGCCAACTGAAAACTCAGCAGTTCAAATAGAGCAATTTGATGTGTGTTCAAGTTGCTTAAATAAAACTGTACACATGCATTTTCATCAAAAGAGAACCTATATATTTTAAACAATTTTTATTTTATGAAAGAAAAATCACCCGGCAAAGAAGAAACAAATTATTTATTTATTTAAAACAAGGTTAATGCAGCCTCACAAATTATTGTGTCTACATTCAGGTTAATAATTTTCAAGGTGACACATAAGAAGCTGGGTCTTGTCAGAACAAGCAAACCTCCTTTGGATAAAATGAGTCACTCTGAGGGTTTATTCATTCGTTCAGATCTTCAGCTATGATTATGAAAGTATTACTACAGAGACTTACAAAGGTAAATACAACTCACAAAGTCCCTAAGAGACCCATACCATTAAAATAAAATTAAGTACGCAATGAATGCTGAAAATATACTTAGAGCAGGGCTAAGTGTGATTGAGAAGTTCAAAAGAGGTCTAGGATAATAGCTTCTTCTACTAGAGAGTTTGTCTTCTCATTGAAAAAAAAAAAGAGGATTTATGTCCATGAAATATATAACATTACACTGCATTGGGGCATTGCATGCCAAAATAAATGCGACAGAAAGTGTTATTGTAGTTTAAAGAATGAAGAGATCATGATGAGTAGCAACAGGCAAGGAACGCTTTCTAGAATAAGTAGGGAGTGAATTGAACTTGTGTTGTGTGCAGAGTTTATAGGCTTAGAGAATAGTATGTCTCACTTGGCTGCGTTCTACAAGAATCACTCTGGGCGCTTAAACATATACCTTCTCAGGCCCTGCTCAGATGTGCTTTAATGGTAAAAGGAAACAAAATAACTTGAGCTTCCATGCAAAGACTATGGATGATATATGTAGGGGTCAAGCAGTGACAAGATTGGCATGTACTGGAAGAGATAATATAAGAGAGGACAATTAGGAAAAGATTAGGGCAAATGTACAGTGAGACTTGATGCTAGTCAGAGGAGCTGGGATGTGAACTTCTAGGCAAAAAGGAGCCATTGAATGCTTCTGAAAGAATGTGATAGGAACAGAGTGATTGTCTTAGGACAATTAGAGCTGGCAGTATTAAGCATGCCAACTTATTTAGTTATGTACCCCAAGAGTAAAAAATGAGGGGGAAGGATCTCTATCTGGGGCAAGACAAGAACTCACTCAATTGTAATTCCTATTATGCTGTAAGTTATGTGAGGATAGACTATCTGCCATGTCCATGAACGTATACTCGGTACCAAAATATAAAACAGGTACTCAATAAGTGTTGGTAAGGGCCTTGATGGCACAATGGTTAGGTGCTCTGCTGCTGAGTGAAGGTTGACAGTTCGAACCCACCAGCAGTTCTGCAGTATAAAAGACTTGGCAATCTGCTGTCATAAATATTTCACCCTCAGAAATCCTATGGGGCAGTTCTACTCTGTCCTAGAGGGTCACTATGAATCAGAATCAACCTGATGGCACACAAGTGTTGAATGGATGGATAAATAATTTCTGTACAAAATCAAATACTGTGTAATATTTGAAGAGAAAAAAAGCATGGTATTATGTTAACAGAAATGTCATTTAATAGAGAGGATGAAACATTTTAAAGAGGTTGCAAAGTCACCCACTGAAAGAAACCTTCAATCACTTTCCAATAATATTGAGGGATCCTTCTACTTTCCACTTTATCATCCCATGGCCTGAGTCATATAAGTAAGTTATATGGAAGGAAATACCCCATGTGTCTGTCAGTTTGTGGTACTGTGGGGGCTTCCGTGTTGGTGTGAAGCTAGAAGATATGCCACTGGTATTCAGGTACCAACAGGGTCACCCATGGAGGACAGGATTCAGCTGAGCTTCCAGACTAAGACAGACTAAGAAGAAGGACCCGGCAGTCTACTTCTGAAAAGCATTAGCCAGTGAAAACCTTATGAATAGCAGTGGAACATTGTCTGATATAGTGCTGGAAGATGAGCCCCCCAGGTTGGAAAGCACTCAAAACATGACTGGGGAAGAGCTGCCTCCTCAAAGTAGAGTCAACCTTAATGACGTGAATGGGGTAAAGCTTTCACGACCTTCATTTGCTGATGTGGCACAGCTCAAAATGAGAAGAAACAGCTGCAAACATCCATTAATAATTGGCACCTGGAATGTACGAAGTATGAGTCTAGGAAAATTGGAAATCATCAAAAATGAAATGGAACAAATAAACATCAATATCCTAGGCATTAGTGAGCTGAAATGGACTGGTATTAGCCATTTTGAATCAGACAATCATATAGTCTACTATGTTGGGAATGACAACTCGAAGAGGAATGGTGTTGCATTCATCGACAAAAAGAACATTTCAAGATGTATCCTGAAGTATAAAGCTGTCAGTGATAGGATAATATCCCATACGCGTACAAGGAATACAACTATTATTCACATTTACACACTAACCACTAGGGCCAAAGGGGAAGAAATAGAAGATTTTTATCAGCTGCTGCACTCTGAAATTCATCAAACATTCAATCAAGATGCATTGATAATTACTGGTGATTGGAATGCAAAAGATGGAAACAAAGAAGAAGGATCAGTAGTTGGAAACTATGGCCTTGGTGATAGAAACAATGCCGGAGATCGAATGATAGAATTTTGCAAGACCAGCGATTTCTTCATTGCAAATACCTTCTTTCACCAACATAAACGGCAACTATACACATGGACCTCGCCAGATGGAACACACAGAAATCAAATTGACTACATCTGTGGAAAGAGACGGTGGAAAAGCTCAATATCATCAGTTGGAACAAGGCCAGGGGCCGACTGTGGAAAAGACCATCAATTGCTCATATGCAAGTTCAAGCTGAAACTGAAGAAAATCAGAGCAAGTCCATGAGAGCCAAAATATGACCTTGAGTGTATATCCCATTTTCTGAATTTAGAGACCATCTCAAGAATAGATTTGATGCATTGAACACTAGGGACCGAAGACCAGACGAGTTGTGGAATGACATCAAGGACGTCATACATGAAGAAAGCAAGAGGCCACTGAAAAGACAGGAAAAAAAGAAAAGACCAAGATGGATGTCAGAGGAGACTCTGAAACTTGCTGTTGCGTGTCAAGCAGCCAAAGCAAAAGGAAGAATTGATGAAGTAAAAGAACTGAACAGAAGATTTCAAAGGGCATCTCAAGAAGACAAAGTAAGGTATTATAATAACATGTGCAAAGAGCTGGAGATAGAAAACCAAAAGGGAAGAACACGCCCGGCATTTCTCAAGCTGAATTAATTGAAGAAAAAATTCAAGCCCCAAGGTGCACTAGTGAAGGATTCCATGGGGAAAATATTAAATGATGCATGAAGCATCAAAAGAAGATGGAAGGAATACACAGAGTCATTATACCAAAAAGAATTAGTCGTCGATGTTCAACCATTTCAAGAGGTGGCATATGATCAGGAACCGAAGGTACTGAAGGAAGAACTCCAAGCTACTCTGAAGGCATTGGCGAAAAACAAGGCTTCAGGAATTGATGGAATATCAATTGAGATGTTTCAACAAACAGATGTAGTGCTGGAGGTGCTCACTCGTCTATGCCAAGAAATATGGAAGACAGCTTCCTGGCCAACTGACTGGAAGAGATCCGTATTTATGCCTATTCCCAAGAAAGGTGATCCAACCGAATGTGGAAATTATAGAATAATATCATTAATGTCACACGCAAGCAAAATTTTGCTGAAGATCATTCAAAAAGGGCTGCAGCAGTATATCCACATGGAACTGCCAGAAATTCAGGCCGGTTTCAGAAGAGGACGTGGAATCAGGGATATCATTGCTGATGTCAGATGGATCCTGGCTGAAAGCAGAGAATACCAGAAGAATGTTTACCTGTGTTTTATTGACTATGCAAAGGCATTCGACTGTGTGGATCACAACAAATTATGGATAAATTTGCAAAGAATGGGAATTCCAGAACACTTAATTGTGCTCATGAGGAACCTTTACATAGATCAAGAGGTGTTTGTTCCTACAGAACAAGGGGATACTGATTGTTTTAAAGTCAGGAAAGATGTGCTTCGGGGTTGTATTCTTTCACCATACCTATTCAATCTGTATGCTGAGCAAATAGTCTGAGAAGCTGGACTATATGGAGAACAATGGGGCATCAGGATTGGAGGAAGACTCATTAAAATCTGTGTTATGCAGATGACACAACCTTGCTTGCTGAAAGTGAAGAGGTTTTGAAGCACTTACTAGCCTTCAGTTTGGATTGCAGCTCAACATAAAGAACGCAAAAATCCTTACAAGTGGACCAATGAGCAACATCATGATAAATGGAGAAAAGATTGAAGTTGTCAAGGATTTCATTTTACTTGGATCCACAATCAACAGCCATGGAAGCAGCAGTCAAGAAATCAAAAGACGCATTGCATTGGGTAAATCTGCTGCAAAGGACCTCTTTAAAGTTTTGAAAAGCAAAGATTTCACCTTGAAGACTAAGGTGCGCCTGACCCAAGTCATGGTATTTTCAATCACATCATATGCATGTGAAAGCTGGACAATGAATAAGGAAGACTGAAGAAGTATTGACACCTTTGAATTGTGGTGTTGGTGAAGAATATTGAATATACCATGGACTGCCAAAAGAACGAACAAATCTGTTTTAGAATTACAACCAGAATGCTCCTTAGAAGCAAGGATGGCGAGACTGTGTCTTACATACTTTGGACATGTTGTCAGGAGGGATCAGTCCCTGGAGAAGGACATCGTGCTTGGCAGAGTATAGGGTCAACGGAAAAGAGGAAGACCCTCAACGAGGTGGATTGACACAGCGGCTGCAACAATGATCTCAAGCATAGCAACGATTATAAGGGTGGCTCAGGACCGGGCAGTGTTTTGTTCTGTTGTGCATAGGGTCGCTATGAGTCGGAACCGACTCGACGGCACCTAACAACAACAACAACATGGAAGGAAATGGAGGAAGATTTTCTGAAGGAAGTTAATCTACCCTTGTTGCATCCCATCTCGTTGGGAGGTGGGTCTCAACTACTTCTGGGCCAGTTCCTAGTTAGTCCAATGTCCCATTCACTTCTCATGCTAGCACCTTCTGCATTGTCCATAACACTTTTTCATAATGTGAATCCTAAATCATGAAAGGGTGTTTCAGTACTGACCTGCATATTCCATTATTAAAAAAAAAAAAGAGTTAAAATTAAAATGCTGATACACTCAGTGTAGGCCTTACCTATCTGGAAAACTGGTGTCTGAGAGCTGCAGGTCGCCATGATTTTGCTGTGGTGGGCAATTACTGTGGAAATGCAGGCTCTTTTTAAACCTTTCAGTGTTTTAAATGCATGAGGGTATCCCCTCTACCTTTTCTTTTTTTTTTTTTTTCTTGGTACCACATGTGAGTACGCTTCATTAAAGAGGTGAGAAGCACAGAATTAGGGCTGCTTACCTCATCAAGTTAATCATTTTGCTGTGGTTAACACATTTTAGCAAAGTGTAGATTGTAAGGATAAGAAGGGCATAAATTACGTCTCAATAAGATGTTTCTTGCCCTCTTCCCTGGTCTCCCCTCAGATGTCTCAAAAATCTTAATTCGTCCCTAAACTTTTCTCTCAGTCTCCATTATTTTCTGTAAAATATGGTGACAGTGACAGGTTTGTTGACTGGAAATACATTATGAAACATTAAAAACATTTTGAACAGGGCTTCTAAACCCAGTTACTTGCCTCTTACATCTCCTTCACCTGCACCCCTTTCTGAAAGTCATCACAATCTTTTTATCCAGTTTTCTTATGCTTCCAAATTCTTTGAAAATGGGTAATTTCATCACTCCCTTTTTCAATCAGTTGCCCAAAGACAATAACCAATCAAAATGTGAAGGAAAGTGCAGATATCTGCAAAACGGAACTCTGGAAAAAGCAGGTGAATGGCATGGGTATGCAAATCAAGGAGAGTCTGGAGGAAATTCATATTTTTGGATTGGTTATAGTTTTGGGTAAATGCTTGCTGTATATTAGCAAGTGATTAAAAAGAGGAGGTTGACAAAAGTACCCATTTGCAAAGTCACACAATATTAGACTCAAACCTTGGCTCTAACACTAGCTGGGTAATCCAGGTCAGGTGTTCTTAACCTCTCTGAGTCCCTAGAATTCTTATTTCTAAAATGAAGAAAACAGCACCTCTCATCTGATAGAGTTGTGATGATTATAGACATACAATTTACCGTACCTAAAGCATCACAGTTGCTTCAAATACCCGGAGCCTTCTCTGCCCTTAAATACATGAAGGGGCACATATCTATCTGCATCAACTCTGAGGATGAGGAGGTGGAAGGTTTTCTCACAGCTGCTTATTCAATTGTCTTCTCAACTCAGACACTCATTTACTTTACACACTCTTCTTTATTCTAGAAAGGATCAAAAACATTTCATGGTTAGTCGACTGTTTAAGGTCACTGGTTGCTAGCAGCTTTTTTTTTTTGTGATCGTTATCATTGTATCTTCCTTGTACTTCAATTGTATACATTTTCAGTACAGCTCTTTAGAAATTATTTTCCTGAAAGGTCTGGGTCTTCTGTTCGAAAGCAAAGAGATACGTGATCTCAGGATTCAAAGGGTATCTTCTGGATGTCATGTCTAGGTTACAGCCTCCTCCCCCTCCTCCTCCCTGTCACTCCACACCCTGGATTAGTTTTCCATGGCCACCATTGCAAGTTACCACAAACTGGGTGTTTACAACAACAAAGCTTTATTCTTTCACAGTTTTGGAGGCTATTGTTGTGTGCCGTAGAACCGATTCCAACTCATAGTAATCCTATAGGAAGGACAGTGTAGAACTGCCCGTTAAGGTTTTCAAGGCTGCAATCTTTATGGGAGCAGATTGCAGGTCTTGTTCTCTGCAGAGCTGCTGTTGGGTTCGAACTCCTGATCTTTTGGTTAGCAGCTGAGTGCTTAACCATTGCTCCACCAGGGATTTTTTTGTGGAGGGTAGAAGTCTGAAATCAAGGTATCCACAGAGCCCTGCTCTCTCCGAATGCTGTAGGGGAGGATGTTTCCTTGTCTATTCCAGCTTCTGATAGCTCCAGGTGTTTAGGCGTAATTGCAATCTCTGCCTAGGTCTTCACATGGCTATCCTCCTTCTGTGTCTCTATGTGTCTCTTCTTTTTTATGTAGGACACCAGTCATATAGTATTAGGACCCACCCACTCCAGTATAACCTCATGTTATCTTAATGAATTACATCTGCAAATACTGTTTCCAAATAAGATCACATTCATATCTATCGGGTATAGGACTTAAACATATATTTTTAGGGGATACAAATCAACCCATAACACACCCACCTTAACTCTCTATCCTCTTAACCTGCATTATATTCATCCCTGCACTTATCACTGCCTAATACTTTGTAAATTTTTTTATTAAAATTGTGAATGTAATAGAACAGGGACCAGGACTCACTGCTATATTCTCAGCCCTAGGACAGTTCTAGGAACTCAGTATTTGCTGAATGAATGGACACCATGTAAAATGCTCTTTTATGTCTGCCATTATACATTTACTTCTTTTGTTGTTTTACCACATCAATTATTTCAATTTGCTTATATAGATTTGTAGAAAGTCAAAGATGGAAATAAGAATAACAACAGCAACAATAATAACAGCAGCTGTAGCAGCAGCAACAGCAGCTTTGTTGAGCGCTTACTATGTGCCAGGCACTGCACCAAGGGCTTTGCATGTCTTATCTCATTTAATCTTCAAAAAACAAAACAAAAAACCAAACCCATCATAGTCGAGTCGATTCTATCTCTTAGCAACCCTGTAGGACAGAGTAGACCCTATAGGAGAGAGTAAACCATAGGGTTTCTAAGGCTGTAATCTTTACGGAAGCAGACTGCCACATCTTTCTCCTGTGGAGCAGCTGGTGGGTCCCAACCGCTGACCTTTCAATTAGCAGCAAAATGCTTAACTACTGTGCCACCGAGACACCCTTAATCCTCAAACGAACCACAGAATATTGTAACTATTATTATCTTCATGTTACAGGTGAGGGCATTGAGGGATAGAAAGCTTAAGTAACTTAAAAAAAATCTTAAAACATGTAGTCTGGCCTCTTATTTCAGCGGTAATGAAACAGGCCCAGAGATTTAAATCTATTTACCTAACACTGCACAACAAAATGGTGTGAGATCTAGAATTAAAATTTAGATTGCCTGAATACTATCCTAAGCCCCTTTCTGCACTATATGTGTTGTAACTGTGTCATTTATGACTACATCCTGGGTGCATTTTCATATATTTGAAAATGTCACAGTGACTCTAAGAAGGGTTATAAACCCAAAAACCAAACCCGTTGCCATTGAGCCCATTCCAGCTCATAGCGACCCTACAGGACAAAGTAGAACTGACCCACGTGATTTCCAAGGAGAAGCTGGTGGATTCGAACTGCTGACCTTTTGGTTGACTGCCTAGCACTTAACCACCATGCCACCAGGGTTCCAAATCCTTTGTCATCAAGTCAATTCTGACTCATGGTGACCCTATAGGACAGAGTAGAACTGCCCCAGAGGGTTTCCAAGGAGCAGCTGGTGGATTCCAACTGCCAACCTTTCGGTTACCAGCCGAGCTCTTAACCACTGTGCCACCAGGACTCCTATAAGAAGGTAAACAGTGCAAAATACAGCCAGCCACGTTATTAAATGTCACCAATTTGAATGTTCCCGTTGTTTTTTTTTTTTTAAGGATGAGCAAGGTTACTTAGCCCTAGGGATGACTTTTGAACTTCATAAAAGTAGCATAATATTAACAACCCCATTTAACAGCCCAGTTCACAGACACTTAGTGTGTTTCATCTGTCAGATATCTACTGAGCACTTACATGTGCCATACACTAAAAAATGCTCATGATAGAACTGTGAACAAAATAGATCTATATAGTGCTTTATGGTCAGGGTGAGCATATGGCCATGTGAAAAAAAAATCTCTGAAGCCAGAAGCATCAGCTCTACATTTGGGAAAAGTACAGAGCGATCTGAAAGCATTTAGAAAAGACCCCCAAGAGAGCAAAGAGTGGGAATTGGGACTTTGAAGTTCTCATGGAAGATGTTAAATGTTTGCCTCCTCTCTACCAGGCTTAGTGAGTGCTGGAGAGAGAAAGATGAGCTGGATATTGCTTTTGTCGTCCGAGCTTGTGCTGTTTAGGGAGGGGATGTGGATCATGCCCAGTTGACATACAGCGTAATAAGTGCTATAATAAAAATATACACTAAGAACTAGGCAGTACTGTGACTGGAGGCAGGACACTTGGGAAAGACCACTCAGGCGGTGACATTTTGATCTGGATTTTTTTTTTTAATTGTGGCAAAAATATATGTAACACAACATTTGCCAATTTTGATCTAGATCTTAACATGGATGAGTAAGGGTGTTGCAGAAGCAGGAGGAAAATGAGGCGCTTTCAGGATAGCAAGTGCAAAGACATTAAATAGAATCCCCAGGTCCTTGAGTTATTAGTACCCATGAGGGTAAAACAAAGGTGCTTTCCTCGGTCTAAACCTTCATGGCTACAGATTGCAAAACAGAAGGTCACTTAATAGATTTCGAAACTTAAGGAATACATTAACTCACAAAATTCTCGCAATAGCCAGAAGAAGCACTGCCTCCTTATGCCGACATTGTTAACGGCACCAGCGCCTGCTGCTCAGGCCAGCTGGAGGGTTGAGTGTTGCTGGCTAGGTAATACTCACCAACTGATGTCCTGCCACAACTAGGTTTTTGCCAGGTTCCACAAACAGAATCTTAGTGTTCCATCAGCATCTAACGAGAATTACAGTCATTAGTTAAGTAAAGGAACCATTAGGTAAGGAGCAGAACAGACAACAGGCAATCCATCAATTCAGTAAATGTTGTCAGATGGTTTCTGGATGCAGGGCAGCTGTGCATCCAAGAAGAGAGAGAATATCGATGCCCTGTGCCCATGTACAAAGAGCCCTGGTGGCGCAGTGGTTGAAGTGCTCGGATGCCAACCAAAAGGTCGCTGGTTTGAACCCACCAGCAACTTTGCGGCAGAAAGATGTGGCAGTCGGCTTCCATAAAGATTACAGTCTTGGAAACCCTCCGGGACAGTTCTACTCTGTCCTTTAGGGTAGCTGTAAGTCAGAATCCACTCGATGGCACTGGGTGGGTAGGTGCTTATATATGTGTTTCTCAAATACAAGGGTGCTATAGTAAAGTTTTTAGGGATGAAAAGATGTCTCAAAATCCAGTAGTAAATTAAAGGGAAATTAAAAAAAATACAAATAAATACAGAGTCATTACTTTGTTTCTAGAGTAGTCGTTGTCAAAGATAGGTCCCCAAGCCAGCAGCATTAACACTGTCTGGAAACTTGACAGAACTGCAGGGTCCCCATGCCACATCTACTGAATTGGACGCTCTGAGGGTGGGGCCCAGCCATAGGTGTTTCAACCAGCCCTCCAGGTGATTCTGATGCATGCTCAAGTGTGAGAACCACCGAACCAAACCAATGTAAACCTGTTGCCATCGAGTGGATTCCAACCATAGTGACCCTGTAGGACAGAGTAGAATTGTCCCATAGGGTTTTGAAGAAGCAGCTGATGGATTTGAACTGTTGACCTTTCGGTTAGCAGCTGGGCTCTTAAACCACTGCCATCAGTGCTCTACGGCGACACTAAGCACTTCAATTCAAGGTATTATAGTAGACCACATCATCAACATAATCTGAGCACTTGTTAGAAATGCAAATTCCTGGGCTCCACCCTGAGCCTATTAAATCAGAATATTTGGAGTGGAGCCAAAGAAACCGCACTCTAGCAAGATCCTTAGGTAAGATTCACTGGTAGAACAATTGGTTCTTGTCCTTGACTGAACATTTAAAACACCTGGGTAAGAGCCCTAGTGGCTTAATGTTTAAGCACTCGGCTGTTAACCGAAAGGTCAGCAGTTCGAACCCACCAGCCTGCTCCACAGGAGAAAGACCTGGGGATCTGTTTTTCTAAAGATTACAGCCAAGAAAACCTAATGGGGCAGTTCTACTCTGTCACATGGGGTTGCTATGAGTTAAAATCAACTAGATGGCACCCAACAACAACAACATTAATAATATGAATCTTATTGTTAATATGTCATGTTAAAGTTTGCCTTTAAAATAAGTGGATCTGACTTTTCTCCCTGGCCTCCAAGGCTTTTTAACATCTGGTCCAAGTAGAACCTTTTCAAACATTTTTGTTAATACTCCTCACCTTGCCTCCTGACCCTCAGTTGTACTGCTGATTGTCCTGCCCAATAAAAGTACTCATTATCACTCCATGCACTTTTCCTTGAGGTGGCTTCATCCCTTGAAATGATCCTTCTTGCCCACTCTTTACCTAGGGAGAGCCTATTTAAGCCTTAAGGCAGTAGTTCTTAGCCTTGACTGCACATCGGAATTACCTGAGGAGCTTGAAAAACTACTGATACCTACATTCCATCTCTAGAAGTTCTGTGGTTTTGTGGTAAAACCAGGGTATAGGGATTTTGAAAAGCTTCCCAGAGTGATTTTAATGGGCAGTGAGTGAGAGAACACTGCTTTAAGGGCAAGCTCATACTCTACCTCCTTTATGAAATGGTTAATTCCTTTCAGCCTTCAATTTCCGATGCTTAGATCCCTGAATATGTATAGTTATCTTGAAAATACCAAACAAAATATGTATCCCACACACCCCTAAAGTATTAGGTAACAATCTATATGGTTATGTGAAGAGAATGCTGTGTGAAGTACAACTGAAAATAAGGTGACACTTTATTTTTAGTGAAGTTATGCAACATGATAAAATCCAGTGGTAGACATTTAAGAACAATAATAATAAAATTTCTCATTTAAATACAAAATGCAAGTTTGCTATTTAACTGTTTGTTTTTTTAAAATTAAAATTTCCTCTAAAATAGTAGAACCTTTTATTAGGAGGCACTTCTAAAAAATAATGAGACCTGTTTGCACTAAGATCTCCATATAGATTACATTGAATTTGTAAACAATTTTATAAAATATAGGAACTAAGTGTATATTTAAAATAGATATTTGTCAGAATAGATTGTGTGTGTTCTAAATGAATACCTATTGAGAGAATACATTGATTTTTTTTCTTTCAGTTTTCTAAGATCCCATGTCTGTCTCTTCAGAAGCAAAATGTCTTCAATCAGTTTTGTCTCAAAAGCTTCTTAACACCATGTAAATATGGTGATTTCAATCCTCTTATTTCTGTTTATCTCACCACTATTCTAATCTAGACATGATCAATGTCTTATCCTTTCTGCATTTCATAGGCATCAGGATCCAGAGTAATTGGGTGAGCTTGAGACAATACCAACAGTGGTGTTTTCCGAAAATTCAGCAATTGTTCATTTAAGGGATATTCATGGGCCACCAACTATGAACAAAGTACTGGCTAAGCAATGTAGGGGAAACAAAGCTGTATTGAATGTGGCTCATGACCTTACACATATTAGACAAGACAGGCTGATGATGGGAAAAAATAAATAGCATTCCACATGGAAAAAAGGGATACTCAAGGTGAATATGAAGAACAGTAGAGTAACCGACCAATGGGAAATAGACCTAATTCACAATGCATGCCTACCTGGAGTTCTTTATAAACATGGTGACATTAAGTTCATCAGGAAGCTGGAACCCCAGAGGAGATTCAGCCACTGCCAGAAAATACCTTTCAGAGCAGGGAGAGGGAGAAATACTCCTCCTTCTCCCTTTTTCCCATCATTCAGTCTCCCACTAGTGTTTCGCATTGGCTGAATCCATCCAGAAATTAATTGGCAATTGAGTCTGGGAAATGTGGTTTTTAGAAGACCATGAAATGGATCTGATGGGAAATAGGTAATGAGTGGTACAACATCTGAGCTGTATGAGGCAAAAGTGAAAAGCAGGAATGATGTAGTTTTTCTCTGGAACATTTCACAAAGATGGAAAAGAAACATGTTTGCTCAATGAGTTATTCTGGCTGGCCCTCCAGGCGGCTATCCTATGAATTAGATTTTTAGGCCAAGCAGAGATGATTTCAGATGTCACTGTCATATAGTCACAACAAAAATACTAGATGGGAATTAATATTGACTTGACCTGTCACAGGCATCAACTGTTCATTTTAAACCAGTGATCTTCATTGTAAATTGTGAAACTGCCAACAAAATTAGGACTGATTATATAGGTTAATATAATGGATTCTCCCCCCTAACATCAGAAGTTTACATCAAGTGATGAGTGCCTATGTAATAGTGGCTGTGCCTTATTCACTACATTTTGAGAAGTAATAATAAACCTTAACTTTCCTGTATTGCCGGCATCATACAAAACCAGACTGGGTTTATTCAGGTGTTCACAGAGCTATCATTTACTGAGTACCTCTTGTCAGAGCAAGGTACAGAGACTATAACTATAAATAAGACAGTCCCTGCTCTCTAAAGAGCTCTTAGGGGAGGCATCCAAGTAAGCAAGTAATTATAATACATTGGGATAAGTATTATCATGGTGGCAACTTCTGAGTGATAGCTGAACACGTAGAAGAAATATCCAGGTCTGCCTTGGGAGAGCCAGAGACTGTTGCCAAAAATATAGCATCTGAGTTAGAGTTAGCTAAGAGACAAGGTATATTTCTGGGAGGGAAGTATTTCAAGCCAAAGTGGGTTTGAGCCTTGACTGTTTGGGTGACTCCAGGTATTTGAGTATAACTTCAGCAAAAGTTATGACTAATTTCGAGCAACTAATGTGATGTCACTCAACATCGTATTGGGAAGAGGTAGGCAGTATCACAGCATTCTATAGTATTTCTGCCAGATATATTTAGACACAGTATTCAATGGATACAACATTCAAATACATCCATTTAAATGTTTTTCAGTGCTTCATTTCACCCAATTCTTACAACATTCATTTGTTCATTCCTTTTTCTAAACAAATATATTTAGCACCTACAATGTGCAGGTCATGGTTCTAGGTGCTAGAATTAAAGCATGGAAAACAAAAACCAGATAAACATCTTTGCCCTCATTGAGCTAAAGCAGGTATTATTATTGCGTGCATTTTGCAGCTTAGGAATTAAATAACATGATTAAGATCACTGTTAAAACATGGCTGAATCAGAACAGGAAATCTGCATTCTGATTCTAAATTCAACAGATGATTACAACTATGTCACACGGTTGAACTGGATTTCTCAGACCTTCTCTATTTTTATCAGTGAACGGTTGAATAAGTGAAATGAATTTCTGTGACCTTTCAAATAAATGTGGGTCATTTTTCTTGGAAGCTTATCTGGAGTGAACTTTAAAATACTACAATTAATAATGATTATAATACCCTAGAACTCTGTGGCAACTTTGAAAGAACAGTAAGGATTCTCTCAATATATTAAATTAGGTTCTTCAAATGAATTAGTTATTATCTGAGAGTAGGGTATACTTTAAAATGGCATTAATTATATTAATCCTTTCAGGTCCATGTTGTTGTTGTCGTTAGGTGCTGTCAAGTCACTCCTGTATAATCTAGCTGCACTTCCTCCAGAACGGACTTGTTCATTCTTCTGGCAGTCCATGGTATATTCAATATTCTTCGACAACACCATAATTCAAAGGCATCAATTCTTCTTCGGTCTTCCTTATTCATTGTCCAGATTTCCCGTGCGTATGAAGCGATTCAAAATACCATGGCTTGGGTCAGGTGCTCCTTAGGCCTCAAAGTGACATCTTTGCTTTTGAACACTTTAAAGAGGTCTTTTGCAGCAGATTTGCCCAATGCAATACATCTTTTGATTTCTTGACTGCTGCTTCCATGGTTGTTGATCATGGATCCAAGTAAAAGGAAATATTTGACAACTTCAATCTTTTCTCCGTTTATCATGACATTGCTTATTGGTCCAGTTGTGTGGATTTTTGTTTTCTTTATGTTGAGGTGCAATCCATATTGAGGGCTGTGGTCTTTGATCTTCATCAGTAAGAGCTTCAAATCCTCTTCACTTTCAGCAAACAAGGTTGTGTCATCTGCATATTACAGGTTGTTAATGAGTCTTCGTGCAATCCTGATGCCCTGTTCTTCTTCATCTATTCCAGCTTCTTGGATTATTTGCTCAGCATACAGATTGAATAAGTATGTTGGAAGGATACAACCCTGACACACACCTTTCCTGATTTTAAACCAATAGTATCCCCTTGTTCTGTTTGAAAAACTTTCCCTTGGTCTACGTACAGGGTCTATGTGAGCATAATCAAGTGTTCTGGAATTCCCATTCTTCCCGATGTTATCCATAATTTTTATGATCCACACAGCTGAATGCCTTTGTGTAGTCAGTAAAACACAAGTCAACACCTTTCTGGTGTTCTCTGCTTTCAACCAAGATCATTCTTATGTCAGCAATGATAACACTCTTTCCATGTCCTTTTCTGAATCCAACTTGAATTTCTGGCAGTTCCCTGTCGATGTACTACTGCAATGTGACAATTTTTAAATTATCTTCAGCAAAATTTTACTTGAATGTGATGTTAATGATATTGTTCAATAATTTCCACATTCTGTGGGATCATTTTCTTTGGAATGGGCACAAATATGGTTCTCTTCCTGTCACTAGGCCCCGTAACTACCTTTACAATGAAGAAATCATTGGTCTTGCAAAATTCTACCATGTGATCTCTGGCATCATTTCTATCACCAAGGCCATGTTTTCTAACTACTGATCCTTCTTCGTTTCCAACATTCAAATTCCAGTCACCAGTAATTATCATTGCATCTGGATTGCATGTTTGATCAATTTCAGACTGCAGAAGTTGGTAAAAATCTTCAATTTTTTCATTTTTGGCATTAGCGGTTGGTGCATAAATTTGAATAATAGTCATACTAATGGTCTTCTTTGTAGGCATATGGATATTATCCTGTCACTGACAGCATTGCGCTTCAGAATAGGCCTTGAAATGCTCTTTTGGCAATGAATGTGATGCTGTTCCTCTTCAATTTGCCATTCCTGACATAGTAGACCATATGATTGTCTGATTCTAAATGGCCAATACCACTCCATTTCAGCTCAGTAATGCCTAGGGTATCTATCTTCGAGCAATCCATTTCATTTTTGACAATTTCCAATTTTCCTAGATTAATTTTTCGTACATTCCATGTTCTGATTATTAATGGGTGTATGCATCTGTTTCTTCTCATTTTGAGTCGTGTCACCTCAGCAAATGAAGGCCCTGAAAGCTTGACTCTATCCACGTTGTTAAAGTCAACTCTACTTTGAGGAGGCAGTTCTTCCCCAGTCATATTTTGAGTGACTTCCAACCTGAGGGGCTCACCTTCCATCCCTATATCAGACAATGTTCTGCTGCTATCCATAAGATTTTCACTGGCCAATTTTTTTGAAGTAGATTGCCAGGTCCTTCTTCCTTTGTCTGTCTTAGTCTGGTAGGTCTGTTTAACTCTGTCTACCATAGGTGACCTTGATTGTATTTGAAATACTGGTGGCATAGCTTCCTGGATTACAGCAATATGCAAGCCACTACAGTAAGACAAACTGACAGACGAGAGGTGGGCATGACCATAGACTCATAATTTTCTTTCTTCCAAAGAAAAATATTAAGTCCTGTCAATTTTCTCTACAAAATAATAAACTAAATTGAATATGTAAAACAAACAAAAAAACCCATTGCTGTTGAGTTGATTCCAACTTACAGTGACCCTATAAGACAGACTAGAACTGTCCCATAGTTTTCAAGGAATGCCTGGTGGATTTGAACTGCCTAACTTTTGGTTAGCACCTGTAGCTCTTAACCAGTATGCCACCAGGGTTTCCAAATTGAATACGTAGTCAACAGAGTTACTGCAATCCTGTTGTAAAGGAAATTTTAAAAACATTTATAATCTATAAATTTGAACATATGCGTATTCTAGTAAATTAAAAATTTTTATTGCTTCCTTACCTAACCCAGTAAAAACCTTATCTTATTTCTCATAAAAGGAAAGCAAATTATATTGAAGTTATCTGCTGTGGAGAGCTGCTTGTTTACCAGAAACCTCCAACAGTATCAGCCAAAATTTGACTAACTCCCTTTGTCTTACTGTTATCGTTCAGGTACTTTTGACCCCTTTCTAATGCTTTTCCTGTCATATGCAATCTTCACCGCTATCTCTTCCTTCCACTCATTATAGTTGTCTATTTCCATGGTTTCTATCCATAGCCAGGAATTTGTCATATTGTTCATGATTATTGGATTACCTGACCTACCATCTACCCATTTTCAATATTCTCATTATACTACCATTTTACTAATCTTCTAAGAAATGTATCAGTCTCATTATATCATTTACCAGCTCAAAAAATGTCAATGGATTTCCAGTCTTCACAAGCTAAAGTTCACCTACATATTTTAATTTTCACATTCTGGGTTCACACCTCCTTTTCAGGTTTCCCATCTCTACCTCCTCAGAACCCTCAGGTCCCATCACCCTCATCTCATGCCTCGTATCTCATGTCCTCCTGATTCTTTCCTTATGGACTATGACACTTTGCCTGTCTTTTAATCTTCAAACTTCAGCTCAAACAATGACTTTTCTGTGAATACGTCTCTGATTTCTCCCATCTCTGACCTCCTGTAGCACCTTTTTTCATACGTAACTTTTGGGACTTACTTAAATCTACATTTTTGTGATTTTTTATTATATTGCTCTTTATTCGTATTATACCTTTCAAGTCTATTCATCTTGTTCCTACAACCACACTGTAAGGTCCTTTAGGTCAGATACAGCAAGAGAAGGCAAGAGTACATTGTTTAAATCTACACATACTGTGTAGATTCTGGCAAGTTAGTTAAACTAACCCCCATGAGCCTCAAATGCTTCATCTGTAAAATGGAATACTACTACTCAGCTCACAGAATTATTGTTGGAATTAAATAAAGATGGATATGAAAGGAATTTAGCAATGCTTGGCACATAGTAACTTAACTAGTTGCCCTTGAGTCCATTCCAACTCATGGCAACCCCAAGTGTGTCAGAGAGGAACTGTGCTCTATAGGGTTTTCGATGACTGATTTTTCAAAAGTAGACCACCACGTCTTCCTTCTGAAACTCTTCTGGCTGGACTTAAACATCCAATCTTTTGGTTAGCAGCCAAGGGCATTAACTGTTTGCGCCATCCAGGGATTCCTGGCCCCTGGTAGGTACTCATTAAATGCTAGTCATTATTCTCTTTTTCTTCAAAGCTCTGCAATTCTAAATTCCTATTGCCCTCTTTGGAGCCCTGGTGGTGCAGTGGTTAAGAGCTCAGGCTACTAAGCAAAAGGTTGGCAGTTCAAATCCAACAGCCACTCCTTGGAAACCCTATGGGGCAGTTCTACTATATCCTATAGGGTGGCTGTGAATTGGAATTGATTCAACAGCACACAACAACAACCCTCTTTATATCTTTTCTAAAAATACATCCTATTTCAACTCTTGCCACCTGGACTCAACATTTCTAACCGCCCTCGAAGGGAAGGGAAAGCCTTTGAAGAGGGAATATCTATGCTTATTTACTTCTCAGAAATACAAGCTTCCTTGCTCACTCAAGGCGTATCTTCACTCATAGTCATACCCATGTCAACCATGCCATTATGTTCTCAAATGGGCAGCAACAAATGTTCCTGAGCATTGGCAATTTTTTACATGGATCAGATCATTTTTTATTTGTTTTTGGTGAGCTGTATTTTACATATACACCAATGTCCCCGTTATATAAAAAAAAATTAATTGTTTTGTGTAAACATCTTTCAGCCAAGATCCATTTGACACCAGCGATGATGTCCCTCCTTTCACGTCCTCTTCTGAATTCGCCTTGAACTTCTGGCAGTTCCCTGTCAATGTATACAGCTACAGTAGTTTCTGAATTATCTTCAGCAAAATTTTGTTGGCATGTGACATTAAGGATATTGTTCGATAATTTCCATGCTCTGTTTGACTGGCTTTCTTTGGAATGGGCATAAATATAGGTCTCTTCCAGTTGGTTGGCCGGGTAGTGGTCTTCCAAATTTCTTGACATTGATGAGTAAGCGCTTCCAGCACTGCATCTGTTTGTTGAAGCATCTCAGCTGGTATTCCACCAGTCCCCGAAGCCTTGTTTTTTGCCAATCCCTTCATTATATTAGGCAACAGTAAAAGAAAATTTTTTCAATAGTCTTGTTTTTACTATAAATTCTCTCCATTTTTTATCATTCATAGAGACTAAAGATTTTACTGCTATCCAAATATTGAAGTATTTTGTTCTTATTGTAAAAAAAAAAAAAACTACAGAGGTTCACTATGTTAAAACTTCAAGAAAGAACTGTTGTTGTTATCTCTAGTATGTAATTAGAGAGTCACGGGAAGAATGGCTCATTGGCTTAGGAAGCTATTTTTCTCCTGGGGCTGCCATGTTTTCTGGCTGAAACCTTCACCCTTAGTCAATCTTTGGACTTATAGTCCACCAGTTTTTGACATTCTTTGTTAAAATATACATACACCTGGAGAGTGAACGGATGCTGAAAACAAAAGTTTTTATGCAAATGACAATTTAGGATAATAACAACCATAGTTTTGTAGAACTGCCGTAACAAGTACCACAACCTGGACAGTTTAAGACAACAGAAATTTATTCTCTCCCAATTCTGGAAGTTAGCAGTCTGAAATCAAGGTGACATAGGACAATGTTCCCTCTAAGGAAGAATCCTTTCTTACTTCTTCTAGCTTCTGGTGGCCTGAGGTGTTCCTTGCCTGTGGAAGCATAACTCCAATCTCTTCCTCCATCTTCACATGACCTTCATCTCTATGTGTCCTTTTGTGTCCTCTCTTGCTCATATGAGGACACTAGTCATTGGTGCTTTTAAACAACAAAAGGCCCTAGAAAACATTTATTTGCTTGATTAAAACTACCTATTTGACATTTTGTTTTGATGTTCATCTTTATTTTTAAGCTTAGAATGACTATTTTATGTAAAAGAGATTCTATAACTGAAGCAAGACCCCTCTTAATTTACCAACATTTATTTTATAGTTTTTTTTGTGTGTGTATGTGTGTCTATACTACTTAATCAATATTTGAGGGAATCAAAATTCCTCTTGTTGGTACCATCATGGCAGCTTCAGAAAATAAGCATGGAATCGTATTCCTCTCATGGGAAGTTTCCCTCACACAAAATATTTCACAGTTGATTTTGTGTACATATTTACACACACACACATATTCACAGGTGGCAGAGGGAAGAATACTATTGTACTGATATGATTGAATGGCTAGCTGCCTTTAAACGAGATCTTTCAAAATAGAGCTTTTTATTCCTAGAAAAGATACCCAGGACTCATGTTCTTTCACTGAAAATCTAACCACATCCACCCCCTACTGCCTAACACCCCACATACACACTGCCTAAAGTCGAGGTTTATTGAAAGGCTTAGGTAATCAAAATCTTCAAAATATTCCTGAGTCTGACATATCCACCACCTCATTAAAATAGACAGGGAGTATGTCATGGATTGACTTGTGTCCCCCCAAAATATGTGTCAACTTGGCTAGGCCGTGATTCCCAGTATTGTGTGATTGTCCACCATTTTGTCATCTGATATTATTTTCTTATTGTTACAAATCCTACATATGTGGTATTAATGAGGCAGGATTACAGGCAGTTATGTTAATGAGGCATGACAATCTACAAGATCAGGTTGTATCTTCAATTTCTTTTGAGATATAAAAGAGAGAAGTGATCAGAGAGATAGGGGGACCTCATTTCACCAAGAAAGCAGCGCAGGGAGCAGAACGGTTCCTTTAGGCCCGAGGTTCCCGCGCTGAGAATCTCCTTGGCCAGGGAAAGATTGAGGACAAGGACCTTCCTCCAGAGCCGACACAGAGACAAAGGCTTCCCCTGGAGCTGGCATCCTGAATTTAGACTTCCAGCCTCCTAGACTGTAAGAAAATAAATTTCTTTTTTAAAACAACCCACTTGTTGTATTTCTGTTATAGCAACCCTAGTTAACTGAGAGAGTATAATGCTTGTTAGAAAATCATCTAAAGGCACAGTGGTTAAACACGCAGCTGCTAGCTGAAAAGTTGGCAGTTTGAATTCACCAGCGGCTCTGTTGGAGAAGGATGTGACAGTTTGCTTTTGTAAAGATTACACCCTTGGAAACCTGATGGGGCAGTTCTACTCAGTCCTATAGGGTCAATATGAGTTGAAATCGACTCTATGTCAACAGGTATGGTTTTTTATTTTACCATGTATATGGGTATTTTATTTAATACCATTAGAAGATAGTGTTACATATTATCATGTATAGTGGAGAAACTGGAGCCCTGGTGGTACAGTGGTTAAGAGCTCAGCTACTAGCCAAAAGGTCAGCAGTTCAAATCCACCAGCTGCTCTTTGGAAACCCTATGGGGAAGTCCTACTCTATTCTATAGGGTGGCTGTGAGTCTGAACCGACTCGAAGACCACAGGTTTGATTTGTTTTTGTTTTTTGTTTTTTTTCGGTTTAATGGAGAAATTGGTCACCAAGTTTGACAGTAATGATATATGGTATTGTCATTATCCTCTTTTTTTTTTAATACATTCCCACAGAAATAGCTTGTTATTCGTTCATGACAATGATGTTTGATATTATAAAAAGTAAAAGATTTATTTCTAAACATTAACCAGTTCTTTGAGCAATCTTCCACAACTCCACAGTTTTCCTCTGATGAAAGCAACCGGTGAGCAATTCTCAGTAGTTCGGGAATGTCTCATCGAGTAAGTGGCATTCATGTCTCTTCACGTTTCAGTACATCATGGGCAGCGCTAAAGCCTAGCCTGTTGTTCACCTCTCAATCCTCATTATCCTAATAACACATCCATCCCAAGAAAGAATTCACTGAGACCAGAGGGGGAATACATATAATTTTTTATAGTACAGTATTTAAAATGAAACTGCTTTTGGCCTGTGTGGTCTCAGTGGGTGCGAGGCAAAATCCAGGATGCTAGCTCATCTCACACGGAGTTTAATAAAGGGTGTCCTATAAAAAGCTAATTTCTTGCTGGTAAATTGCTTTTTAAGTAATGCTTGCTGTTGCAAGAGGCCCTTTCATAGCACTGACTCTGGGAGCCATATTTGAAAGGCTAGATGTGCTCTGTGAGATAAGGTAGATTCCAGGTGGAATTCTTCTCCTTATGGGATGACAATGTATGTAACTAATATTGTCCTTTGAGACTAGTTTGCATGCAGTTGCTGGTATGGCACTGTTCAGCAGCCTGCTGCAGATAAGAATGAGTGATGATGCCCTAGATTTTAATGGAACTTTTAGAGTGCATGCAGCAGTGGGGTGCAGTCTTCGGCAAAGAAAAACGAGCTGACTTGCAGGCATGAGAGGTCATCAAGAAAGATAAAGAAATAGGCCATCCACTCTAGGCTAGGCAAGGCTTTTTAGAGGATATTATGGAAATGAGCAAGAACCAATTTAATTTTTATAATGCCACTTCATTTAACTTTAAAATACAAGGTCAAGATACTGTGTTTTTCATAATGATTGAAGATTTGGAACACCCTTTCTGTTGAACCCTGCTGCATTTGTTTGGCAGAAAAGGAATGTGACAAGGAATAAAACTGGGATCAGAAAACAAAGAAACATGTTCCCTCAACTACCCGATACAAGTTTAAAAAGGAAAGAGAAACCAAAAAAAAGGAAGAAAAAAAACAAAAAAAAAAACCCCACTGCCGTTGAGTTTAAAAAGGAAAGAGAAACAAAAAAAAAGGAAGAAGAATAATTCTGATGGACACTTTCACCCTTAAACTGACAGAGGGATTTAGTTTCCTAAGGCCCCATTCTTCCATTCTTTAAAGTTAGTTTGATCTGAGGATGGCAACATCTCTCTTTAAAAAAAAAAAAAAATGTCTGCATGAGGTCAATGAGAAACACAGCCCTAGATCATACAGCAGAGTCCTTCTGGCTGAAATCTGCTATAAGAGGCTGATGTGATGTTAGGTTTATTTTTGCTTTCATTGTTTGTTGTTGTTCTGTTGGTTTTACCTGTCATTTGATAAACTATTTATTCCTGATAAACTATTCATTCCTAAATGTATTGAAACAGATGCAGGTCTTATAAAACTATCATACTTTGTATCTTGTTGGTTTTGTCACAATTTGATGCTACTAATTCTTAACATGCAATATTACATCTATATGTGCATGTGTGTATATATGTGTATGTATATATGGAGCCCTGGTAGCGCAGTGGTTAAGAGTTACAGCTGCTAACCAGAGATCAGCAGTTCGAATCCACCAGCTGCTCCTTGGAAACCCTATGTCCCATAGGGTCACTATGAGTTGGAATCAACTCAATGGCAACAGGTTTGGTTTTTGGTTTTATAAGTATATATTTAAATAAATAAATAAATAAATATGTATTTATATAAATTTACATATATATGCGTAAATATACATATATTTTTTTATATATTTAAATAAATATATATATATTCTTTTTATATATATATATATATACATATTTATATACGTATAAAACCAAAAACCAAACCTGTTGCCATTGAGTCGATTCCAACTCATAGTGACCCAATACGTACGTACAGGTATATATATATAGGTATAGATACATTTATATAGTTTTTGTTAGGTGCCACAAGTTAGTTTTGACCCTGTGTACAACAGAACAAAACACTGCCCGGTTCTACGTGATCCTCACAATCACTGCCATGCTTGAGTCCATTGTCACAGTCAGTGTCAATCCATCTTGTCAACGATCTTCCTCTTTTTCACTGACCCTTTATTTACCAAGCATGATGTCCTTCTCCAGGGACTGATCCCTCCTGATAACATGTCCAAAATATGTAAGATGAAGTCTTGCCATCCTTGCTTCCAAGGAGCATTCTGGCTGTACTTCTTCCAAGACGGATTTATTCATTCTTCTGGCAGTCCCTGGTATTTTCAATATTCTTCACCAACACCGTAATTCAAATGCATCATTTATATATATATATACACACACATACACACACACACACATATGATTAATTTATTTTAGGGATCAAAACAAAAGTACTTTAAGCTTATGTATTTCTAGATTTTTTTCTGAATTGCAAAGGAGGAGTAACTGTGGTATAGTGCAAAAGATTTTAAATTTGCAGTCAGAAGATATATCTCTCCCACAAACTGTGTGACCTTAAATAAGTTCCTCTACTTACTGAATCTCCGTTTGTTTAAGGTTTTCTATAAAATGGGCACCTATTTAGAACCCTGAGGAGCACAGTTCTACTCTGACACACCTGGGTCACTATGAGTCAAAATCCACTCGAAGGCAAGGGTTTGATTTCTTTGTATTTGCTTATTTTTACCTAAACTGAAAAGTTCTATGCAAGTTTATAGAATTTTCACTTCCTGGAATTTTGACCTTACTTTTCTTGAAGAATGGTTGAATCTAGAAAGTTTTACTCCCCAAAAAACTTTTGGCTTTAAGAGAAGTATAGTCATATCTTTATGTTAAAAAAAAAAAAAGTTCCCCTTGAGTGTGTCATAGTACAAATGTGCTCTGTAGTGTTTTCAATGACTGATTTTTTGGGAGTCAATCTCCAGGTCTTTCTTCCTCCAACCTTTCTATTAGCAGCTGAATACGTTAACCATTTACATCGCCCAGGGACTCTATGTCTTTTTATCTTTATACAGAATATTGATCATACATGTATGCCAAAATATAAGTTTCAAAAAGCACTCTAGGTGTTTTTAAAGATGGAGTATGCACAGAAGGAATTTTATAAGCTATGTTAAAGGGGTAAAAAATCAGAGGAAATGAAGATGATGAGAAAGTACTGAGTTGTTCTAAGTACAGAAATATAAAACTTCAAATTGTAGGAAAATGTGAGGTCAACTGATTTTTTTTTTTTCTCACAACATGGTTTAGGTAATTTAAAAATGATTTACATAAAAAGGGGAGACAATTCAAAGTTGTATATTTCTTCAAGTCTAAGATTCACCGTTACTCAATCAGCAGTCATTTTCCTTCCACCCATAAGAAAGCCAGTGAGAAAAGTCTGGAGAAGAAACTAAGAAAAATAAAACTTCATCCTTTGCTCTCAAAAAGCTGTATCTGGAATAGACAAGGTCAAGTTTTGCTTTGAATAGCCCATATTTTCCAGAGCTATCCATTATGACATTAAAACAGTTTGCTGAAATCTTTTTTCTGTGGGCGTATCTGCCTAACCTGTTTTGCTGTCAAGTCAATTTCAACTCACAGGAACCCTATAGGACAGAGTAGAACTGTCCCATAGGGTTTCCAAGGAGTGGACTGGTGCATTCGAACTGCCTACCTTTTGGTTAGCAGCCGAGCTCTTAACCACTGCACCACCAGGGCTCCATATCTGCCTAGGGTACAAAAATTGTTTAAAAACTTTGTTATCTCACTAAATAGAGTTTCTGAATCATAAACAGTAGCTTTAGAGATTGCAAAGACTCCAGGTGTCATGTATTTCAACCATTTTGCATAATTGACAGACACTGAGCGCCACTTCTTAAGATCAGGTGTCTTGTTGAAGACACATAATAGCATAGCTAAGTCAAGAACCTCTTGGGGTGAAAATTTTCGTTTATGCAATGGCTTTGTTTGGAATTACAAACAGTGCCTGTCTGCAAAGTTCAATCAAAAATCTTCTTTGCTCTGGGGGAGGAAAACACCTAGAAAAATTAATTTATCTTCCAGACTGTTGGTCCCAACAATCTAAAGAAATCTTTTCTGTAGCAATAAAGTTAAATATTTTCAATAGAGCCAGTAAAGCTTATGGAGAGGAGGACAAAAAATATCTTAGGTGTTTACCATACACATGGAGAAAACTACAAGAATAAATCAGTTACAGGAGAATACATTTTAATAGCAGTGACAGTAATATTTGGGGGCAGTGATGGTTCAGTGGTAGAATCCTTGCCTTCCATGCCAGAGACCTGGGTTTAATTTATGGTCAATGTACCTGCTGTGCTGGAGCCCTGGTGGTGCAGTGGTTAAGAGCTATATGGCTGCCAACCAAAAGGTCATCAGTTTGAATCCACTTGCCGCTCCTTAAAAATCTTATGGGGCAGTTCTACTCTGTTATATAGGGTCGCTATGAGTCAGAATTGACTGGATGGCAACAGGTTTAGTTTTTTTTTTTTTTTTAATCTAATGCGCAGCCACCACCCATCTATCCGTGGAGGTTTGCGTGTTGCTATGACGCTGAGCAGACTAAGATGGTCAAATGTGCAACTGATCATAAAATGGCACAGGATCAGGCAGTGTTTAGTTCCAGTGTGTGTGGGGTCGCCTTGAGTGGGAGGCCAACTCAGTGAGAGCTAACAACAACAGTAATATTACTAACATTAAAGTTCTCGCTTATTCATTGTCTATTATATGCATAGTGACTAGGCACTTTATATCTGCTTTCTCATTCCATCTTTACCTTAAATCACATTTACAACAAATCACCTTTTCAATTTCAAAGGAAGGTCAATAAAGTGGAAGGGGATTATACAGGCAAAATCAGTGTAGTTGTATAATGTCCACTACATGGACTATTGCTGTCTAGAGGGCTCCAGCTTAGTTCCTCCTGGAAGACAAACAGAACTATCATTCATTTCTTCAAAAAAAAAAAATTAAGGCCCCAGAGACAGCAATGCTGCTTATAGATAGACTGGAATGTGTGGTAAAAGGACACAACCTTTCATCATGGATTAAACAAACTGTAACTTTTCTTCAGTTTTGAGATTGAGAAGCTTAACCAACTCTCGAGTTTTCACTGCTAGATATAAAGATGATCTGTTACCCTCCATAACCTTGGTGAGGGAAAATCAGTGTTTCTCTCTGCTCTAGGAGGTGGATGACCAGGAAGGTGTCCATTCAAACCCCTCAGGATCCTTTTATAGTTTATTCAATATTCACCAAAGAAAAGTAGATGGGGTTCTTTTTATGGACACTTCTAAGAACACTTTATTTCATGAGCAGAGACAAACCTTTTAGTGAATAAATTGTTCCCTTTGTGCTCTTTGTGATAAACATCACCTTCGAGAACAAACACAAAGTAATGACATTGAATTAAAAGACACCAGAGAAGCAACAGTGACCAGAATTTATTAAAGTAGGACAGTGTGAACAGATGTGCCTTGCATTCAGCTCTGAAGATTACCAGGCTGAGCCAGGCTTTGGAGGGCATGATGAGCAGGGCATTCTGTGAATGGAAATCCCTGGTCAAGGTCCTGCTGCTCCCAGAAAATAACGGCTGGTAGAAAAACCTCACCTGTCTTTGCACGTGCCAAACTGCTTGCCACCTTCTATTACAGAATTTCGTTTCCAGGGAATGCAATCAAGAAAGCATGATCTCAATTCCTCACTACCACTCAGAATTTCTCAGAGCAGCAGGTGTGTAACAGTCTTCACTTTTGTGCAGCATGGAAAGGAGAGCTGATCACACATCATATTTTTCTCGCCACCGTTTTAAGGTTCATGTAATATCAGTGAAACCGTGTTACACTAGCACAGCCATGTATCCTTACTTCACGAATAAGTTCTTAGCGAATGGTGCATTAAATCAACATAATTGATTTTTACCTCTGATGATTTCAAAAAGATCACCTAAGACAAGCTTATTGAAGTTGTCCCCGTTCTTTCTGCACCTTTGCTGTGCCAGGAGGAACAGATGGTAAAATCAAAAGCGATTAGAGGAATGGTGGGGTAGGAGTGACAACTGGGGGCCTGCTCAGTGAGACCTGCTAGCGGTTTCCCTGAGCAGTACTTTAACCCATGCCCATTCTAGAAATCTATACTCCTAAGTGGCTTGACGTCCTAGCCTCCCTCATGGTTCCTCTTCTAATTTTCAGATGTATTTGAGTGTTGTTTCTTCAGGAGTATTCCCTGTCCTGTTCATCCTAAAATTCAAGGATCAAATTTTAAAATGCAAATAAAAGCACCTACCCCCTCCCCTCCAGTTTCTTTTTGTTAAAGTCAGGTTTATTGAGGTATAATTCACATACAATGAAATTCACTCGTTTAATGTGTACAGCTTGACGAGTTTTGACAAGCAGATACAGTCAGTCCTGTAACCACCCACCACCACAATCAAGACGTAGAATATTGACATCACTTCAGAAAGTTTTCCCATACCCCCGTTGCAGTCCATTATGCATTTCAGTACTCTTTTGGGCCTTCAAATTTGCCAATGAAATTTTTATGAAGGCAGAGCTTTTTTATCTATTTTAATGAAACAGTAAGCCTTCTGTGGATTCTTTTATTAATTTTATTCTGAAGGAAATCTGACCAGGTTTAAAAAAAAAAATCAGGTCAGGTTAAGATGTGATCCCAGTGGGAAAGCTCAACTATAGGCTATGATTTAAAATAGGAAAAACAGATACAGAGATTTGGGGCGGGGGTGGGAGGAGTTAGGCTCTCTGTTTTTAACTAGTTATCATATATCATCTTCATTGCTCCTTCACTCCATTCAAAATATGCCTATAGGTATGTATTTAATTGAGAAAGTTTAATCATATTAAAATTAATGTGATCAGTCAGAGCATCTGAGATAAAAGTACACAGTCATATTTTGAGAACATATTTAAGTCTCTGTAAATATGCCTGCACATATTGACAATGCTTACTATTCACTGAGTGAGGGCAAAGCAATGTAAATATTGTTTGGTCTATGAAGGAAGTTCCATTTCTGTAAGTTTGCATTTCTATAATGCCAGAGCATCTGGGATTCTTAAAGTAACAGATAGCTTTGTGTTTTTAATCATTGGAATACTCGATAGCGTGTGGAAAATAACTCAGATGACTTACCGAGTTTTTTTCCTTTTCATGTTGACACACTAAAATGTAACTTTTGTCACAGACTGCTGAACAGTGGCAGACCATAGGAACACTGCATTTGTGCCTTGTGGTGCTGGTTTTATTCTTATCCTCCCACTGCGTGGAATGGAGGCTCACTTCAGAACTTCATGCCTCACTGTCCATTGGCTTCTTGTGGATATAGTTTGAATGTAATTAGATGAATTCCATAAAGTGCTTTAAGCTCTTTGGAGAAAGATACTCTCGGAATAATTATTCTTAACTCCCACATGCTCTTATGATATAAACTATTCTGCCAGGAAATCCTTTTTAGGGATTATCACTTAAAATGAAATTTTCGTTATTAAAAGCAGGAAGAATATACAGCCACTGACACTAAAATAAGCTTTAGGCGGCTGCTTTTAAATATGCAGAAATCTTGAACTATGGAGCCACTCATGCCTGAAAATACTAAGCAATACTGAAAATTGGTAGCAAATTTGTAATATTAATCATTGCATTCAGTAGTAGTGGGGTGGGAACGATGTGCCTTTTAAAAGTAGATGCACGGATCTTTATTCCAGAAAAATGTAAATTTAGGCATAAAAAATACCAAAGATTATGCCAGGTGGATTATTTATAATTGAGATGTCCTTAATTTACTCAACTGATAACAATGAGTCTTTAAAGTTCTCAGTATTGGCTAGACGTAATCATCTGGGAAGCTCTAAAAAATACTGATGCCTGGGTCCCACTTGCAGAAATTCTGATTTAATTTGTCTTACGTGAGGCCTAGGAATGGGAATTTTTAAAACTTCTCTTGTAATTCTAGTGTGAAGTTTAGATTGGGGCCATAACTATAAATTTGAAAGAAGAAATTAACTTCCTCAGGACAGACACATGAAGTAGATGCCCACTAACTGAAAATAAGATATTTTTCCCATGCTTATCTTGCTCATCAAGATCAAAGCTTGCTCTGATGAGGTAAGCTCATGGGCCAATCAAAAAGCATGAAGAAACCTAACGATCACCTGATCCAAGAACCCAGTTTTATAGATGGGGCACATAAGACCCAGAAGGGCAAACTGACCAGTCTAAGGTTAACCAGGCAATTGATTCATGCTTCAATATAAAGGTTAGCTTGCTACTTCTAGCCAATGCAGGCTTCAGAATTATCTTTATGGTTTCACCCAATTGAGACATCTCTTTGCAGCAGTACTTGACAGAGGTTCTTTTATTTGGATCATTACAAGGGTAAAAACTGATTGATTGAAAAGAACTGAACCGACACTATGGAATGGAAGATATATAATTTAAAGTTATAAATGATACATATCCAAGGAAATACACAGACATTCCTCATTGCATTGGTGTAATTAGGACTGGTTATGTCTCAATGATGGCCCTGGTTTTAAAACAGTTCATCATTTATTATCCTGAATCACTATGTATTTTTGTTTATATTCACTCACTCATTTATTCAACATATTTTAATTGTCTTGGACCTGCTACATGGCTTGCAGGGTATTGGTGGTTCAGTGCCTTCCATATGGGTGACCATTCATCTGTCAGTTTGTCATAGTGGGGTGGCTTGCATGTTGCTGTGATGCTAGAAGCTATGCCACCAGTATTTCTAATACCAGCAGTGCCACCCTTGGTGGACAGGTTTCAGTGGACCTTCAAGACTAAGACAGACTGGGAAGAAGTACTTGATGATGTACTTCTGAAACATGGCCAGTGAAAAAACCATGAATAGCAGTGTAAGTAACATTGTCTGATATAGTGCCAGAAGATGAGCCCCTCAGGTTGGAAGTCGCTCAAAATACAACTGGAGAAGAGCTGCCTCCTCGAAGTAGGGTTGACCTTAATGATGTGCATGGAGTAAAGCTTTTGGGACCTTCATTTGCTGATGTGACACAACTCAAAATGAGAAGAACCAGCTGCAAACATCCATTAATAATCAGAATGTGGGATGTACAAAGTATGAATCTAGGAAAATTGGAAGTTGTCAAAAATAAAATGGAACACTTGAAGATAGGTATCCTGGGCATTACTGAGCTGAAATGGATGGGTGTTGGCCATATTGAATGAAACAATCATATGGTCTACTATTCAGGGAATGACAAATTGAAGAGGAATGGCATCACATTCATTGTCAAAAGGAACATTTCAATATCTAACCTAAAGTACAACCCTGTCAGTAATAGGATGATATCCATACACCTACAAGGAAGACCAGTTAATATGGTTATTATTCAAATTTGCACACTAACCGATAATGCCAAAGATGAAGAAATCGAGATTTTTTAACAACTTCTGCAGTCTGAAATTGATCAAACATGCAGTGAAGATGCATTGATAATTACTGGTGATTAGAATGCAAATTTGGAAACAAAGAAGAAGGATCAGTACTTGGAAAATATGATCTTGATGACAGAAATCATGCCAGAGATGGCATGAAAGAAGTTTGTAAGATCAATGACCTATTCATTGGAAATACCTTTTTTCAACAACATAAATGGCAAATACGCATGGACCTCTCCAGATGGAATATTCAGGAATCAAATCGACTAAGTCTGTCGAAAAAGGTGATGGAGAATCTCAATATCATCAGTCAGAACAAGGCCAGGGACCAAATGTGGAACAGACCATCAATTGCTCATATGCATATTAAAGTGGAAGTGGAAGAAAATTAAAACAAGACCGTGAAAACCAAAGTACAAACTTGAGTATTTTGCACATGAATTTAGAGTCCATCTCCAGGAAATATTTGACTCATTGAATACTAATGACCAAAGACCAAACTAGTTGTGAGTTGACATCAAGGACATCATACATGAAGAAAGCAAAAGGTCATTAAAAGGCCAGGAAGAATGAAAAGACCAAAATGGATGTCAGAAGAAACCCTGAAACTTGCTGTTGAACTTGGAGTAAGTAGCTAAAGTGAATCGAAGAAATGGCAGTAAAAGAACTGAACAGAAGATTTCAAAGGGTGAATCGAGAAGACAAAGTAAAGTCTTATAATGACATGTGCAAAGACCTGGAGTTAGAAAACCAAAAAGGAAGAACACACTCACCATTTCTCAAGCAAAAAAACTGAAGAAAAAAATCAAGCCTCAAGTTGCGATATTAAAGGATTCTATAGGCAAAATATTAAATTACACAGGAAGCATGAAAAGAAGATGGAAGGAATACACAGAGTCACTGTACCAAAAAGAATTGGTTAACATTCAGACATTTCAAGAGGTAGTATATGATCAATGACCGATGGTACTTAAGGAAGAAGTCCAAGGTGCACTGAAGGCATTGGCAAAAAAAAAAATGCTCCAGGAATTTATGGAATACCAATTGAGATGTTTCAACAAATGGATGCAAAGCTGAAAGCGCTCATCATCCACGCCATGAAATTTGGAAGACAGCTACCCGGCCAACCATATTAGTGCCCATTCCAAAGACAAGTGATCCAACAGAATGTGGAAATTATTGAATAATATTATTAATATCACATGCAAATAAAAGTGTGCTGAAGATAATTCAGAAACCTTTGCAGCAGTACATCAACAGGGAACTGCCAGAAATTGAAGCTGGATTCAGAAGAGTACTTGAAATGATGGATATCATTGCTAATGTCAGACGAATCTTGGCTGAAAGCAGAGAATACCAGAAAGGAATTTTCTGGGTTTTATTGACTATGCAAAGGCATTCAACTGTGCGGATCATAGCAAATTATGGATAACATTGCAAAAAATGGGAATTCCAGAACACTTAATTGTGTTCATGCAGAAACTGTACATAGACAAAGAGGCAGTTGTTCAAACAGAACAAAGTATACTGCTTGGTTTAAAATCAGGAAACGTGTGTCAAGGTTTTATCCTTTCACAACACTTATTCAATCCTATGCTGAGCAAATAATCCAAGAAACTGGACTATATGAAGAAGACTGCAGCATCAGGATTTGAGGAAAACTCCTAACAACCTGCAATATGCAGATGACACAACCTTGCTTGCTGAAAGTGAAGAGGACTTGAAGCACTTACTGATGAAGAACAAAGACTACAGCCTTCAGTATGGATTACACCTCAACATAAAACAAAAATCCTCAGGACTGGACCGATATGCAACATCATGATAGATAGAGAAAATATTGAAGTTGTCAAGGATTTCATTTTACTTGGATCCAAAATCAGTGCCCCTGGAATCATCAGTCGAGAAATCAAATGATGCATCGGGCAAATCTGCTGCAAAAGAGCTCTTTGAAGTGTTCAAAAACTTTGAGAACTAAGTTGCACCTGACCCAGGACATGATATTTTCAATTGCCTCATATGCATGCAAAAGCTAGACTATGAATAAGGAAGACCAAAGAAGAATTGATGCCTTTGAGTTATGGTGTTGTCAAAGAAAATTGAATATACCATGAACTGCCAGAAGAATGAACAAATCTGTCTTAGAAGAAGTACAGCCAGAATACTCCTTAGAAGGAAGGGTGGCAAGACTTTGTCTCGAGTACTTTGTACATATTATCAGAACGGACAAGTCCCTGGAAAAGGACATCATGCTTGGTAAAGTGGAGAGTCAGCTGAAAAGATGAAGAGCCTTGACAAGACGGATTGACACAGTAGCTGTAACAATGGTCTCAGATATAGTCATGATTGTGAGGATGGTGCACGACCGGGCAGTGTTTCATTCTGTTGTACATAAGGTCGCTATGAATTGGAATCAACTCAACAGCACCTAAGAATAACAATTTGGAAGACTATCGTTCAATTCCTAGCCAATGCACCTCATGTGCGCCTACCACCTATCTGTCAGTGGAGGCTTAGGTGTTGCTATGGTGCCGAGCACCTTTCAGCGGAGCTTTCATACTAAGATGGACTAGGAAAAAGGCCTGGTGGTCTACTTCTGAATGCCAGCCAATGGAAACCCTATGGATCACAAATGTCTGATTTTGAACCGTTCATGTGGATGGCATAGGACCAGGAAGTATTTCTTTCCATTGTGCGTGGGGTTGCCAGGAGTTGGGGGGCTGACTGGAAGGCAGCTAACAGTGACAGAGAATTGCCTGGCATTGTATTGGATGCAAAGGATCTGCAGTGAAGGAGAGACAGTCCCGAAGTTTAAGGAATCAAGCCTTCTAGGTACTATCTTTTATCACAGCAGATATAAAATTGAAGGCCCTCTTTCTTTGCAATTATTCAGAATTCAGTTCTTAAATTATGGATTTTGTTTCAACTAGAGAAAGGTCAGCAACTATGTTTCCATTGATTTTGCTGTTTTTTGTTTCTAATTCCCACTACACAAATCTATGCAACTCAGGACATAGAGAGGGTATGATGTTCCCTGCAAGTTGAACTCTGAATAATATTTAGAGTTCATCATTGTCCTTTGGAGTTTGGAGTGATGGCTACTAAATAAAGAATGTTTGCAGATTAAATTGTTTCTGGAAGATTTCTCCAAATTTTCTACAGCTCTTTTCCCTGTGGGTGTTTCCTGATATTCATATATAATTATCTTGAGTAGAAAAATGTTGGTGCATCTGTAACTTTCTCAGGATTTAACTTTCTCTTAGTATTTCAAAAATTCACAGTCATCCTGTGTTGATTACGTTAGCACTAGCACTCTGCACAATTCTGATTCATATTATTTTCCTTATTTCCAATTTTTATTTATGGGGATGCCATGTTACTTGGCAGTTATAAAACCATGGCCAATTCACTTTTGTTAAGGAGCTCAGCAGTCATGTTTGTAAATTTCTGAATGTGGTTTGCACTCCCTTTTTGTCCTTTATGTTTTTCTATTTCTCAGCAAGAAAATTTTAGGGAAAAGAGGAAATGGTAATCAAATGCCATGGGTACTACATGAGGATGTCATTAGTAGTATGAGGGAGAAATAGAAAACAGTGGTAAAGATGCATTTATCAAGTAAATGAGCTCATAAGATTCACTGTGGAAGCTGGCCCTTCTGTGAAAAGCAGTTAATATACAACCGCAAAGCTGTATCGTATCAATTTGGCTTTAACCTTTAAGGTAATGTGAAAATACGGAATTGTTTTGTGGATTTCACCAAAAAAACCTCATTTTTTTAAATTACCATCAATTAACATTTACTCAGTGACTACTAATGAGAGAAACATGATTTGTTCTTGAACAGAGCTAGTTATTTGCTCTATTATTCCTTCTCTTTCTCCTGCCTCCCTGCCTTCATTTCTTCCTTCCATCCAACAAAGTATATAGAACAATATTTGGTTAGTCAGCACTGGCCTCTTACCTCAAATCTCCAAAGATGTCCTAGAAATTAACTACAAAATGGGTAACTTTTCAATTTTTGTTTGTTTTTTTTTCTTATCAGGAAAATATTAAATGTTCATCGTAGGATTTGAAAAATAAAGGAGAGTTTACGGAAGACAAAATTAGTTATAATCCTACCAACGTAGTGGCATTTTCTTTTTTGCTTCAAATGTATTCATTATTCTAAGGCATCTCTTCAATTGGTAGTCACCAGTGATTTTCAAATTTCCCTACTCATTTTTCACCCTAGGACTTATTTTACTACCTTTTGCCCCACTGCAATAAATGAATTATTGTTTACATGAATAAATATTTAAATGAGTGAATGAATATAAATTCAGTGACTTTCACACACACACACACGACTTAAACCTTAAGTACTTCCATTACTGAGTCACAAATGAGCTGAGAGGCACTATTGGAAGATAACAGTGTTAATTTCTCATATCGTCAATAGGGTTCACAATTCACCATCATTACCAAACAAGAATTGGGAGCATTGAGGAGATGTCAATAGCCCCTCTGAATTCTGTAACTTCTCTTGAGTTCATTTTCAAAACCAGGTTACAAGTGAGTTTTCTGACTTGGCCATCTTAACCGGTGAAGTCAGTTCCATTGAAGTTCTTCGGTGGCTCCAAGATTACAATGAAGAGATCAACAGGAAGAAATGCATTTCCCTAGCCATGTGTGGTTAATCTGGAGCAGTGAGGTCACGCATAAAGCAAGCGCCTGTGCCTGTGTAACTTGAAATAAAACAGTTTCTGAGAGCTAATGGTGTTCCGACGTTGTTAGGTGAATGACTGATGTACAAGTTCTGGCCAATTTTTCTAGTGTTAGTCTGCGTCCGTGGGAATCCTATCTCTCAGGGAGCAGCCCTATGCCTTGTCAGGTGTTGAGCCCACAGAAGGTTAATGAGAAAAGAAGGCCCCTTGCCAGACCGTTCTCTGGATGATACATGGGGTTATTAGTTTTGGCTCCTTAAGAAGATTTTTCTCATCTGTCCTACTAACTTAGGTGCATTTTATCCATGTCAGAGAGGCTCAATGGGGAAATAAAATATTTAGGTGAAGGAGGGGCACCATTCGGAGAAATTTTGCCTAACTTACTTTTATATTTTTAGTTCAATTATCGTTATTCCATTCCTTTTATTTTGTCAACTCAATCTTATTTGCATACCATGGCACAGAATTTCTCTACCTCACACCTGTCACTCCTATATTTAGCATGGTTAGACAAAAACTGAGGCGCTTTAATTGTCTTCCTTATCCGGGTTTAAAAAAATCTCCCCGGCAATCTCATGGGTAACTGATGGATAAAATCAGAGATTTAAAGGTGCTAGGTTTCCCACGCTTCTAACAGTTGTCGCTGTGGGTGTATAAAATTCCTCAGCTTTCTTCTTTAGTTTATGGAGTCTCATGGTGAGAATAGCAGGTTTTTAGCTAAAATTATTGTGCTGCCGAGTTGGGTCTCTAGTGCACCCAGAAGAGTTCGCATTATTTATAGAGGCTGGGCTATCATTTCAAATCCTGTTGCTTCGGTGCCCGTTATCATTCTTGACAAACTCTTCCAGCCTGTGGTCTGTTTTCATCTGTTTGCTTCCATTTATTTTCCCAAACAACCAGCTGAGCAAAGATTTACATAGCTTTTGTTTAAACAAACCCTGTACAGTTCACTCTTTCAGCCAATATCACAACCACTTTCCCAGACACAGTTACATTTTCCTATTTTAGTCACAGATTCTTGCATTTTCTATAATTTTTGTGTCCCCTTTTCCTTCTTTGTTAAGTCTCTTGTAGACTCACATGAAAAACCAGAAATCACGGCTACTTGAAAGTCATTAATAATGAAATTTTTAGCTACTGTTCCTGCTTGTAAATTCTTCATTTCACATAATGTAGTCTCAAAAGACCACAGAGAATTCAGCCTCCCTTATCTCTGTGTTGCAGATGATGGTTTCCAGGCTTACCCAATCCCAGCGCAGCTGACTTGCCATCCAGGAGTCAATTTTATTTCCATCTGACATTAGCGTATTAAAAAAGATTGGAGATGGACAAGCAACAATGCATTTATTAGAAAAGTAATCAAGACTTAGAGCCTGTCTGCCATGAAACTCCCAGCAGCTGAAAACGCCAAGGGGTTGGCTACGTTGACCCAAGCACCTATTTAAGATTCTCCCCCAAGATAAGAGACTAAAGTGATTAACATACTGATAAGATTTGCCTAAAATAATCTGTTTTTTTCAGAATTATTCTTTCAACTCTTAATTACAATCTTTTACTTTTCCCAGGCTCTTCTTTCTACCTCTGGAACACATTTAATTACCTACATTGCCCAACCCATATCATATTAAATTTTTTATGGAACTTTTATAGGGTAATTTGTGGGAAGGATGGCCTTGAGTGTCATTATGTTCTATGAATGCCCTATTTTGACAAAGAGATTGTATTAAAATCTTTTTAATCCTCCGTGCTTCTGCTTAGACGTAAATGCAAATCTACTCTTCACATTTGTGATTGAATTGAACTTGAGAAGTACTGCCATATTGATTTCTTCTGCAAATAAAATATAATTAGATTTCCCCCAAACTTTCTACCTCTCCCAAGAGACTGACTGGTTTTGTACTGTAGACTTCTGGTGAACCTGAAGGATAATGCCCTATCATGAACACCAACAAGATTTCTTTTCATGTTGGTAAAGAATGCTAATTTATTTCTAGTTGGATTTCCTTTTATTCATACCCATATCCTCTTACCCTTTGCCTCAAAAAAAGTCTAACATCTAGAAAAAGAAGGGAAAAAACATAATATTTCCAATAATGTAGATCTTAATGTTGTAAATTTATTTTATAGCTATAAAACCAAGGGTAGGTACTTAAATATAAATCTTTTTTCCAGGGCTCTTATTGAATTACTTTTCTCAGTCACCAATATCTGAATAAACTCTACCAGAATCTTAAAAATGAAAGGAATTGTAAAGAAAGTGAAAGGAACTGTAAAGACAGGAATACGTTTCTTGTTATTGTTTTGTAAAAGACGATCAAAAGTAGTATTTTAAATATTATTATAGGCATCAAAGAGCCATGGTGGTGCAGTGGTTAAGAACTCAGGCTGCTAACCAAAAGGTTGGCAGTTCGAATCCACCAGTTGCTCCTTGGAAACCCTATGGAGCAGTTCTGCTATGTCCTGTAAGGTCGCTATGAGTTGGAATCGACTCGATGGCAATGGGTTTGGTTTTTTATTGCTGGTTTATAGGTATCAAGAACTCCATTTGTATTTTTTGTCTTCTATGGGCAAAGCCCACTACTAAGCACATATGAAGAGATAAAATTATATTGGGTGTGTTTGCTGCTCTCAGGAAGCTGTTGCTTAAAAAAGGGGGAGTACAGTATATGGTATAGGGATAATCATTATATGAAGTACATTGGCATTTGGTATGTGATTCAATGTAGTATGTGATATTTAAGTAGGGCCTTGAACTTCAGGAGTAGAAAAAAAGGTTTTTCAGGCAAAGATAAGGATGAAAATTAATTTATAGAGATGGAAAGTAGAGTGTGCAGCAATCTTCCTCCTAGAACCCTACCTATGGAATAAAAATACAGGTACATAGGGATACATGTGCAAGGATATCTATTGCAGCATTGTTTTATCAGACTGGCAGAAAAAAAAGAAAAAAAATTATAAACAAAGGATAACTTTCAATAGGGAATTTCTTTATAAATTTTAGAACAGGTAAACATACATTCTTATGCAACCATTAAGTGCAAAAATCACATGCACAAACTTGTATAACTTGTGTACGATAAATTATTAATTGTGTTTAAAAATGCAAACATATATAGATATTCTATATAGATATATGCATTGCTTGTATACATATCATTATGCTTTATATGATTATATACATTGGGGAACATATTGTTGGAAAAAATATGGCAATATAGAATTAAATTTGTTTTAATGGGGAAGGATTGGGGTGAATAGAGTAGGAAAAGGGTGAGCCAAGCAAAAGAGAGAAGAGAGATTGCTTACATGTGATCATATTTATGCATCTATTTAAAATTATATACCTGCATACCTGCATACACTTAAAATATTATAAAATAAAATTAAAATGCAATGCACATTTAGAGGCAATGATAGAGAAAAAATCCAAAAACAAATTTTTTGTAATCCTTTTCCAGACACTTTTAATGGCCTGACCATAGAGGAGATGCCCTAATTTAAGCATGTCTCTTTACAACTTTAATTTCTTGCTCCCTATTAAATGTCTTCAAAGTATCTTCCACCACTGGCTGCTTACCAAGAGGATATGCCAGTTTATTCTTTAAAAAAAAAAAAAAAAGATTCACAAAACCATAATTTAATTCATCATCAATTCCTCACCATTCTCTCTCTCTGGCTTTGGTTTTGATTCCCCCTATTGAATTTAATCTTCTTTCTTCAAATATCCACAGGTCTTACCCCCTTGATTCCCTCAGGAGTATCTATTAGGTCCCATCACCATCATTACCACTCTCACCTCTTAGCCTTACTTTCCATTCCCTTACTGTGCTTTTTAGATTTCTACGTACTTACACATCTTTTTTATACCTCTTTTATACATTTTTCTTCTTAGTAGTTTATTGTCTATCTTCCTCACTTAATGTAAGCCCCATGTGAGCTCACTGCTGTATCCTCGGCTTCTAGAACAGTGACTGGTACATAGTGGGCACTCGTTCAACATTTGTCAAGCACATGCTCAAAATTAATGCTAATGTAGTTGCTATCTCCATTCACTCCTTGGCCATTTGATCCTGTTCATTACTGCTCTTGCTCCTCATATTTGTAGCCCTTTAGTTTTGTAATATTCTTAGTTTGTATTCCTATTGTATCCCTAAATCCTTTCCAAGCAAATTTATTTATTCTCCCTCATCCTAAATATGTGTCTCCCACCCCTCTGAGGTTCAGGCTTGATATTTTGTCTTTCTGTCACTAACCTCATTTTTGGTTTTCAACCAGTCTCTTGGCTTCAGGTATTCCATTGAATAGCTGAGGTTGATGATGTGTTGAAATGAATATATGGAATTCTCTAGTAGTTACTAGCTATCCCTGTTTATCTCTATTACAACCTTTGCCTCCAGTTCTACTATCATCCCTGCGTTTGTAAGCTCCTAGAGGATATCACATGTGAATATTCCTCCGTTGTTATAATTTCCATATGGCTTCAACAGTATCCTTCCCATCATCCCCTGCAAAGGCACCACTCACTTGATTTTTCTGTTTCTTCCAGCCTTTCGAGGTTGTTTAAATCTTCCTTTCTTCTGCCACTGCAGGCTATACTTTTACTTCTCAAAACCTCTTATATTTTTTTCTAAGTTCTTCCTTAGATAAAAGTCTTAGTATACCATACATTGTAATCTGGTCTTTCTCTCTTCACATTCTCTTTTCTAATCCATAGATGTAATTTTCAACCATAAAAATTACATTTATCATATGCCTGTCCAAACATTTGGTAGATCCCCATTATTTATATCCTGTTCCTGGTATTCAAGGTCCACTGCAATATGGTTCCAATGTTATGCTCTCATAAATCTACCTTGTGTTTTCCCACTTCCTAATTCTTGTACATGCCATCAGTCATGTCCAGTCAGCCCTCAAAATATATTTGGTGTTCAGGACCACTCACAGTCTACTCCTCTATAGGCCCATTGTTGGCCCTCCTTGAAAAGATCTCTCTCTCTCCTCTGAACTACAATCATTTTTGTCTGCACAGTCCACTTGGAAATTAACCTGGTACTGCCAAGTGACATGGCTTCTATTGCCTCGAACTTTTATTTAGTGCTTTATCTAACTTTTCATGTGCTTGCATCTTGTTTGTTAATAGGGCGTTAAACTTGTTCAGATTAATAGAGTGAGTGCCTTACACATGGTAGGAAGTCAGTAAACATTTGCTGCTCTGAGCTTCATAATGCTTTCGCCTATTTAATCTCAGAAAATAATGGCACTATTAAATCTGCACCACAAGACTTTGAGTAATTGAGCCATTACTTTTAAATCTGTTGCTTAACTTACTATACCGCTTTCTCATGATCACAGCTTAAAGTTTGTAGTGTACTATTGCTTGTGAAATTCCCCCCAAAAAATCATAAAGAAGGGAAAATAACTGTTATCCTCACATTTAAAAGGGCAACTTAACTAGTATGGTGACTACGATAATGTGCACTGACAAGCAGAAAAATGTACTTCCTTAACGCGCACTTACCTGGCACTTTACTGATGTGGATAATAATAGGCACATTTTAAGGGAAAAGTGTGTTATTTCAAAATGATGCCTTAAGGTTCTCACCCCAAAGGAATGCAAAAAGTGTTTAGTCAAAAAAAAGTAAAAATGGCAAAGCCTTTTCATGAAAGTGGTTTCTTGTAGGATATTTTCATATTTTTCACTTACTTTTTGAAGACATTCCACACCAAAAAGTTTATTCTGGAACCATTTTTATATACGTCTTCTAATAAAAGCACATGTCAAAGTGATTTTCATCATGGGGAGCCCATAGAGAAATTCTTGGTGCAGTTTTTCCTATGAATGTGTCCCTCAGATTAAAGAAACTTTCCAACAAGAAATTAATAATCAATCCAGCAAATACCTTTTGGGTTTTCCTAATAAGTTGAGTAAGATAGGCTCTCTAACCTAAAGAAATTGACAATCTTTTCCAAATTTGCTTTGAGAACGTTTGTTTGAGAAATTAATATAATACAAAGAAAAAGCACATTGGGCTAGAAGTTAGAATGATTGGGTAATAATGACCTCAACTTCATCAATTTAACATGAGTAAATTACTTAATGTCTCTGAACATCATTGGTCACCCTTCAAAGACATAAAATTGAGGGAAGAGGTGGCCTCCACATTTCACAAGGTTAGTGTGTGGAAGGTAATTGATTTAATTAATATGCTTTGTAGGCTGTGAAATACTGTAGGATTTAAATACTATCGCTTTTAATGTCATTATTATTTTTAAAGTCCATGTTTCCTGGTGAATCATGTTTTTATTTGTGTATACCTTGTTGTTGTTTTACTCTGGCTAATGTCCTAGGCCAAGACATGGCACTTTATGGGCCAAAACTTCACACATACCTGACAGCTCTGGTTGCCTTGAAATTAATTTTCTTTTGTAGTTATAATAACTCCCATGTGTCTGTCAGTTTGTCGTACTGTGGGGGCGTGTGTGTTGCTGTGATGCTGGAAGCTATGCCACCGGTATTCAGATACCAGCAGGGTCACCCATGGGGGACAGGTTTCAGCTGAGCTTCCAGACTAAGACAGACTAGGAAGAAGGACCCGGCAGTCTACTTCTGAAAAGCATTAGCCGGTGAAAACCTTATGAATAGCAGCAGAACATTGTCTGATATAGTGCTGGAAGATGAGCCCCCCAGGCTGGAAGGCACTCCAACAATGAGCTCAAGCATAGCAACGATTAGCGATTGTGAGGATGGCTCTTCTGTTGTGCATAGGGTCGCTATGAGTTGGAACTGGCTCGACGGCACCTAACAACAACAACAACAGTTATTATAAGGCACTGCTCTTCTCTGATGCCCACCAGACACCTGAACAAATAATACTCACTTTTTTCTTATACCTCCAATATGTGGACCCTTATCAAAGCTTATGTTTTTAACTTGAAATGGATAGAATTCCCCAGTAGTTACTAGCTATCCCTGTCGTTGTTGTTAGCTGCCTCCGAGTCATCCCGAGACTCATGCTGACCCCAATGCACAATGGGATCAGACCACTGTGATCCATAGTGTTTTCACTGACTGATTTTTGGAAGGAGATTGCCAGGGCTTTATGCCTAGTCTGTCTTAGTTTGGAAGCTCCACTGAAGTCTGTTCAGTATCATAACAACACACAAGCCCCCACTGACAGACGGGTGGTGGCTGCCTTTACGGTGCATTGGGTGGGAATCAAACGTGAGTATCCCTCACGGAAGGCAAGATTTCTACGACTAAGCCACCACTGCCCCAGCATAATCATGCAGAATCACTCTGAAAGAGCACCTGGTCCTACTGCATATGGAAATGCTGCTATGTGAATTACAAAAGGGGAGAAAAATATGAGCAGGATAACATTAGAGCCCTTTATACAAATGAAAATATATTTATTAGCAGATAACATTGTTCTCTCTTGCATGTTTTTATAAATGTCCATTTAGCACTTTTCCTGAAAGTCGCTAAGGTGCCAAAAAAGGAAATTGCTTAATGCAATTGTAGTATAGATTGATTGGGTGGTCCAACGCTGTTCAGTCACAGTAGAGTTCTTTATTCTTCAAAGCCAGGCATAATTAGCCTCCAAATATTCCTTTTGTTGTTGTTTTGTTTGTGTGTTTGATTGATTGATGGATTTTGGAAACTCCATAGTCAAAAGCCTATGATGAGAAACTTATCATCCTATTACAGTAATTCTCAGTTAACAAGGAAGCTACTTTCAATGCATGAAATGTTACCCATGATAGATGTATCTAACCTGCTACACAGAAGCTGAGTCAATACAAGCAGGCTCTGGCATCTGGCCTGGTTTCTCTTACCATTACTTTTCTTTACAAAGGATGCAAAGTGACTGCTTTGGGACGAGGCTGAGTTTCTCTTTTATATAATATCACAAACATCTTACCATTTCACAGAAGAACACAAAAAGATCCAGAGACATTCCTGATGCTGGTCAAAAACTTGTTCACTGATATAAGAGGTGTGGACAAACATTTCTGATCCCATATGAACACGTGTGAGGGGAAAACTCAGTATGAAGTGTTACTTGGCAAAATTAAAACCAAGCATTCTTTGTTTGCGTTGGAGGCTCTGGTAAGCTGGCCACATCAACATCAGTCCTACTCTTAGGTGGAATCAAAATCTTTTAAAATTGATTAAAAGAATATAAGTAACTTGTAGTGTTGCAGTGTTCTTGAATCAAATCAGTAGCTTTTAAGGATGACAGGTAATCACTTGTCATTTCAGGCCAGATTTGCTATTCTAAGCTCTACCAGTATTTCATATTATAAAATAATACTGCTCCTAAAAACATACATATGACTAATTTCTGAAAGATAATTCTTATCTGCAATGCATAATGGAGCAGAAAAAAAATTGAAATGTGAGATCCAGGTGCTCACTCATAAAATTTCATTTTATTCTCACAACAACCCTAGATGGTAGATGCTAGAATTTTTTTTTTTAATTTCGCAAATAAATAAGCTGAAGATCAAATAACTTACTCAAAGTCACATAACTGATAAATGAACCAAATTGTTGGGTCTTCTACATCTAACACCTCTGGATTTTATACCAAATCCATCACCTGCCTTTCTGTTATGAAGCATCAATTTCTTTTGAATTTAGATAACTATCAAATAATCTCTTATTTGATGTCATTTTGGAGTTCCTGGGTGGCACAGATGCTTAAGAACTTGATTATACTAACTGAAAGGTTGGAGGTTCAAATCGACCCAGAGGTGCCTTGGAGGATAGGCCTGGCAATCTGCTTCTGAAAAGTCACAGATTTGAAAACCCTATGGAGCAGTTCTACTCTGCATACATGGGGTTGCCATGAATCAGAATCAAGTATATGGCAACTAACAACAGACAGATTTTGTGTATATTGTATTCTCAAACAGTGCAGTATGTATCTGCTATTAGGAAATTAGTTATTTAGATCTGTGCTAGAAAATAAACAGTGGGTGAGAGTTACTACTGATTTTTTTTTTTCAAAATACTTAGAAGTTGTTTTATTATTTTTGGTGTTACCTCTGTTTCAAAAAATGGTATACTTCAGTAAAGCAGAATAGATGTAAAAAAGAGAAAGAGCTTTTGAACATAAAGATCAGAGTACTTGAATACTGTTGTGATCTTTTCATTCTTTTCCTATGCCAAGAGAAGACGACAAGCTAATACCTAAATCTTTTTACCAAATAGGTATTTAAACATTTTTTTTCCAACACTCATGAATGCATATAGAAGTCTTAATTGTTTGGCTTTATAAATGAAAAATAGTGAGTTTTAGATAAAGCTCAATAGCAAATATTATTTTAAATGTCTTTTATGCGTCATCGACAAATCACAGATATATGGATAGATGGGTGGGTGGCTGGGTGGGTGGCTGGGTGGGTGGCTGGGTGGGTGGCTGGGTGGGTGGCTGGGTGGGTAGGTAGGTAGACAGGTAGACAGACGGATAGATAGATAAGACTCTCCCTCCCCACAAACATATATAGACACACTCCATTTTTTGTCATAGTTAACAGTGATCAAACACTTTGTCTTGAGTATTGTTCTCCACGTGAACATGCACACAGGAGTGGTATATTATTAGCTTCTCCATCCATTTAAGCTTGTTTTTAATATTTGGGGATAGGTAATATGGTGGTTGCATTTTATGTTTAGCTTTTCATTTTTGCTTATGATTTTCAAATATCAGTGTAGAAAATTTTTGAAAATGCATGGAAATATTTTAAAAATTAAAATATCCATGTAGTCTTTCTGTCCATACATTGCCATTTTTACTAGGTTTTAACTTTGATTTCAGCCTTTCAACTATTTTCAGGTTTTTTTTTTTTTTTCTATAAAAAAAGAAGCACTATTACATACACTGTTTTGTTCTCTTTTATTTAACATTTTATCTTCTTTAATATTTCATTCTACTTTATGTTCTTAATTTAATTTTAAAATGCAATATAATAAAATCCCAAATATGATTATAAATAAGTAACTTAATTATTCTCCAATTATTGAGCATTTGGATTATGTTCAAATTTTGGTCATTTCAGTGATCATTCTTGTATGTAAATCTGTACATTTAAATTCATTTCATGCCACCCTTCCCTGCTTCCAAGAGGCTCCAGCCACTGTTGTTTTCTTTCAGCTTCTTTTTAGTCAGACATGTCAAGTACTTTCTTGACTAGAGAACTTCTTAAACATCCTTTTTCCTGAATCTGGATAGATAGTTCTCCCATTCTTTGCACATTTCTCATTTCATTGACCTCATCCCAAAAGCTTCTTAGACCACCTAAAAATCCAAAGTTGTAACATCTAACTATTTTGCAACTTATTGGGTATTTCTTTTTATTATTCTCTCTCACAGCATCCTGTGTTTTTTCTTCCTACTACTTATCACCGTTTGTATGCGTGTGTGCACGTGTGTGTGCTTGCACACGCAGACATTTCATTCTTTCTTTCTTTGTCTCTTTATTATTTGTCTCTATGCCCACATAGGGATGGCATGAGGTCAGGAACTGTCTGATGTAGGGTGCAATATATTCAATAAATATTTATTGAACAAATTAATTAATATGTTTAGTCTTGTGGACAAATGTTTACCGTATTTCTTACTTCTGCGCATTTAAATATCTACAACTAAAGTAATAATGTTGTTTGTCATTTTAAATTCAAATATTAATGTTTAAGCATGTAAGAGATCTGTCGAGTTAGTCCACACTTACCCAAAAGGCTATTATATAGAGGCAACATACATCTTTTGCTAAATGTTAACTTTCATAATTCAAAAAAATTATAAATTTTTAAAATACATTTATTTTATGTGACCATACATATAATTTTTTTAATAATGCTAACATTGGCAATTGTAGGATGTGATGCTCTGTGTAAAGAACTCTAAACTTTCATGCAGAAGATTTGTTTCTGGCTCTGTCAGTTATGACTGACAGCGTTTCACACAACCACCTTCATGTACTAAATTAAGAAAAGCAGTAGTTTTTTTTTTTTTTGAGTTTAATGTTCTCTTCTGAGGTTTCTTGGCTTGTGCTTTTGTGAATTCTTCTCCTTTTGAAAGAAATGATAGTACTTTATGACTACATCTACTCTCTCATATTGTTTCTAGAAACTTAAAGAGATTATTAAAAGAAAATATGATTTTTAAATACTTGAAAAATGAAATTGTTGTTTTTATATCATTTGTTTACATGGCATGTCATGTGGTATGTTGACCTGTCCTTATCCCAGTATAACCAATGCCTCCAAGAACACGATGAGAAAAATCACCCCACTCTTGGCCAGGGTACACAGCGCATTATTACAGCAACATTTCAGATGAGCCTCATTCAATCTGGTGTTTTCATAGCGAAAAAAGTAGTACATATATATTCATTTCTGAAGAATGGCCAATATTACTCATTGAAAGATGCTTGTTAAAAACCTATCCATTTGTACCACACCTGATCGATCTATAGAACCTGAATTATATAAACATAAGGATAAAACTTCCCCTACCCTCCAGCGCATATCTTGCCAGCAACTGCATCTGAAAGAAATTAGAGCCTTGTTTGTGTTTTTTCATCATGTTAGTACAAGACTTTTCAACAAAAAATAAATGACTTTTGAGCATATTTGTTTTGACCACAAATAAAGAAAAGATCCATTTGATTGATAGTGGACAAAATTTTCATTAAGCTTAACAGCAGAAGTACCACAATTTAATCATTCAACTTCTTGTTTCAAAGGAAAACAGAAAATTAAATGCAATGAACTCTCCCCAAATCTTCACTTTGCGTACTTTAGCCATTAAATGCATTATCAAGGATCACGTCAGCATGACATTCTAATATAGCGGCTTTGCAAAGACGTGTAATCTAATCTAGGGATCCTGTGGTTCTCTCTGTATCAGCTCCAACTATATTCTGGGTTGATACTTTTCATTCTTTTGCCACACATTATTATTATTTTTTACATAATGATTACATTGAATTGGATATAACACTATTATCAAAATATAAAAACAAAATAGATGTTTAATAGGACACTCTGTTTCAAATCATCTTTTTCCCCTGAGGAAAAGAGCAATAATAATGAGACACTTGGTTTATTATTCTCACATTAATTTGAATGTGTATGCAATTTGCCGAATCCTGTGTATTTTCTACTTTTCATGTGTCTGATTCTCTCTGTAATATCTGAGTATTCAAGTCAAAAAAGAGTCAGCACTCATGAAAATGCTGTGACAATCTGCCTGGGCCTGGGTCCGATAAACAGCAGACAACTTGGACAAATCATTTAGGCTCCAAATTTGTCAGCTTTAACATGGGGATGATAACACATTTTTTGCCTGTTTCATATATGTGCGTGGGTTTCAAATAAAATAATCATCCGGCAATACTTTATAAAGTTTATAAAATTAGCATATTATTACAATAAGATAATTGTAATTATTTTCTTAGCATAACATTAATAATACTTGGCTTGTTTAACACAGATTTTCTATACAATAAAGTGCCACTGCTGGTTTTAACAAAAGAGTATACCAGGGGAGATGAGTAGGTAGATATTTGAGTTGTTGAGTGTAGACTATATTGTAAATGTCTCAGATTGGTCCTATTCCCTCTTTTTTTTACAGATATTCCTTTAAATGTGGAATACTTAAGGTAGCCTTATTTTTTTTATCTTTACTGAGTAAAACATGTAAATTGCTTATTTAAAGGAGCAAATTGTGTTTTAGATTCTATGTATGTCCTTTTTTAATCCACAAAGGATTTGAGATAGCATATAGCAAAATTCCACATTATAAGATGAAGTATTAACAGGAAAAAATTGAAATGAGGAAAGGTACAGACTAAAAATTTATGTTAAGACCAAGGATAAGAAAAAGGACCTAAACATGGGAGTTTTGAGGAAATACCTCCAAATCATGACACTACTTATTAGCTTTTGTTCAGAATGTCAAAACAAAATCAGATCTCTTTGCAGATATTTCTCTAACATATGTGTATTTGTTTCTGTTTCTACAAAAGGAAGTATGATCATAGGACATGATCAAGTAATCTGAACCTGTGGAAATTTTTAACAACACGTATCCCCAGATAGTTCCATGATAGACATTGACTTATTCAAAACTGTGATGTAGGAAGATACCCTTAAAGAAAGCTATGAAATGACAATATTAGAAGAGGTTAATAATGTTACTTGAGAAGTACTAAATTATTGTTTTGGATCTTTGATGGGTTTTGCTCAGTCTACATGGCTATACCATTAAGTAACTTTAGTGAGATCAGAAGGAGATAATGTAGTGAATTATATTTACAGCTGGTGCTACTTTAGTATATAAAATGGGACAAAATCTAACTTATGAATATTGCATTATAATAATTAAAATACAGCCCTGTGACAGACTGTCTATTCTCTCAATCCTAAGTAAAAATCTAAATAAAATGTCCTGTGTGAATAAAACTATATGAATTCAAGATAGCGTTATTTTTTCTGATTATAAAATTAAACTTTTTCCTTGTAAAAATGCATTCAAAATGGCGAAAGACAAAATCGAATAAAAATCACTAATAATCTCATTTCCCAGAGAACATCTTTAACATTTTTCTGGACATTCATGTAGTCTACTTCTTATTTGACTGTCTTTTGAGAAAACCATTCTCCTATGTAGATTCCTCAGTGCCCCTGTAATTTTATTTCCACTTGCTCTGTTCTTAGGTAGAGGAACTATGTCGTTGCTAGGACAAATAAACAAAATGGGTCATATACCAGATCGTAGTTTCCATCCATATTTGTCTTTGTTGTTGTTATTAGTTGCTGTAGAGTTGACTCCAACTCCTGGTGACCTTATGTATAACAGAACGAAACCTTGCCTGGGCTTGCGCCATCTTCACGATCATTGGTATGTTTGAGTCCATTGTTGCAGTTATTGTGTAGTCCCTTCCAACCTAGGAGGCTCATTATCTAGCACCATATTGAACAATATTCTGTTGTAATCCATAAGGTTTTCGTTGGCTAATTTTTGGAAGTAGATATCCAGGCCTTTCTCTCTAGTCTCTTAGTCTGGAAGCTTCCCTGAAACCTGTCCCCTGTGAATGGCTTCTACAGGTATTTGAAATACTGGGAGCATAAATTCCGGCATCAGAGCAACACGCAAGCCACTACGGTACAACAAACTGACAGACTGGTGGTGGTCATCATTATTTAGAGGGCCTCAAATTGGTTCAATTGGACATCATGTTGCTCCTTGTAGAACACAGTGAACTCCTTATGTAGTTACTTCTTTCTAAGAACTCGGGACAATTTTATTAGCTGAAAAAAGAAGTTATTTTGTTTTACAGAAATGTGGATTTCAATTTAAGTACTATCAAGGGGATTAAACCACAAATACAGGCCCCCATTTCCACCAGAAGAACAAGTTGTCATACAAACCCAGATCAGGTGCTTCCACATGATCTTGGTTCACAAGTATTTGTTTGCTCCTTGTGAAGTCATCCAGAAATGCTCTTTAACAGGAACAGTTGGAAAGCAGTTGCAGCGACTTCCCATTTTTGAAAATTGGGATGACATTCACCCATCTCCAATGTTAACATAGTGCCTCAGAGACCACTGACAGCAGGGGAGAACCACATTGTGCGAGTTCTCGCGTTTCTCTGGAATATAATTGGTCTGGGGCCAGAGACTTTTACCTCATTTAGAGCAGCAAGGTGCTTTTTAAAAATTCCCTCACCTATTTTGGGCTTCATTTCTCTCTGCAGTTATGCCTTTTCCAGTCTGATGAACATTCTCCTTGACAGAGCAGACAAGCAGAGGAGCTGAGTAGTTCTAATTTCTGTGTCACCTCTATTCCTAACCTTCCCCCCTCTACCCCAATCGGTGGACATACATCTTTCTGGTTCTTTTTTCCCCAAACAGAAGTAAAAAGGCCCTGAATGTTGCCTTTAATATGATCACAAGCCTCAATTATTTTCAGACTTGGATTTCCCTCACTGTTTATGCAGTCCTATGTTGTTCTTTTAATATATGCCCTAGGTTATATGTCCCTCCTTTTATCCCATGCTCATACCCTTTGAGAATCTGCGCGTAGTTGAGGATCCCCCGTGTAGTGACATGAGTCTCATTAAACACCACCCACTTTTTTCATACTTATTGTCATCATTTGCCATTATATTGTCAAAATTTTATTCTTGAAAGCCTCACATGCCTTTTGAGCCATTTCTTCTTTTAAAATTTAGGATCATGGGATTATTATAATTATTTCCTTCTTGGAAACCCTGGTGGCATAGTGGTTAAGAGTTATGGCTGCTAACCAAAAGGTTGGGAGTTTGAATCCACCAGGCGCTCCTTAGAAACTGTGGGGCAGTTCTACTCTGTCCTATAGGGTCACTATGAGTCGGAATTGACTCAGTGGCAACTTTTTTTTTAATCTAATAAACATAACACGCACACACATTTTTCTGAAATATGGACTTCAATTTACATGTCTTATACATTGTCCAAATCCGTCATTGCCGACCTTTTGGTTAGCAGCTGAGCTCTTGACTACCGCCCCACCAGGGCTCCTTCATCATGTATGGGGATAAAACAGTGAATAGTATAATATTCCTGATGGTTCACTGAATCTGTCACCAAATAACCCGATTAGTCTTCTGAAACCCTTAAAAAATGTTCTGTAAATGACTAAGGTTTGGCAACCAGCCTGTGTCTTGGTTAGTTCTCTTCTTGCTTAAGAAACATCTATATATAATACATGAAGTGAAAGAGAAAGAACTTAAATTACTTGGGTATTTTCATTGTTCGTATGGCTAAGGTAGTGTGTATATGAGGAGAGAGAAGTAGTTGAAGGTGATATTGTTTTTATTTCTTAATTGAAGTAAATTTACATAAGATGAAAAGCATAGTTTTTAAGTGCCCTTAACAATTTAAGTCTTGTGAAGAGTATACATTCATGAAACCATCACCTCAATCAAAATGTAGACATTTCTATCACCTTAGAAAGTTTCCTCATGCTATCTTTCAGTCAATTCCCAAACTCTATAGGCACCCATTGTTCTGATTCTATTACCATAGATTAGGTTTGCCTTGAATTCAGCTGAGTGTAACCATACAGTGTGCACTCTTTTGATCATACTATTCTTTACATTCATCCAAGCTGTTGAGTGTATCAGCAATTCATTCCTTTTTATTGCTGATTAATCTTCCATTGTATAAATAAACCATGGTTGTCTATTCTCTTATTTGTCATTTGGGTTCTTTCCAGTTTGGGGCTATTATGAGTAAGATGCTATGAATGTTTGTGTACAAGTCTTTCTGGGATAACATTTTTTCATTTCTGTTGGGTAAATATCTAGGCATGGAGCAGCTTAACTTTATAAGATACTGCCACAGTTTTCTAAAGTGGTAGCACCATTTCACCTTCCCACCGGTGACAATGGAGAGCTCAGTTTGCTCTACATCCTCACCAACTTTTGATCTTGTCACTCATTTTCATTTTGCAGCTGTACTGCATGTGAAGCGGTATCTCATTGTGGTTTTAATTTGCATTGCTCTGATGACTAATAATATCAAATATCTTTTCATGTATTTGTTGCCCATTCATACATATCACGTACTCATATTCATATATATCAAGACTGTACCTTTATTCTTATTAGGTGAAAGCACTATTGTTTTGAAATGTTGGTATAACTTGGAAATTGAAAGTTATCTTTTTTTTCTTTCTTTTTATTTTCTCTAAGGAGTCGATTGGAAACCAGTGTTGCACCTCAGGCAGCAGTGTGTTGGCTTTATAATTCACTGCTCCCTTGCCATCCCTGTCACTAATATGAAGTGCTAAATATTTACATTTTCTTTGAACAGCTGCTAACAAAAGTCTCTCCAGAGCCATGAGCACTAATTTGTTGGTTAGAAGCCTAGTTGTTGTTGGGTTCTGTCAAGTCAGTTCCAACTCATAGCGACCCTATATACAACAATACGAAACACTGCCCTGCCCTCACAATCGTTGCTATATTTGAGCCCATTGTTGCAGCCATTGTGTCAGTCCATCTTGTAGAGGGTCTTCTTTACCAAGCATGATGCGCTTCTCCAAGGACTGGTTCTTCCTGATAACATTCCAAGAAGCCTAGTAGGTATTTAAAAATACAGAAATAGAATTTAATCATGATTTTTACCACATGTGCTGTAATCTTAGAGATGCCTTCAACATACACACCACTTTTGCAGTTTCATTTTTCATAACATACCAATGGAAGAGACTCATTCATTCATTTAGTCATTTAATCAACAAACTGATTAGCATGGTAGAAAACCCAAAGGTAAAGGAGACAGCATCCCCACATTAAAGGAATTCATATGCTCCCAATCAAAATAAGGACATTTAATTTTATATGGACTATGAAAATCACCATAAAGTAGACACAATCAAATGCCAGTAGGATTTTACAGGATTAATGGATAACTTCTAGTTGAGAATTTATTCATAAGGGAAATGCTATTTGGGGTATATCTTCATTAATCCATTTAACAAATGTGTTTTGAGCACTACCATGCAGCAGACACTTTGCTAGGTACTAGTGTGAGTAAAACAGGCATGGTTCCTGTCCTCATGGACCTCATGGTCTAGTGGATTGAATGAGTGGATCTCATACATAGAAATGAGGCCATTCATGATGGAGGAGAGGGGATGGGCAAAGGCCTTGGAAATGATCAGGGCATCATTGTGAGTTGTCCAGTTGTGCTGAAGCATAGATAAAGAATTAGGAGGTCATTTTGAGAAGCCTAGAAAGGTTTCTCCCAGGGATATCGTGAGGTTCTGAATATTATCTAAGCAGGCACTGATGATTCAGTATGCATATTTGAGCAGGAAAGCTACCAGACCTGTCAATCATGAGGATTAATCTGGAAAGAAGGTGTAGGATATTTTGGAGTGAGAAGAGCTGAGGGAAGACATTTTAGGAGGACATATTACTAACATAGGTGAGCTTTAATGAACAACAAGACTGGAAAGAAAGCAATTACAATAAAATGAACTGGGCAGGAGGAATGACAGTTAAGATCAGTAGGACTTGGATTGGGGAAAGAAAGAAAGTAATAAATCAGAGATGAACTGGTGATTTCTAGTCTGGTAAGTAGAAGAATAAAGATGTCATTTAGGTGAATAGTGAAGTCAATATGAGATGTTTCAGAGGCGATATTAATTTTGGCTTGAAAATGCTTTATTTGAGGTTTCAGTCAAATGGAAATGTCATGAACTACTGGGATGTAGCTTAAAAGAGGGGCTTCACTAGGTTAAAAAAAAAAAAAGAAAAGGAAAGGAAATATTTGCATTTGATAATTAAATCTTCTCCTGTACAAAAATTAGATTTACAAGGAAACCAAAATCATTACAGTTGGTTTTCATCTCTTTTCCTAACTGTTCCTGATTTTTTGGGTAGTCACATGGATATTTCTAGATGTTCTAACAGAGAGCTTGCTTAAGTCCTTTGGCTATTTTATTCTTAGATTCTTCTGGTTCGTATATGATTCAATAAGATATAAATTGTGGCTATTGTATAAATATGCTAATAATGGAAGTAATCCACTCTTGTAATTGATTATTCCAGAAATACATCCAGCCAACAAGAGATGCACAAATTGTTTTTATCATTTCCACTTCTCATCTAATTTCATGAAGGAGAGAAACATTACCATATAACAGATAATGAGTTTGAAAATAAGAAGCCTAACCTCTGAAAATAAGACTGGAAAAAAAGAGCAACTTGTTTTCAATGCCTACATAACTTGGCAAGAGGGGCATATAAGGCTTAGTGATGGCCAACGGGTGCTTAGATTTGGATTGGTACGTGATGTCTTGGGGATCTGTACCCTAAGCTAAATGTTTAAAATCAATTAATTAACGTTAGACTCAGAGATCTTTTTTAACTCTCTTTATCGTATTCCTGGGCCTTTCCATTCTCAAGAGCCTGAGCCACTAAATCTTACTTTGATAAGTTGCTGTTTGTGGTAAGAGATGAGACTTTGATAAAACACAATTACTTTTTAATGTCTCTTTTCCATACTAGAGTGTTGCACATTTTTCAAAATTTTCCTTTTGACCCTTTCCCAACTGGGAAACCAATGAAAAGGACTGTATTATCTTTCCCAGTTTTCCACTCAATGTATCAACAAATATTTTTGAGCAATTATTAAGCTAAGCAGTGCTTAGCACCATGTTCAGTAATATAGCGAATGAAAAAGACTGTCTTTAAGACATTTGTAATCTTAATTACCACCTCCTCTCTGTTTCTCTTTTTGACCGTCTCCCCTAGCCCAGACACATACACGCATTTATGTGTCCTTTCAAATATTGTCTTGAAATCCAGCCTTTTCTGGTTGTATGCAGTATGTTCTATGATGAAATACCTCACTGTTTCCAAAGCTATGCTAGTAATTATTTAGAAAGAATTTCATACTTGAAATTATGTATTCTGAAACCAGGATTACTTAATAAGAGAGCAAACATGGCCATAGATAAGAGCCATTATTTGATCAAAGAAAGGCCAACTTGTTTCCTTAAAAATATCTGAATACATGGAGAGAAATGGGGGCCTTAGATGTTCTCAGATATTTCACCTGAAGTTCTAGTAAATGGTTTAGAAGCCAAGAAGGATTGAATAAACCTGTGAATGTAAAGGGTTCTAGCATTGATTTTAACAAAGTGAAGCCTATTAACTTTGCAAAGTTGTGTACTTTATAACCGCAGTTTCATTTAAAGGAAGGGTTACTGATTCAAATGCCTTCAGAGAATAGTAGAATGTAAGCATGCACCATCTAAATGCATTCAAATTATTTTAAAAATGAAGCTCAAATGTCAAAACATGTCTGAGGCCAGAATTAACCTGAAGTCCTGTTTCAGATCCTGAAAGACAGAAATTTACTATACCAAAAAACCAAGCCCGTTGCCATCAAGTAGTCGATTCCAACTCATAGCAACTCTATAGGACAGAGTAGAACTGCCCCATAGGGTTTCTAGGCTGCTGACCTTTTGGTTAACAGCCGAGCTCCTACTCTTAAACACTACGCTATCAGTGTTCCATATTTACTATATATATAGTAAATATACACACACATACACACAGAGCGAGAGCAATCCCTGGTAGTGCACTGGTTAAGAGCTAAAGTTACTAACAAGAAGGTTGGCAATTCAAATCCACCAGCCACCCGCAGCTCCTTGAAAACCCTAAGGGGCAGTTCTACTCTGCCCTATAGGGTCGCTATGAGTTAGAATTGACTGGACGGCAATGGATTTGTCTTTTTGTTTTATATATTCATATATATATATATACACACACATATACATATATATCTTTTGGGGAACTCTCTGTATTGAATCTCTGCTTGAAATTGAGGAATGCATGATTTTTTTTTTTTTGCCTAGGGCATTTCTGAGGGAGGAGAGAAAAACAGCCTGAGCTAACCTTACAAAGCATGTAGTACTTAAAGTATTTTATGATGAATTCCTTTGGTATCCATGTTAATAGCAGTGATCGTAGTGAACGTATATTTTGCTGATGTGGCTGAGATAAACATATTCAAAAGAAATTTCATTGTAATTTGATATTAGGTAAAGTCCCATTAAAATAACTCGATACTGTACATAATTTTCCTGTAATTCTTTGGCAGGATGTCTGCCTTAGAAAACAAACAGTCTGATCCTAGTTTTAGGAGGAATTCTCAGTATTCTTTTATAGCAACCATTATCAGAAGCAGAGGGGGAATTGTGTCAACAAGCATATCTAGTATGACACCACACAGGAAGAAAGAGGGTTGTAGACACAATCTAACAAGACCCTCTCCTATTTCTAGTTCCTGTAACGAACTAACAAAAACATGCGTATGTTTTCTGCATTATTCTTTGTGGGGCATAATACATGTTTACTGAAATAAAAGTAAAAACATAACTAGAAGAACAAATAGGCTAAACAGGTACATTTTATTTTCAATTGTTCATTTGCAAAGACTGCCCCTCTTTGAGTTGATATAATTTGTAAATTACTAGTAAAAGATCTGGAGGTCCTTAGCTAAAACTTTAATCTGTAGTAAAGTTCAAATTTGGAGAAGTATTTTATGGTTAAACGAAGAAAAAAAGACCTCTTCATTATTACTTAATTCTGAACTATAAAGTCCCACACATACATGAATGCTATCAAGAAATGACACTAAAGAGAAATGACGTTTTATACATTCCTATGCAGAGGAGAGCGGGAACATTGGTGGTTCACTGGCAGAATTCTCTCCTTCCATGCTGAAGATCCAGGTTTCATTCCCAGCCAATGCACCTCATGTGCAGACACTACCCATATGTCAGTGGGGGCTATGATGCTGAACTGATTTCAGTGGAGTTTCCAGTCTAAGATGACTAGGAAGAAAGGCCTGGCAATCTGCTTCTGAAAATTATCCAATGAAAACCCTATAGATCACAAAGGTCGTCTACAACCCATCATGGGGATGGCATACAACCGGGACGGGGCAGTGTTTCTTTCCCTGGTACATGGAGTCACCCCGAGTCAGGGACTACTCATTGGCAGCTAACAACAAAAACAATACAAAAGAGTGTCGCTTAGCTCTCCCTGGAGTTCTTGAAGGACCTCCAGAAAGGGGATATCTAAGCTGATTATTAAAGATGAATATGAGTTAACTGAGGGCACAAAACTTAGCTGGATGGTCAAGGAAGTAGAAGTCATTGAGTTCTACTGAGAGTTGAGGGAAAAGTTTAAGTGGGGAAGCAGCAGGAGAGCAGGCTGCAAAGGCAGAGGGGAGACCTTCCCGGCTGTGCTGTTATGTTCAGATTCTGTCTTGTAGTTAGTAGGGATCTTCATTCTAGGCTCTCCTTGGCCTCTGGCCTTGACTCTTACTTCCTATACCTTTCATCCTTTACTCAAAAATTGCCATTTCTCTAAGCTGTTTTTCACCTTTTCCTTTTTCTCATATACTTTTTCACCACTTTGCCCTTCTCTACCTCTTTATAATTCCTGAATTCCCCCAAATTTCAGTCATCTTTCAATCTCTGTGTCAACCTCACAAGATGCTCTCATAGGGCCACCAGCTCTTCCACCAGAATGGAATCGTCCAGTCCATGGGCAGGCTTTGTTGAATGTGTCCTGTTGGGCCTGCTGTATGCCTTGGGTATTTGTCTGCTTGTGTTGCCTCCCTTATAAAAAGTAAGCATCTGATAAGCATTGAAAGACACTTTTTGAAGCATATTCAAACCTCTGAGGACACTGGTAACTATATAGTCTAAGAATTAACATAAGAGACTAAGAGACAAACTTGTTTATCTTTGAGAAAAGAACCAGAAAGTATTTTTCAAACTCATACTTGGATTCTGTTGTTGCTGGTTGCTGCCGATTCAATCTGGACTCAGGGCGACTACACATGTGCAGGGTAGAACTGCTCCATAGGGTTTTCAAGGCTGTGACCTTTTTGAATCAGATTGCTAGGCCTGTCCTCCAAGGCACTTCTGGCTGAGTTCAAGCCACCAGCTTTTCCGCAAGTAGTCAAGTGCTTAATCATTGGCACCAACCAGGGGTTCCTTACTTGAATTCTAGGAACTAATGAGGAGAAATAGCGAGGATGGTTTTAATCAGGACCAAAACAAACAAACAAAAAAAACTAAACCCACTGCCGTTGAGTTGATTCCAACTCACAGCGACCCTATAGGACAGAGTAGAACTGCCCCATAGAGTTTCCAAGAAGTGCCTGGTGGATTTGAACTGCCGACCTTTTGGTTAGCAGCTGTAGCATTTAACCACTATGACACTAGGGTTTCCTTAATCAGAACAGCAGGACAGAAAGAGTCAAATGGTAGGTAAAAGGTAAAGCACCCTATTTCTATGGATTTCTACCATAAGATTCTTCCTGCCAGTTTCACAACTCTTTGCAAGGTCCATATTATTACATATTCTCATTTGACCAAACAGTAGACTGAGACACAAATTAATAGGTCGCAAAATAATTCATTAACAAAATTACAAGGAAATCTCAGAATTGGATTATTGACATCATCTACTTGCTCAGTTAAGCTTTGTTTTCCCTTCCTTTTTTTTTTTTCCTTCACTCAATCTATAACTTTTCTTCCAATCACCTTTTATCTCTTCTTTTTTCCTATTTGGCTCCCTAGTTTGTGCTTGTTTGCCAGTTCTTTATCTCCTACATAGCTCATCCAATCTGTCATTGTATAATTTTCCAGAATGCCTTCTTAGTTTATTCTTTTTCTTCATTTGTCACTTTTTATTTCCCATTTATTGTGTTTTCATGGAGTTTTGGGAAGCTTTGCAGATGTACTTTTGTATTTATGCAATGCTTTCATATAAAGTGTAGTGGCTTCTCCCTGTCACAGGCTTCCTTCTAGAAAAATATAACAACCCCTTCCTTGCCTATATTTCCTCTTCTCTTCCTCTGATTTGACTAGACTTGAAGGACTTAGATACGTAACTGTGTCATTTTATATAATTTAAGGATCCTTCTCAAATTAAAAAAAGCATAAAAGAAGTTGAGAATAATGTGGTAATTCTAAAATATGTCCCTCCTGGTTCCCGCCCTCTATACATATCTCTAGCCCATCTTTCTTTAAATAGTATGTTTTTTACACCTTGGTCCCCTCGCCCCTACAGATTCTGATTCAGTAGGTTTAGGGTGAAATTCTGGGCTTTTATTTTTAGAAAAAACTCCCTAGGGAGCTTCTAATATGCACCCTTGATTAAAAATAAATGCTTTAATATTGGAATCAAAACACAATAAGCTTTCTAACTAAGATGAATAATCCAATAGATTTAATTATGATTGTCTTGCTGTTCTAAACTAAAACTAGATGTTAATTGCCAGGGTAATAGATAAGGATGCCTACGACAATAGAGTATTTTTATGATACCAAAGCTTAGAAATTTCATTGCTAATGAATAATTCAGTACTTAAAATATTTAGAAGTTAAAGAGTAAGAATTAATTTGTGGTTTTCACTGTGAATAAAGTTGATTGGGGCTTTGCATTTAGATCCGTACATCAAATGTTATCTTTTTCGGGCTCCAAGGCTAACTATAAAGCCCCATGTACATATTTTTACTTTCTGTTTTGATGCATTAATTTACTGTCTTACACTTTATCATTAAAAACTCCCTTTGAGTATAGCAAACACTGTAAATATTTCTCCTGGTTACAAAAATCTTCTAATACAAATGCAATAGACTATTTAATGAGCTCCTCTTTCACAAAATTTTTAAAAAATATCTAAAGGCCCTGATTTGGGACTTTATATAAAGATTTAGATCTAGTAATTTTAAATTATTGCTTCATTCTTAGTTTATTCAAGTCTATCTCTTATCTGGGAAATGGAAATAATAAAATCCTTGTTGATTCTACAATTGAGTTGTAAATGTCATTCTAGCCATCAGCCAGGAAGCAGAAGGGCCAAGATCAAAAATACAAAGCAAAGGGGCTGAGAGCAAAAATTCAAAGCAGCCTTACTGATATCGTTCTATCCAGCAATAAGATTTTTTTTTTGATTACTTCACAGATTCAAAAGATATTTACTCCATCACCTTCTTAGTCACTGTGGTCCCCAGACCAGCAGTATAGTCATCACTTGGGAGTTTGTTAGGGTGCAGACTCTGGGCCCCCCCTCCACCTACTGATTCAGAATCTGCATTTTAACAAGATCTCCTGGAAATGTGTGTGCACATTAAAGGTTGAGATACACTGCTATAGCACCCGTTGAATGTGTGTCACATGCATTTTTTAAGAGGTATAAATTAATAATTTAGTATGCATTGGACACCAATGGGGATACAAATATGAGCCATTATGCCTCCTTGACTTCTGCGGTTTAGGCAAAATTTTCCCCGTTCCAACAGTCACTCATATTTGCATGATCCAGTTTGTTACCAAGTCCTTTTGATTGTTCCTTAACAGTTCATCTAACTCTAGCCTGTCTCACAGATCACCTAAACTCTGCTTCAGAATTATCCAGAATATAGCTTTAATGCGTACCCTTCTCCCACATTTAAAACTTGAATCATTTCCTATTACCTTTGAATGAATTGCAAACTTCTAAATTAAAAAAAAAAAAGTAGTCTTCTCTGCACAGATCCTAATACACGTCCGGGGTTGTACCTTTTCCTGGAGCCCTGGTAGTACAGTGGTTAAATGCTCAGCTACTAACCAAAAGGTCAATGGTTCAAACCCACCAGCTGCTCCCTGGGAGAAATATGTGGCAGTCTGCTTCCATAAAGATTTACAGCCTTGGAAAACCAATGGGGCAATTCTACTTTGTTCTATAGGGTCGTTATTCATTGAAATTGACTCGGTGGAAATGGATTTGTGTGTGTGTGTGTGTGTGTGTGTGTGTGTTTTGTACCTCTTCCTAAACTCCTGCTCTTACATAATGACATAGAGCCTAACTGTGTACTCCTGATCAGATCTTGCAAATTGTACTCAACAGGCCTTTCCTTCTGCCGTGCACTTGCTGCCCTTGACTTTCCATGTACCTAAGTCCTAAACAAACAAACAAAAAAGTTGCCATTGAGTTGACTCCAACTTGTGTGTCAGAGTAGAGCTGTGCTCCCTAGGACTTTCAATGGCTGAGTTTTTGGAAATATATTTCCAGGCCTTTCTTGTGAGACACCTCTGAGTGGACTGGAACTTCCACACTTTCAGTTAACAGCAGAGCTAGTAATCTGTTTTCACCATCCAGGGACACCTAAGTCCTACCCATTCTTTATTTCAAAAATCTCCCAAAAGTCCCTCTTGGTCATCCTTCCACTGAGATCATCCCTCTTTTGAACTACCATTTATTGATCATCTGGATTTTGGTTTTTAATGATTAAGCACTCACCTGATAACGGAAAGACTGGGAGTTCGAACCCACCAAGCAGCTCTGCAGGAGAAAGATCTGGTGATCCGCTTCTCTAAAGATTATAGCCAAGAAAATCCTATGGAGCAGTCCTACTCTGCAACATGTGGGGTCACTAAGAGTCGAAACGTACTCAACGGCACCCAACAATGGCATGTAGTATAGCAATTTATCCTTTTCAACTGTGTCTAATCTCCTCAACTAGATTGTACACTGCCTAAGACTGAGACATTTATGCTTATTTCTTTTAATCTTTAGGAGGCCCACTGCTAAGTTTTAATACTAATAATGCCATGGCAATGATGAGACTGAACTTCCTTCCTTCCCTCTCTCTCCCTTCTTTCCTTCCTCTGTTTCTCCTTCCCTCCCTTCTTTCTGTATTTCCTTCCTCCCTTCCTCCATTCTTTCCTCTGTTCCACCCTCTCTTCCTTTCTCCTTTCCTTTGTTCATAGATTCCTGCAATCACTCAACAGATACTTAATGAAAACCCCTTAAGCACCAGGTATTGTGTTAAGCAATAGGGACACAATGGTAAATAAGACATAATCTCTGTCCTCAAGGAATTTACAGTGTAATGGGAATATAGACAGTTTGTTATGACTGTGTGTACCTATTGCTAAGCAATGACTGTCACATGCAAAACTGGTCTAAACAGGTGGTAAAGAGTGAGATATAAGCAATGGAGTAAAGTCAACTAGTCACAAGGAAATATTGCATGTTTACTGGAGTTCACCTCATGAGCATTCAAGAGAGTATGGTCAGGACAGCTTACAAATAGTTCAATACCTGTGCATAGTTTTATACTCACCTTGAGGCACTGGGTCCTTGGAATAATGGCTTTATTATCACTTTTCATGGTTTATGGAGTCTTTTAAGTGCTAAATGTGTGTTACCAAAAATTCTAGTATTCGAAAATACCATTACACCAAAACAGTAAAACAAAACAAACAACAAAAAACAGGCAGTTCATGTGGAATGAGTCTAAGGGAGGTCTGACCAAGTATCAGAAAGCATTCATTTATGTATTCATTCATTCATTTGGCACACAGGTCATGGAGTCTACTATGAGCTTTGTATTAGGTCAAGGGGTAGGAGAATATTAGACAATTTGAATCACATCTATCAGGAGAGTATCTGCATACTGATGATATTCCATCAGTAATATAAGGATTTGGGAATCATTTAGATTTATGTGTAGTAGGTCCCTCAAGCTCACATATATTGTTTCGTTTTTCTGAACTCCAGGTTCAGTAAATGTGTTAGCTTAATTGTCTTACAAATTCTATGTTAAAAAAAGGTAGATTAATTATCATTTTTATTTTATTGTAAAAAAGCATTTTCATTTTTATGCATACTTGCTTATATTCATCTCTTTTTTTAATGGAACTATTTCTCTGACACTTTACTCTTCACATTTTATTCAGGATTCAAAAATAGAAGATATTTCAGGTTGACACCATCAGTGACTCATAAAAATGTTCTGGTGGCGATAGATTATTTTAAAATTTATTACTGCACCATAGGGATCTCTTTATAGGCTGCCCCCAAAAGCAATTAATTCTCAGTTTTATGTGGTTTTATAATGGAAAATACATTGGTGCATATAGAATCTAAAATAAATTTGCTTCTAATGTAACAATGACTTCTTTGTTTAAATTTTTTTTCATTGCTATTGTTAAACTATGTTTGCTGTTTTTCACCTTTCGTGTTGACAGTCACTAAGAAATCCGAATACTTAATTCACGCTTAAATTTAACAACACTTCATAGACTATTAAACATGGAACATCATTCTGGGGACAAGAAATTGAATTCGTTCTTGAGAAGGTTTCCAACTAATTGATTTGTAGGACATTATAACATCCTCCAGCTGACAAGCTTTACAAAAATAAAAACTGGAGCTGAACTGAGAGGGTGCCTTTTACTGACACATAAAAAAGGTGTCTCTCTGTCTTGTATTCTTTGGATATGGGCATGTCAGTGCCATACAAAAACTTTCACATGGAGCTTTTTTATTTCTTTCCCAGTCAAACTGCCTGTGGTAGCACATTGTTTAATCTTTTCTCCAATAAAAAGACATGGGGCTTCATTTCTGTTTTGCCTTTTTGATATCTTACAGGAACTCCAGGATGGCATCAGGCACCGGCAAACTGTTGTCAGGACATTGAATGCAACTGGGGAAGAAATAATTCAACAGTCCTCAAAAACAGATGCGAATATTCTACAGGAAAAATTGGGAAACCTGAATCAGCGGTGGCAGGAGGTCTGCAAACAGCTGGCAGAAAGAAAAAAGAGGTAGGGTGACAGATGAAATAGGCATTCTAGAAATTGCAAGGAGCTATTTAAGCTGTCCTTAAACAGATTTCATGAAGAAACTTATAGGCAGGGTGAAAGAAATTCACATTAAGGAGCCCATCAACACTTAGTGGCAATAATGTTTTTATTTCTTTTTCTCATATACTTAAAATATGTAGTTGTTGCAACTTAAATAAGCAATGTTTTCCTGAAATTTTAAACTTTCAACTTTATTTTTAGTTCATCACGTGATTGTTTAAATATGAATGTCTTTATAATATCCCAACTTTAACAAGCTGAGACACAATTTTTTTTTAAAGAAGATGAGGGAAAACTTATAAATGGGTATTTTGTAGGGAAGACAGGTCTTTGGCAAGATTTTTTAACTGCTTTATGAATATGAGTATGATGCTGAAAAAACATGATAGTTTTATTTACATTTAGTTCTACTACATTTGTACATTCTTGTAGAGCGATCGGGATTGAAAATGTTCAAATCTAAAGAGGAGAACAAAACCCCAAAAGGTTATTGTTGAATGTAATCATCATTTAACTTTCCCTTGGAATGTATTGAAAGCACAGAAAGCCAAATGTACCCTGCTGCAGTTGGAAGGCATAGATATATTATAAATGGGATTTTGTATTATGCTTCCAATTGTTAATGCTGATGTTTCTTGTTTCATAAGGGAGGGCTTGGCCTTTATTAACCAAATGAGACTATTGTTGTAGCAACGAAACTCAGTTCTGTTGCCAAGCCTTTGCTTCCTACCTGCCATCTATACACACACACACACACACACACACACACACACACAAACCCACCGCCAAGGAGTCCATTTGGACTCATAGAGACCCTGTAGGACAGAGTAGAACTGCCCTATAGGGTTTCCAAGGCTGTAATCTTTAAGGAAGCGGACTGCCACATCTTTCTCCCATGGAGGGGCTGGTGAGTCCGAACTGCCGGCCTTTTGGTTAGTAGCTGAGTGCTTTAACCACTGTGCCACCGTATACATAATACATAATAGGTGGGTTGTAATATTCAGGAAACTGAACCCATTGATAAATGTCTTTGGTTAGAATGTATTAGAAAGAAGGTTTTAGAATTATGCCCATTGTCTTTGCCCACTTCCTCTTGCCTCTTTTGCTCGTGTTGTATTATTCAGAAACTAAATATAATTCACATTCCTGTACAAAATGGGGAAACCCTGGTAGCATAGTGGTTAAGAGCTACGGCTGCTAACCAAAAGGTCAACGGTTCGAATCCACCAGGCGCTCCTTGGAAACCGTATGGGGCAGTTCTACTCTGTCCTATAGGGTTGCTATGAATTGCAATCAACTCGAGGGCAAAGGGTTTGGTTTTTGGTTTTGGTACAAAATGCACATGTTAGTTGACCTACACACACACACTTATCCTGCTAAAGTTAAAAAATAACATCATTATATAAAAATATTTTTATTTCAAATTTTGGTTTAGGAAGTATTTTTTCTGATTATATATCGATAGCATAAAATAAAGATCCAAACTTTCCAGTTAAACTGCTTCCTTGGGCAAGTTCTACCTTTTTTTTTTCCAAATTGAAATCCTTCTATTAAATATGTAACTGTTCCATTATTTAAATAACTGTATGTTTACACTTTGAGCAGGTTTAAACCTGTATAATGTCAGTTTTGAACTAGGCCCTGTCTAGTCTAAAATAAGATGTTAATGGATGAGAAGATTAAAGAAAACTGAATAGCATGCTTTAAAAGCATTTTTTTAATTCAATCACTTTATGATTGGAAAATTATTTTTTCTTTATTATATATAAAGTGTTGTTTCTTATTTTAAATATCTCGTTCATCTACTATTTGGATAGACTGTATTAATATTCACTCTGATGTCTTTTTTTTTCACTGGAAATTTCCAAATCTTGTTATCTGCTACTTAACTTAAAAATGAAGATGGGACAATATGTCTATTTTATCAAATAAGCTGTAAAATTTTAGAGCCTTCTAAGTTTATAAGAAAGTGGTACATGCTGACTCTGTTGTAAAATATTATACAAATTGTAGGTTAATTACAGCAAGGGATTTGGCTATAATTGGTTAGAAAAATTTCTCCCATTTAAACATTTTGACCTACATTAAATATTGCACTTTTGTGCTTTAAAGAGTCAAGATCAGCTTCCTTGAGGTTTTTTTTTAACTCAGCTTTAAAGTTGTCTACTACCTCATGCTATGTTTTAAAAATATATGTTCGCATATTTAAATTTCCACTGAGATCAGTTTTGTGGCATACTTCCCCCAGATTTTTATATCATTTAAATTTTATGAAATGTTAAAAAGTAAATAAAATATAAGTGCTAGTTTTACCAATACACTCACAAGAATTCACAAGCATCTAGTAGCAAATATAGTAAAAATAAATAATATTTCATAAAGAATATGTTGACCTAAGAATTGTGGTGGCTGTACTCATGAAACTGTTGTTAATCAATGGCATTCTTTCAGTGCAACCAGAGCAGAAGTTAGAAGGAAATAGAAGTTATTTCACAGCTGAAAAGCAAGATACCTATTCAAGTTGTCAGTGGTATTCATAGTTTGCACTGGGCTTTACATAAAGCTGTTGGAAATATCTAACATTCCTTATTCCAGGTACCTAGCCTGTTGCCATTGAGTCCAATTCATAGCAACTCTGTAGGACAGAGTAGAACTGCCCCACAGAGTTTCCAAGGAGCACCTGGTGGATTTGAACTGCCAACCTTTTGGTTAGCAGCTGTAGCACTTAACCACTACGCCACCAGGGTTTTCCATTCCAGGTACAGCATAGTGGTTAAGAGATTGGCTGCTAACCGAAAGGCTGGCAGTTCAAATCCACCAGCCACTCCTTGGAAACCTTATGGGGCAGTGCTACTCTGTCCTGTAGGGTTGCTATGAGTTGAAATCGACTTGACAGTACACAATAACAATAGCAACAATACATGAAAGAAAGTGTACAATATCAACAAAAAGAAAAGTTTATGCAAATTATTTGAAGACTTATGGATACATAATTTCAAACCCTTTTCTTTGAAAATGGAAGAGCTCAGAAGAAATTTGAAAAGAAAATTTTCAGAATAATTCAGAGGGCAGTGGACATCCGCTAAGGTTAGTCTATGAAAGCAAATGAAGTATAAAATATAGTCAATTAGCTGTGCAATTTAATGTTGAAAATTCACTGGTGCCTCAATTATGTAGCAAAGAAACTGGATAAAGTGGATAGGTTTAAGCTTGATAGTAATGAGTTTAATGATGGCTTACTCACCAGAATGTTCCAGAATGTTCTTTGTAAATAGAGGCAATGCAAATGAAAACCTACCAGCTATAATTTAGGGAAGGTCATAGGCTAAAATGAAGCAAGCCTATCTACAGAAATTTCAGCTTGAGAAAAAAAGTGTATCCATCCTGGGCCCATGGAGAGAATTCAAAAGGTGCCGTAAACTTGAAGGGGGGCAGGAATTTACCTCTGTTGGCATTAACCTCTAACTGAAATTGAGCATTTCCTTCAATTTTGAATGTAGGGAACAAACCACAGTAACACTCTCAGTACCTGTGAAATCACAGATATTTTTATATCTCATTAGAGCTGTTGCATGTATCTCAAAAGGTCATTCATGCTCATCGCTACTTGAAAACTGCAGTAGTCATTATGCCTGTCAGAAGATATTATTCAATATGTTAATAAGCACATGGATTACTATACCACATATTTGTTTTTGTAATATATTAATACTTATATTTTAATACAATTGGTTTCCTTTGCAGTCCTATGGATTTCATTTTAAACCTGTTGCCATTGAGTCAATTCTCATTCATAGCGACCCCATAGGACAGAGTAAAACTGCCCCATAGGGTTTCCAAGGAGTGGCTGGTGGATGTGAGCTGCAACCAAGCCCTGAAACATTGTGACACCAGAGCTCCAGGATTTTATTTTAAGGACTTAAAAATATTATTCCGAAAAGGAGGTCTAGGCTTCATCAGATTTCCAAACGTGTCTATGACATTAAAAAAATGATCTTAACTATTTCTAACCAGCTGTCCATTCATTGGAACAGAATCCCATCTTCATTCACTGTTGTTTCAGTCCTTTCAATGTATGGTCACTATCTTCACATGCTCCTTTTTTTTTTTTTTTTCTGAAGTGTTCCATGAGAAGATGTGCTAGTCTAGGGAATGTGGGGAGAAAGGTTGATAACATAATGAAGGACATTTTAGTTAGAATAACGTCAGTTGATAAAAGATTGAATGGGTGAGGGACGCAAGATGATAACAAGTGGAATCCCCAATAACCCTTAACAATAAAAAATGATCTCCAGAGATTGTCTTACCTCCTTACTTTAGACAAATGTAATATTGTTTCCCCCATTTCACAGATAAACCTATTGTGTACTAACATACATTGAAGAGTAATGGTTTTGATTTAAATGGTACGTGACTGAAAATATTTATTGAAAGTCCTTGATAGCTCTTTTTATGTATTTTCCCTTTTTTAGTGAAAAATTTCAAACATACAGAAAAGTTGAAAAAATTGCACATTGAATACCCCATATGCTTCCCCCCTTTCTCTTAGATTCTTAGATTCAACAATTGTTAACATTTTGCCATATATGTTCGCTATCTGTCTCTTTCTCTCTTACTCTCACTAATATAAGGTATAATGCACACACAGAGAGAATGTTTTTCTGTAACATTTGCAATTAAGTTATAAACATCACTATGCTTTGCTACTAAATATTTCAACATGCATTTTCTTAGAATAAGAGCATACCATATAAAACCATGCTTGTTCTTATTGCCCAAGAAAGTTAAACATAATACCACGGTATTGTTTCATCTCTAGTACGTATTGAAATTTGCCCAATGGTTCAAAAATGTCTTTTGGATTTTGGGGTTTTGTTTTGTTGTATGGACAAGGACCCAATCAAGGATCCATGTATTAAATTTGGTTATCATGCCTTTTTAGTCTCTTTCAAAGTTGGTGGTTGGAAACCACCAGTGGCTCTGCGGGAGAAAGATGTGGCAGTCTGCTTCCATAGAGATTTACGGCCTTGGAAACTCTATGGGGTCACTGTGAGTCAGAATCGACTCAACAACAGTGGGTTTTGATTTTAGTCTACAGCAGCCTTCCTATCTCACTTTCTTTTTTCTGGCATTGTCATCTGAAAGAGTTCAAGATAATAGCGTCAAAAAATGTCCCGACTTTCTGGATTTGTCTGATTTTTTTTTCCTCCTTATGGTGTCATTTAACTTGCTTTCTACCTTTCGTATTTCTTGTAAACTGAAAGTTGGGTCTAGATAAGATTCCATAAGATGCAAGTCAAACATTTTGGCAAGAATACTTCATATTGGTTGCTGAGAACTTCACATTGCATCACAGCAGGAAATGCATAGTATGAGGGTGTCCCACTCTGAATGCCACCAGGTTTGATCACTTAGTGAAGCTGGTGACTGCTAGATGTTTCATTGTAAAGGTACACTTTTTTTCTTTGAAATTAGTAAGTCATCTAATGGCTTTAATATCCATGGATGGTCATTCCCTAAATCAATTATCACATTGGAGTTTGCAAAAAATTTTCCCCCTTATTGTTTAAAAAAAAAAAACTTTCTTTTTTTCTTTCTCTATTGATGTCACTGTGGACTAATGGATTCTTTTTTTGAGGATTTTTGTGTATTTTTTGTGTCATAATGAATTATACTTATTCTTTTCGGTGCCAAATTTTCCCACATTTGGCCAGAGGGAGTGCCTTCAATCTTCCTGCTTTCCAGCACAAAATATCCCAGGCTCACCTGGTACTTTCCTTGTGGCAGCTTTGAAATCAACCATTTCTCCAAGGGTTTCTGCTTTCTTTTAGTGGGGAATGGTATGTAGAAACCAAGGTCTGAGTGGTAGCTCCTGCTCAAAGAAATTGGCACCTTTCTGGCAAGTGGCCCAGGGGAAGTAATGTTTTCACATTACTTTTTCAAGGACACTTGACAATCTCATTAGAACACATCATAGTTCAAAGTGAGATTAGGTTTGTTAAAAAGCTCTCATTATGTAAGACTTCATGTACAATCAGTAAGTTATTATTCATTTGCGTTTCTCTGTTTCTGGATTGTGGAACCAAAGTTTACCTGTATACAATCTATGCTAGTTTGCCAAGCAAATTAATAGCGTAAATAAGATAACGGGAGGCATTCTTAAATGTACTTAAGGGAAGAAATTGTTTTTTAAAGACCTTAGCTCATTGTTTGTATGCAAATGAATGCTGTTAATTAGAAATGAGCCTTATCTAATTCATTAAAGAAGGCCTAGTAGGACCTCTTCTTGAAAATCTCCATTAGCAATTCATATCACGCTATGAGTTCTTTGTCAGACAACTATTTTCTCATAAAAGTATTCCTTAACTTTGGCTTTTTACTAATTCAGACTCGTCTAATCACATAGCTTTCAGTAATGGCTTATTCCCTACAATATGAAATGCCAACATTTTAATGTTTTTCCAAGGTCTCTTCACAGTGTATGCCAGTCTTTAAATGTGCCCAGCATGCCCATATAAACCAGTGCTACAAGCCTGCTCACACATTCACACTCTGCCTACAGGATCTCCCCCAATTCCAACTCCAGTCCGCCTTCTCCCTACTTGGACTTCCCTGGTTTCTGGTCACCAGTTTTGACCTTGACTATCTCTTCATACAGCCCAGACTTTGCAGACTGAATGGAGGCCCACAGGCTGAATCCAGCCTAGAGCCATGCAAAGTCTTTGCCTGGGCACTGTTTTGAAGTAAACGCCAACATTTAAAAATTGGGAGGTTTTATATTAAAAATTATGTATAATGTTCTCTGTTCTCTTGAAAACTTAGATCCAGGTACTCTGTGTCCATTCCCACATTCTCGTGACACTATCACCTGCAACTGAGTAGCAGATGTCCCAGAACCTTGCTACCTGAAATGTGGTCATTGGACTAGCAGCGCAGACATCGCCTGGGAGTTGGTTAGAAATACAGAAATTAATTAATCAGAGTCAGCTTTTTAACAAGATCCCCAGGTGATTCATATACACATTAAAGTTTCAGAAGAAAGCAAGCCCTCTCTTCAGTTTGCCACCCTGTCCGACTTGACTCATTTTTATTAATTACTTGACCCACAGGCATTTGACTTCGTAATTCCTCATGTAAGCCCCTTGTCTAATGATGATGGTGGTAGTGGTGGTGATAGCATTTAATGTTTGCAGACACTGTTCCAACTGTTTTACATAGCTTATATAATACTCTCAACAACCTCATGAAACAGATGCTATTTTTATTCCCATTTTACAGATGGGCAATAAGGCTACAGACTACTGAAGTTATTTGCCAAGGTCACACAGCAAGCCAGTATTTGAACCAAGAGGCAAACCAAGCATTCTGACTCCAGTGTCCTAGCTCTAGATCTACGTTTTCATTATTTATTAACCTTTAGCGTTCTCTGATATACTTCCAGTTTCTGCCCACCAACCTTTCCCTTACCAGTTCCATCCTCTCAGCTGGCCACACTAAGTAGCAAAGAAATTGGACTCAGAATCTGTTCTGACCTACGTTTCCAACCATATTGTCCATTGTTTTCACTCTTTCAGCTTGTGTTTCAGGCATAAAAGGACCTGAAGTTTTCTGTCCTTCAGCTTCGGCAAAAAGCATTTACTGTAGTTAAGTTGCCTTTCCCCTTATTATTTTTTTTTCTCAAAATCCTACCTATTCTTCAAGACCCAACTTAAATACTTGTTCCTCAGTGAGCGTTACCTGCTCCTCCCAAGCAGAAGCAGTTAGTTCTCTTATTTGAGTTATTCTTGCTCCTTTTTATAATACTCATATAACATTTACTACATCTGTTATGCCTGTTATGTATCATACCTATATCCATATGTGCTCCCTCCCTGCCTCCTCGAAACACTGAAAGCTTCATGAGGGCAAGGGTCATATCGTATTCTCGTCTCTATAACCCACAATGCTCAGCAGAAAGCCTGGTGCATTGTTCATCACCAATAAATATTTTCTCAATATAAATAGTAAGAATTCTTATTAACATTCAAATTAAATTGAGTATTTTTAAATCTTTACACTTGTCACTGTTATACAGATATAAAACAGATCTACAGAGCAGGAGCCAAAATTTTTTAGGTTTTTATAAACTTAGTTCATTAATTTTTTTTATTCAATGGAGTTATTCCTTTAAATATTTTATTGGGCTTTAGGTGAAAGTTTACATAGCAAATTAGGTTCCCACTTAGCAATTTCTACACAACGTGTTCCATGACATTTGTTACATTTTTTGTAATGTATCAACATACTCACTATTTCCATTCTTTTTGTTTTGTTTCCCTTAATCTAGCTTCCCTGCCCCTCCTTAGCTTCTCATCTTTGTTTTAGGGCACATGTTGATGATTTAGTTGACTATTTAAGGGAGCACAGTATTCATGGGTGGTATTGTTTATTTTATAGTCCAATCTATTATTTGGATGAAAGGTCACCACCAGGAGTGGCTTCAGTTCCAACTTCAAATGGTATCTTAGGGCAATAGTCCTGGGGGTTCTTCTAGGCTCTGTTGGTCCAATAAGTCTGGCCTTTTTTTAGGAATTCGAGTTTTATTCTGCATTTCTCTCCTTTTCTGTCCAGGACCTTCTGTTGTATCCATGGTCAGAATGGTTGGTAGTGGTAGCCGGGCACCATGTAGTTCTTCCGGTCTCAGGCTAGATAAGGCTGGGGTTTATGTGGGCTATTAGTCCTATGGACTAGTTTCTTCTTTGAGTCTTTGGTTTCCTTCATTCTCTTTTGTTGCAGATGAGTAGAAACTAATACTTGTATCTTAGATGGTGGCTCACAAGCTTTTAAGACCCCAGAAGTTTTTATGTGCTTTATGTTATCACATTTCCACAGGTATGTTTTTAATTCTGGAAGTTGAACTTGGTCCTTTCTAATCTTAAAGCAAATGGAAGAAGTTGGTTTAATAATTAATATTTCAGATATTCTCCAGAATTTAATGCACTTAAGAAACAAATTACTTCAATTTCCATAGCTTCTGTATACCAAAAAGATCTCTCTAATTAGAACTCTTTGTGTATTTTTATCTCAGTCTCACTGTATCCCAACGAATATATTTTAGGTGATTTGTATAGGAATTAGTTCTTTGACTGGCTATTTTATCCTCATCCAATCTACAGCCACAAGATATTTTAAATGCAATCCATATCACCAAAGAGCTATTTTTAGTTTGATCAGAGAAGATCATATAGATATTATTATCCACAGGTGTCTATGGAAAAGCTGGTCTCTTCCCATCTGTTCTCTGATGACTCTTGAAAAGCTTTCAAGGACACTCATAATTCTTCATCAAAAGCCTATGAAAAATTAGCTTCATACTTAATCTTTTTATGTCATATTTTATTCTTTGAAACTTGGCAAGTTCTAGTGAAACTGAATAGCTGGAGCCAAACATGCTGCTGCGTTGGCTGGTGCTGACAATACCTCTCTCTATAGATATACCAGTAAATGCACTTGATTCATGACCTTCCATGAACTTTTACAGGGCAGGGGACGTAAGAGTTAGGGAGAGTTTGTTAGGAAGGATGATCTCTGGGATAGACCTTGAAAGATGGGAGGAGTCAAGTGAAGAATGAATGGACATGGCAAAGAAAAGAAGTGGCATGAGCAAAATCACCGAAACAGGAAAGAGTAGGCTGCATTGGAGGACTACACACAGTTCAGTGTAGAGAAGCTCTCTTGAACAGCTTCCACTTGCTTATCTAATTATCCTAAGCTCTTCATTCTCTACGTGCAACCAACTGCCCTATGCCTATTCCAAACTGAATGTTGGCTATTAGTAGCCTAGAGATGTTTTTGAAAGTTTTTCAAGTAGCCTTTCTGGTACCATTTGGGAGAATGTTTGCCAAGATTCAACTGTGTAGTCCCCAAGCTGTTTATGCCAGTTATTCTTATTTTTGTAATTCTGTGATTTCATTAACTATTCCGTAAATTAATGAAATAGGCAAAGAAAAAGAGAATTTTGATTTCTGTGAAAACTAAATCGAATGTTTTGGAAAACTTAATAAAGGTGATTAGCAAGAAAAAACACTGTTGAATTAGATGTAGGTGAAGTAACTGATTACGATTGAAAGTGGGGAACGGCAATCACAAAAATCTAAGATTCTACATTCAGATTCTTTCAAGTGTGTCTAAACCTTGTTCCACTTTAAAGAAACCAAAACTAAAAGTCGCAGGTGATGAACTACAGAGTAGTTTATGCAAGAAACAATATGCCGAACTTCAGTCAGTGAACCTCTTACTCTAGAAAAAGGCTTGGATTCCATGCCAAAGGCAAGGTGAATGGAAGACCATTTGTATGTTCTAAGTGAAATATTCTTTTAAGTGAAATATGTGTAAACAACTCCATATGATCCCTCCAACTTAATCGTTTTTCTAATAACCACCTACTAACTTGTCCTAATCATGTTTGATAAGGGGACTTCTACTGTATGCCTAAAGGATAAAATATGTTGTGGTGATAAACGAAGCAGCCAAGATGGACCAGATTATGCGGCATGTTATATATATCAAAAAACTTTTTCTTGGATGAGATAGAAAGATGTTGGAAGGTTTTTAAACTGATTTAGATTGGAATTCCCATAGGCCCCTCTAATTCAGGGTGAAATGAAGAGAGTGTGACTGGCACTAGGATGACTCAAGTTAAGTAACTTTTTGGTATTTCAGATTAGCGATGATGAGTATCTGAGCCGTATAGAACTTGCAAAGATGTAACAGATTCAAGAAATACTCAACAGATGAAAGTTAGAAAACATACATTTGAATGTGTAAGCACGAACTTCAGGAGAAAGACATGGGCTGAAGACACTGAGCTATGTTTTTTTTTCTTTTTTCAGTGTAGACATGGCAGCAGCTGCCAATCAACTAACTGCTTCTCAGTGAGGTCCCTTTCTCATGTCATTGCTTGCTAACTGATAAAAGAGTCCTCAGAGTAGGTATTAAGCACTAAGTGCTGCTGTGGAGTAGGGTTCAGGTGTAGGGGAGCCACTGTGGTGGGTGAGCGCTGGTGGTGAAAGTACATGCTAGTGAACCGAGGTAATATGTATGAACTCCCTGTCACAAATCAGAATTCTTGCCTTCTTTGTGGAAGACCCAGGTTCTATTCCAGGCCAAGGTACCTCATGTGCAGCTACCACCCGTCTGTCAGTGGAGGGTTGTGTGTTGCTATGACGCTGAACAGGTTTCAGCAAAGCTTTCAGACTAAGACAGACAAGGCAAAAAGGCCTGGTGATAGACTTCCAAATATCAGGCAATGAAAACCCTATAGATCACAATGGTCTTGTTTCGTTCCATTGTACATGTGCCTGGGGAGGGGGGGCGACTAGGTGGCAGCTAAAAACAACAATAGCAATATGAGCATATTTAAGGTGCGGATATAGAGTTCAATGTAATGTAGATCGTCAAATCGGGTAGCTACAGGGCCTGTGAATAGAAGACAAACACAAAGTGAAGTATGATTTAGGAGAACTCCTCACATCCGGTACTGTAAATGCACTCTCCTTTTAAGGTCATTGCTGTCTAAAGTTATCTATTGTCATTAATCTGACCCAGACAGTAGCTGCACCACCGCCACACTGCTTAAACAGGGCAAATGACATTTTGTGTTCTTTCTATGTCCCTTGTTGCTGAGGAAACTTGAATTTTCTACCTTCAAAGTCTATTCTCTGAGACGTATTTTATACTACGGCCCTCATTTTTAAAGCGCTTTTTCTGTCAGAATCACACGACTGAAAAAGGAATACAATATCCACAGGTCAGTAGACCCATGGTGCCCAAAGGAAAATCCAAAGTCCTAGAGCCTGGGATAAAGGTGTGTTATCACTTTACTGATTTCTTTGCTTAGTTTAACATAAAGACACCCTAGATATGTGTACTAGTCTGGTAGTCTCATATTCTTTTTGACAATTCTTTTCTGCTTCGCTAATTATGTACTGTCATAATATAAATCAAAAGTTAGTATAACATACTTTTTCCCCATATAGGCTAATTTGAATACAAAGATTTTTATTTTCTCTCATTTTTCTACTATGATAAGTGCTTTTAAGAAAAACCCTTTCTAAATTGCAAAGCAGTGTACGTGTATGAGCTTCTAATCTAATAATTTTTCACATACTTTATTGTGATGGTGAGTGTATAACCATCTCCTTCTCCTTTTCAGGAGGCCTTTTGTCTTATTTCACAGGAACCTTGTCTCAGTTAATTATTCGCTCTCCCGCATGCACAGGAGCACAAGCGTATTTTCACCCTTCCTTTACTGGCTTCCCACCCCTGACCACAGAAGTGTTTTTAGCTCCCAGATTAAAAAACAAATACATAGCAAACATTCCTTTACAAAAGGGCTCCACTATGGGTTTATACTTGTCAGGCTTCTTAGCTGTGAATAACAGAATCCAGCTCTGGTTAATTTCACCAGAAATGGAATTTATGAGAAGGATGCAGACCTGCACCCATTCCCAAATAGAAGGCTAGAAAACCAGGTCAGAAAATGGGCAGAAACCAGCGGAGAGGCTCAGCTCCTAGAATATAGTCTAAATAACACCTTGGGTCTGGATGCTGCCATGGATTTCTCAACTACCGTAGACACTGGGGGCAGAATGCCATTGATAATAGAAAGAATTCTGTATGGCCCTTTGGTATTAATTCTCTGCCACCCTTTTCATATTCAAAACTGAAACTTCTTCCACAGGTTCCTCACTGATCTCGGGATTTTCTCCACATAAGCAGCATGTTCAGATTCTTGGCAGCTAATGTTGACAAACGTCCCTTCCTTCCCTCCCTAGTTATTATCCCCATTTGAACCTTTCTCTTCAGTCATTACTGCTTAAACTCAGATGTTCTTTATTGTTTCACTTCCTTTTTTGTTTGTTTGTCTTTAGCCCCCATCACTGCTCTGAAACAATCCTTGCTAAGTGCACCAATAATCTCCCGCAGTTAAATCCACTGGATACGTCTTTGTTCTATTGTAGGCTATTTGGCATAACTGGGCACTTGATTCTTAGCATTTTGTCCTACCTTGTATTTTGTGTCATTACTCTAATCTGAGTTTATTCCTACCCCTCTGCATATTTTCTTTCTCTTTTGATGGCATTCCTTCTTTGACCTGTCCCTTGCATCCTGATGTTTCTCAGGGACCTGTCCTCAGCCTGCTTCTCTTGTCATTGTGTACAATTTGCCTGGTGTTATCCATAGCTACAGCCATAGCTCTCACTGTATTAATTAGAATCAGTCCAGGCAGATAAAAAAAAATTGTGTGTGTGTGTGTGTATGTGTATGTGTAGAGAGAGATAGATAAAGTCTAGATCTATGTAGAAATGTATCTCTCTCATGTAAAAAAGAGCCTGCCAGTAGGTAGTCCAAGGCTAGTATCATTGACGTATGATGTCAATGGCCCAGGTTCCTACCATCTAAAAACTCTGCCATCCGTCATGGTCCAAGATGACTGTTAGGCCTCCAGTCATCAATCAGCTTTTCAGGCTACAGAATGTAGGAAGGGGAGAAAAAGGAGGTGCCTCTACCCTTTTAAGGAGTCTTAAGATCTACAGAACACGTTTGCCTACATCTCATTAACCGGAAATTATTTACATGGCTATACCAAGCTGCAGTAGGAACTAGAAAACATAGATGCTGGAACTCCTGTGGAAACCCTCGTGGAGTAGTGGTTAAATGCTATGGCTGCTAACCAAAGAGTCAGCAGTTTGAATCTGCCAGGCGCTCCTTGGAAACTCTATGGGGCAGTTCTACTCTGTCCTATAGAGTCGCTATGATTCGGAATTGACTCGACGGTACTGGGTTTGGTTTGGTTTGGAACTCCTGTTACAGAAAGGAAGGGAAGAATGAATAACTGAGTAGGCAGATGAGCAGATTAGACTTACATATTCAGCCTCTTATGGAGCATTTCCTCTTTCATATTTGCAAAACCAAAAAAAAAAAATTGCCATTGAGTCGGTTCTGACTCATAGCAACCATATAGGGTGGAGTAGAACTGCCCCATAGGATTTCCAAGGAGCGACTGGTGGATTTGAACTGCTGACCTTTTGGTTAGCAGCTGAGCTCTTAACCACTGTGCCACCAGAGCTCTTCATATTTGCAAGCCACCTCAAAATCAACATGTCCAAAACAGAGTTTATTCTAACCCTCCACAAAATCTACTATGAGTGTCTTCAGTGTCTATTCACTTGCCCAAGCTAGAAACTTGGAAGTTATAGAGCAAATATAAATGACACTAATTATTGCGTGCTTATTCTCTGAAAGGTATTTTGCTAGAAGTTTTACAAATATTTCCTCACCTAATCTTCACAATAACCCAGTTTTCAAGGTCTTTCATGTCCATTATTTCATCTGACCCCCTGAGATGATAAGCAAAGCATGGCTGTATTTTTATGCCCATTTTACAAATTATTACACTGCAGCTCAAAAAGATGAAGACATTTGGTCAAGGCTAACCAAAGTTATAGAAGGATCCAGAACTAAAAGCCAGTGATTCTGACCCCAAATCTATGCTTTTTCCATTATGGTTACACATGATCATAGTTATCTATGGGAACAAAACAGCTAATAAGGATGACAAAGACAAGACAAATTAACAAGTGTGCTCCCCACTCTCTTTACTACCTTTCCCTCAGCCAATTAAAAGACCTAAGCCTGTGTCTTCTCATATTTTTGCTTCCTCCAATGTGTAAGGAGAATACTATCTTTGACCACCTATTTATATACTTTCAATAATGTGGAATTTAGAGAGGAAGTAAAGAGAGAAGAGTGGAAAAGACTGAGAGCCCAGAAAGGCAAAGTTGATCTCTACAATAAAGAGAAGAGAAGCCCTGAATATGGGTATGGTTTACAGAGAATTTTGGAGGTTAAAAATTTCTGAAGCAGTTGATAGGTATGGAAGAAGTAAGGGGGATAGGAAATAGAATTTTTGGAATGGTCTGTAATGTGAATTGGCTCCCTTTATTTTACACAATCAACACCGATGGAAACAGCAGTCAAGAAATCAAACAAAGTATTGTGTTGGGCAAATCTGCTGCATAAGATCTCTTTAAAGTGTCAAAAAGCAAAGATGTCACCTTGAGGACTAAAGTGCTAATAACCCAAGTCCTGGTATTTTCAGTTGCCTCATATAAAGCTGGCTGGACAATAAATAAGGAAGACGAAAGTAATTGATGCCTTTGAAATACAGTGCTGGCGAATAATATTGAATATACCATGGACTGCCAGAAGAATAAACCAAGTTTGTCTTGCAAGGAGTACAGTCAGAATGCTCCTTAGGAAGCGAGGATGGTGAGACTTCGTCTCACGTACTTTGGACAAGTTATCAGGAAGGACCAGTCCCTGTAGAAGAACATCTTGCTTGGTGTTGTGGATTGAATTGTGTCCCCCCAAAACGTGTGTCACCTTGGCTAGGCCATGATTCCCAGTATTGTGTGGTTGCTCACCATTTTGTCATCTGATGTGATTTTCCTATGTGTTGTAAATCCTATCTCAATGATGTTAATGGAAACTTGGTGGCGTAGTGGTTAAGAGCTATGGCTGCTAACCAAAAGGCTGGCAGTTTAAATCTACCAGGTGCTCCTTGGAAACCCTGTGGGGCAGTTCTACTCTTGTCCTATAGGGTTGCTATGAGTTGGAATCGACTCAATGGCAACAGGTATAAGAGGGTGATGTTAATGAGGCAGGTCTCAATCTACAAGATTAGGTTTTGTTTTAAGTCAGGCTCCTTTGAGGTATAAAACAGAAGTGAGCAGAGAGACAGGGGGACCTCATATCACTAAGAAACAAGAGCCAGGAGAATAGTGCATCCTTTGGACCCAGGATCCCTGCACTGAGAAGCTCCTCAACCAGGAAAAATTGATGACAAGGACCTTCTCCCAGATCCAGCAAAGAAAGAAAGCCTTCCCCTGGAGTTGGCACCCTGAATTCGGACATCTAGCCTCCTAGACTGTGAGAGGGGCCCCAGTGATGCAGTGGTTAAGAGCTAGGTTGCTAATCAAAAGGTCAACAGTTCAAATCCACCAGCTGCTCCTTGGAAACCCTATGGAGCAGTTCTACTCTGTCCTATGGGGTTGCTATGAGGTCTCCATGAGTTGGAATCAACTTGATGGGGAAATGACTTTTCTTTAGACTGTGAGAGAATAATTTTCTCTTTGCAAAGCCATCCACTTGTGGTATTTCTGTTATAGCAGCACTATTTTTTAGATAACTAAGACACTTGTTAAAGTAGAGGGTAAGTGAAAAAGAGGAAGGCCCTCAACGAGATGAATTGACACAGTGGCTGCAACAATGGGCTCAAACATAGCAATGATTGTGAGGATGGCGCAGGAATGGGCAGTGTTTCGTTCTGTTGTACACAGGGTCACTATGAGCCTTAAACTGACTCAGAGACACCTAAAAAGAACAACGACAATCGATCAAGAAATGTGAATTAAGATTACAATTCTTTTTCAATGATATTTGGGTGCCGAAATGGATTTCTATGGATGTTAACAATGTGAAGAATATGGATCACATCGGGCCCTGGATTTTGTAAGAGTTACATTCCAGAATGAAATTCTAACTTTATGGGCCAATGTAATTATTATTAGGAATTTTTTGTTCATGATCAGAGTCTATCCATGACAAAAATAGCTTGTTTCTCCTACTGATTTATTTGGTGTTTTCTTGCCAATTAACCTTTACTCTAAAAAAAAAAAAAAAATTTTTTTTTTTTTTTTTTTACTCTAGACAGTGGAAAATAAGACTAATTGGAGTTGAGGCTCGCCAATTAAATAAACCTGCCAACTAAATTCTGGGTAATAATCACTTTTGTTCCCACTTGTGTTTATTACCCTTGGAAGTAAATAGCATGGCGCTTTTATGTCTATGGTTTTATTTAACTTTGATTTTCCTTAACCTAGTTACTTAAACTATATAAGTCTCATTTTACTCATTAAAAAATAAAGATAATAATACATATCTCATGGAGTTGCCGTAAGTATTAGAAATAATGTGAGTAAATTGGCTGATCATGTGCTGAGCACATAAGTAGGAGCTTAGAAATTGGTCTCTGGGAACAGAACACCTGGGATGGTGAAAAGTGTAGCTCAACAAATCCTCTCCCCCCAAAACAACGATAAAACCCAACACACTTGCCAAAACATATAACGAATCTGGAAATCTACAAAAGACATACACCAAATCAAAAAATGATCATTCATGAAAAGCTACTGAACTTTGGATAAGAACAATGGGAGTCTGGAATATTCTTACCTAGGACAGTGCCCAGTCCCCACCCCCAGTGTGGTCAGCATAGCAGTTCTGTCAGGGTGGGGCAAGCCATGAAAAACAACAGCTTCATTGCCAGAGAGACTAGCTTGATTTGCAGCCAAACATGGAAAACTCCATGCCCAGATGCATTGTCTGTAACACTAGAGACCTTGGTGGCAAATAAACGGGGCTGACTAGTAACTTACCTGGTCTAAAGTTGCAGTCTTGGTTGGGACAAGTAACTGACAGACTAGCCAGAAATTTAACAAGGATATCTGAGAAATTAGACAGCCATAAAGGACACACTAAATGCAAAGCAAAAAAGAAGAGAATAACCAAGATTAGAGCAAGAAAATAGAAAACAAACAAAAAAAATAGAGAAAACCAATGAAACAAAATGTTAATCTTTGAAAACATTTTTTAAATGGCAAAACTTTAGTTAGACTGACCAAGGAAAAAACAAAAAAGACAAAAGTTACCAAAATCACTAAGGAAACCCAAAAGAAATTAGAGTGTAGAGAAACCCTATGAACAACCTTATGCCAGCAATTTCTCCAAATTATGCGAAATGAACAAATGGCTCGAAAGACATGAATTACCTAAGTGGATTCAAGGAAAAACTAAAAATATGAATATGCTTAATACAAGTAAGAAATTGAATTCGTAATTAAAAATCATCCAGCAAAGAAAAGCCCTGGTCTAGATGGCTGTGTTGTTAGGTGCCGTTGCTTTGATTTCAATTTATAGCGCGACCCCATGTGACAAAGTAGAACTACCCCATAGGGTTTCCTAGGCTGTAATCTTTACAGGAGTGGATCATCAGGTCTTTCTCCCACAGAGCCTCTGGGTGGGTTCAAAGTGCTAACCTTTAGGTTAGTTAGCAGCTAAGCGCTTAACCATTACACCACCATTGCTCCTTTCTAGATGGCTTTACTTGGGAATTATTTCAAATATTTAAGGAAAGAAGAATGCCAATTCTTCACAAACTATTTCAGAAAAAAGAAAAGGAGAAAACACTTTCCAACTCATTCTATGAAATGAATATTACTCTAATACTAGACTTATTCAAAGACATAACAATGAAATATATCTACAGAACAATATCCCTCATGAACATGGACACAAAAACCCTTAACAGAACATTAGCAAACTGGATCCAAAACATAAAAAAATGATGATACACAACGACCAAGTGAGATTTATCTCAGGAATGAAAGGTTGGTTTCTCATCCAAAAAATGAATTACTGTAACACACCATATTAATTGAAAAAGGAGAAAATTAATAGAACAATTCCATTTACAATTGCATAGAAAGGAATAAAATACTTAGAAATAAATTTAACAAAAGAAAATATAAAAAGTGTAGTCTGAATACTACAAAACTGCTGATGAGTTCATTTTTATATATTGGAAAAAGGAAATAATCAGACTTTTCAGGGGTTACTGGACACCGACACTAATCCCAGTAGGCCCAAAATGTCACCGTGATCCAACAGTCAGAGTAGGACCATATGGAGATCAGGTGATCACTGGATTTTTAGCTCACGTCCATCTCACAGCTGGTACCCAAACCTATTCTACAGTGATTTCTCCAGTTCCAGAATGAATAATTGGAGCAGACATACTCAGAAAGTGGCAGAATCCACACACTGGTTCCCTGACAGGTGAAGTCAGGGCTATTATTGTAGGAAAGACCAAGTGGAAGCCACTGGAATTGCTTCTACCTAGGAAAATAGCAAACCAAAAGCAATACCATATTCCTAGAGGATTTGCAGAGACTAGCGCACCATTAAGGACTGAAAGGATGCAGGGGTGGTGATTCCCAGCACACGCCCATTCAGCTACTTATTTGGCCTGTGCAGAAAACACATGGATCTTAGAGAATGACAGTGGATTATCATAAACTTCTTTATACATAAAGATGAACTCAAAATGTATCATAGGCCTAAATGTAAGAGCTAAACAATAAAATTTCTCAAAGTAAAAAAGGAGAAAACCTTTGTGGCCATGGGCTAAGAATAGAGTTCTTAATATGGACACCTAGAGCAACATATATAAAAGAAAGGGGAAAAAAAAAAGATAAATTGGATTTCATCAAAATTAAAAATTTTCGTGCTTTGAAAGAAACCAATAAGAAAATTAAAAGTCAAGGCCCAGACTTAGAGAAGATCTTTGCAAATTGTATATCTGATAAATAACTTGTATCCAGAATCTATAAAGAGCTCTTGCAAGTCAATATTAAGAACACAAGTCTCAAAATTGGGCAAGAGATTCGAATATATATTTCACCAAAGAAGATATAAAAGTGGCTGATAAGCACATGCAAAAATGCTTTTCGTCGTTAGTAATTAGGGGAGTGCAAACAAAAACCACAATGAGATATTATTTCATAAGACAGACAATTCAAATGTTGGTGAGAATATAGAGAAACTGGAGCCCTCTTAAAATACTAATACTAATGTGCAGCCACTTTTGAAAAGAGTTTGGTGCTTTCTTAAAAAGTTAAAAAAATAAAATTATGAAGCAGCAATTCTACTTCTAGGTATCTATCCAAGAGAAATGAAAGCAAGTCATGCATTATATAATAATAGACAAACTTGAAAAGAATCCAAATGTCTGTCAGTTGTTGAATTTATAAACCAAATATGGTATATCCATAGAATAGATTACTAGTCACCAATACAAAATGAACAATTTGATACACGCTATAATATTTTTTTTATAATGTGAACCTCAAAGACGTTATGCTAAGTGATAGAAGATAGATTCACAAAACTGTACACAATATAATTACATTTGTATGAATGTCCAGAAAAGGCAAATCCATGGAGATAGAAAACTGTTAAGTGGTTTTCTGGAGCTGGAATGAGGGTAGAGATTGGCTGCAAATAGGCATGGGGGGACTTGGAGTGATGGGAATATGTTTTAAAATTTGTGGAGATAGCTGCACAACTCCATAAATATACTAAAAATATTGAATTATATACCTACCATAGCTGAATTTTAGGGTATGTAAATTATACCTCAATGAAGCTGCTAAAAAAAAAAAAAACAGCAAGTGGTAGATACTGGGGAGGTATGGATGAAATAAGCTTGGCAATATATTGATAATTCTTGAAGCTGAATGATCAATCATGGGAACTCATTATACTCTTTTTATACTTTTGTGCATGTTTAAATTTTTTCAAAATAAAACTTCATTTTTTTCCTCTCTGTCCCTCGTTATGCTGTGTGATTGAAGTATAGTCGTTCTAGCTATACCTCTTTGATAATTGTACGGCACAGATGTTATATAACCAAAAACGCCAAACCCATTGCCGTCGAGTTGACTTGTATTTATTGCCTAATAGCCTTTTATTTTGCTCATTTCTCTGTTATCCTTGGCCTTTTCAGTCATACAGTAAAGAAGTGATGTGCTAGGTTCTTAGAAACTATCAATGCTTTCTGGAGAGTGGAAATAGAACCCTTTCCTGTATTCAGGAGGAAGGCAATGGCAGTCCACTCCCAGTAGAGAGAAGACTATTCCCTACAATCTTCCTAAATCTACAGAGGAATTTTCTCCTCAGTGCTATGGGAATCTGCTTTCTGTCCTATCAATCTAAGAATCAGGAAACATATATTTCAGTTCACAATGCCTTGATTCCTTAGAGGTTTTACTTTTTTTTTTTTTTAATTCTTGGAGATGTCATTTGGATTCTACTATTTTTAAATGTGTGCTCAGCTAAGTGAAGCAGTCTACTTTATGAGTCAAAGTCAATCTTGGGTAACCTGTTAGGTAGACTTCCTACTCTCTACCTTGTACCCAGTGTTTAATGAATTTAATCATTGATGGGGAAGGTAGACCAAATGATGCATTAATGAAGTTCACGGGAAGATCAAATTTTAATACCCAGATATAAATCAATAAAAGATATAAACCCAAGTGACTTAATTAAGTGCTTTTATTATACGTCCTTGATGACTAATAAATATATTGTTTAAAACATAAACATCATCATGCTGTACTTTTGCTTATAAACTTCCAGTGGTTCCCGGGCATTACACGGGAAGTGTACCTACCTTGGCAAGCATGTAGGACTCTCCATAACCTGGCCCAAACCTACTTTTCCAGTACTCTTTCTTGCCAATCCCCCTCCACAATCTCTTCACTATGGACGCATTGAAAGACCATGAATTTCTACCCCTTCTTTGTCCATGTTGCTCCCTTTTCTAGAATGCTTACCCCTGTTCTTTATCTAGTGATCTTTTCCCCTCCTTACAGGTCCTTATTCCTCCCTTTGATTTCCTAGGACCCTTAGTAGTTGGTTTTCTGTTGCACTTAAAATAACATCCACATTTTTTACCATGGCTTCCTGGCCCTTGCTTATCCCCCGGCCTCGTCTCCTGCTACCCACCACCTTGTTCATTACACTTTAGCTACACTTGTCTATTTTCAATTCCTCTGAATTTCTAAGTATTTTTCTGCTTTGAAAGAGGCTGATTCTTCCGTGTGGAAGATTTTCCCCCATGTTTCATCTAGCTAGTGTTTACATATTTCTCAGTCACTTACTCAGAGTCACTTACTCAGAGAGACTCACTCTTCCAATCATCATTCTCTCTCCAGTCTAAATAAGGTCCCATTGCTCTTCTCCTTATGGACAAGTTACATTCTGAACAACTATTTATAAGTACATTTTTCCTTTGACCATTTGCCTCCACACAAGATACCAGTACATGCTCAATTCGGTCTTCTGAGAAAATGCTAAATATTGAAGGACTTAGATTATTATTACTATGATGATGATGACAATTATTATTATTATTATTATTATTATTATTCACCCTTCTTTTCTATGTTTTCCCAGGACTTTCAACAATTTCTCTCTGCTTTACACCCATCACATACAATGAGGTTAATAATATTTACAAAATATTTCAAAAATACACACAGAGGAAACACATCTTAGCCTAAAGCAAAACAAGATATCCAAAACTAAGATAACTGTATCTGACCATGGGCACCATTTCCATGTGGGAAGAGGAATTTAATTCATGTCCGCCTTTAGCTGCAACATATCTATGAAAGTTTTTAAGTAAAAAGTTCATAAATACATTATTAGTGTACCATAACACCTGTAACTTTTCTTCACGCACTTATGATTTATCTTAATATACTTCTTTGTGTGGTTAATGGTTTAATATCTATAACTCCCATCATACTCTAAGTTTCATATGGATAAGGACAGTGTCTGTGTTGTTCATCCCTGAATATCCAGCACCTAGCTTTTTTTAGCACAGTGCCTGGCACTTAGTAGACGTGTAATAAATATCTGCTGAATACATACCTGTACTTCAATGCTTATCACATTTTAAAGTAAACCATTTATACACATGTCTGTGTCCCCTACTAGCCTGTCAACATTTGGTTACTACCCTATCACATAGCACAATCAGTCCCTGGTACATTTTGGACACCTAAATATTTGTTGATGAAAAACAAAATTGATGACAGACCAACTTGCCTCAGTGCATTATACTCTCCAGGTGAGCAGTGTATATATCTTTTGAAGGTGCCCTACTTAGCCTAGTATGTCACATAGACTCACAGTAGATATTTAGGCAGTTCATTAACTCTAGAAGTTGGCCCTCATGGTGCTTGGCCTACATTACTCACCTTCCTCTGTCTCTTATAAATCCATTGGCTAATTTCCAGACACCAAGTGAAATGTTTGGCGGCCATGGAACCTTTCATACCTAATGGATTGTTTTAATTTTCATTTCATATTGGATTATTTACTTGTCTGAGGTCTTCTTTATGATTCTGAGTTCTTGATATGAATGATAAACTGTCATTATTTATTCCCAGTGACAAAAAAGATACTTCTTTTCTCCGGAAAATTCTCTCCTCAATTATCCCATGTGGTAATAAATTTTGGATATTCATTTTTGCATAGCAATGGTTTTCAAAGACTTTGACCCTGGGACCACTTTAGATTCTTAGAAATTATTGAAGACCCCAAAGAGCTTTTGTTCATGTGGGTTACCATATTAGACATTAGAACAGAAATTTTAAAATATTTATTTATTAATTCATTTAAACATAATAAGCCCACTGTATGTTCATTTATCACATTTTATGAGAAATAACTATTATTTTACACAACAAAAAAGATTTAGTGAGAAATGTGGTATCATTTAGATTTTTTTCCAAATATCTTTAATGTTTAGCCTAAGAGAAGAAAGCTGATTCTTATATCTGCTTCTGCATTCAATGTGTCGTAATATCACATTGAATGGAAAACGCACAAGATAATGGGAGAGAAAAAGGCAGATAGCTTCTTAGTATTATTATGAAAATAGTTTTGACCTCACAGATCCCTTGAAAGGGTCTCAAGGACTCCCGAGGGTCCCCAGACCACACTTTGGGAACTGTTGTTTGCGGAAATGTAACTATTCTTGTCCCTCTTGTGGGTATATTCCTGTAAAGTATAATAACCTGTATTTCTGAAGAACTTACCTATGGTTGTGTGCAGATTTTCAATACATGAAATGAAAATACTCTTTGCCCTTCTCCAGGATGGAAGGAATAGGCAAAATGTTCCTTTTCTCTCTCTTTGAAGGAACTTTGGGTTTCCTTCTCTGTATGAGGTATTTATATTCCACTGAAAATGTACATAGTGCAAGACAATAGATGACACTTTGCTAAGGGTGAAAATTACAACTACCCTCAGAGAATCAAAATATAGGTACAGTAATAAAAATCACCAAAAACTCCACAGAATGAAGAGTATGTAATAAAAAAGGGGGTGTGAAATTATTTAAAAAAAAAAAAACTGGCCAAGTTGGTTTTCGGCTAGGAAAAAAGAGAAAAATAAGGAACTTGAATAACAATAAAAGCAAAGAAAAGGAAAAGAAGGGAGAGGCATGGGTCTACTTAGTTACAAAGCATTTATTATTTTCCATGTTTGATTCTCAGATAAGTAAACATAGCTTCTCCAACTGGCACACTTTAGGGGATTTAAACAGAACAGATGTTTCTAATTAGATGTAATATCTACTTTTCATATTAGCTCCACCCATGTTGTATCCTGTGAAATACTAATTCTCTAAGATGTTAATAATTGTTTTGAGGGGTGGGGAAGATTTAATGGTCATATACGTTTTCACATAACTGGGTTAAAACAGCGATACAGATTTTCTTACATCAGTACCCCCATACCTTGAATTCCCTCGTGTGTCTAAGAAAGGATTTAGGATATAGTAGGTGTCAGCAAACTTTTTTTGTAAAGTGACAGTAACTGTTTTAGGCTTTGTGGGCTATCCAGTCTTTGTTGCAGCTGCTCAACTCAGAGGTTGTAGCAAGAAAGCAGTCATAGACAACATGTAAGTAAATGCATGCGGCTCTGTTCCAATAAAACCTCGTTTACAAAAATAGGTGATGGGCAGGATTTGGTTCATGGACTTGCCAACCCTAATAGATAGCTTTTCCAAATTGAATGTATTTTTTACTACAGAACTGTACTCCCCCAAATATGCACACATTTGGTTTTTCATGGAAAATCTCCCAAGACTAATGTGAGTAATTTTATTTCTCTCAGATATACAATTAAGATGGTGGTGCTCTGAGACTTTGAATTTCAGAATTGCACAACTACTATGTGCTAGGAACTGAAAATAGAGCATGATCATGATAGACAGGGTCTCTGTCCTCATGGTGTTTGCAAATATTGAGAAACACAGGAAATTGTAATATACCCTGTGACCGACAAATTATGAAGAGCAATGGGACTATATAGGGGCCCTGGTGGTGCAGTGGTTAAGTTTTCAGCTGTAAACCAAAAGGTCAGCAGTTCAAATCCATCAACCACCCCCTTGGAAATCCTATGGGGCAGTTCTACCCTGTCCTATAGGGTTGCTATGAGTTAGAATTGACCCAACGGCGGCAACAGGTTTGTTTTTATTTTCTTTTTTATGGGGCTATATAACTTGGTTGAAAGGGGGGTTAATTAATTGAGGAAGGCTTCATAAAGGAAACAATACCTAACCTGAGATTGGAAGGGTAACCAGAAGCTACCAATATCAAAATGTGGGGAAGGATATCCCAGGTAAAGGGAACAGAGTATGCTAAGTCCTGATGTGGATATAGTACTGGAGTTCAAGGAAGAATAAGTAGTTCAGGGGATTGTAGGATGCAAAGAGAGATGAGGGGAAAAAAGTAAAGCTTTTTGACCCATGTTAAAGAGGTTAGATTTTATCCCGTTGGCCATAGGGAGTTATTGAAGATGTAAGCTCGTGACTGGTCATATAGTAGAAAGATCTTTCATTCTGAAATGTTGAGAATGAATAAGAAGGAGATAAGGTGGGAGGCAAAAACTAATTAGGAAACAGCCTCAGTAATCCAGGCAGAGAGGATGGGAAAAGAAGGCTAGTAGTGGCAATGGGGATGGAGAGAAGTAAACAGATTTGAGCGATGTCTCAGGTAAGAACATGAGGGAGATAGAAGAATCAAGGATGACTCTAGGATCTCTAGTTTGAGAAACTGAAGGCCGGTGGAACCATCACTGAGGTTGGTGGAGAGACAGTCTTGGGCAAGAAGACAATAGTGTTTTGATTGTCTGGGCAGGGCAATATCTAGCTGTGATTGAAAGCAGAAAAACTGTATGAGGTCATATACTCTTCGTTGCATCTTCCACCAGCTGTAACAGCTTTTTGATAGGCTTTACTGATAGATACATCACTCTCCCTCTGAGAGATGCAGGCCCAAAGCATTCTCAGTGTTTTCAGAAGTCTATTCCAGCACCTGTGTAGACAGAACTCAGAATAAATAAATAAATAATCTGGAGAAAGTTCTGGGGTTTAGTCAACTGGAACTAATAAACTTGGAGAATGGAGTTCAATCTGGATCCCCAAAAAAGATTATTCTACAATTTCTTTTTATCTGAGGACTGAATTTGATAGGAAATGTTGTTGTCAGCTGCTGTTGAGTTTGCTTGAGTTCATGATGACCCCATGCACAACAGAATAAAATATTGCCCCATCCTGCACCATCTTCATGATTGTTGGTATGCTTGAGTCTATTGTTGCAGCCACTGTGTATTTTGAGTGTCTTTCAACCTAGGGAACCCATTTTCCAGCACTACATCAGACAATATTATGTTATGATCCGTAAGGTTTTCATTGGCTAATTTTCAAAGCAGACCACCAAGCCTTTCTTCTTAGTCTTTCTTAGTCAGGAAGCACCACTGAAACCTGTCCACCATGGGTGACTGTGGTGGTATTTAAAATACCTGTGGCCTAGTTTCCAGCATCATATTAACTCACAAGCCACCAGAGTATGACAATCTGACAGATAGGTGGTAGTGACAGAAAACAAGGAACATGAATGATGAAAGCCTTGGAATCCTAGGCAGAACCCCTAAAGATTAGGTTTTCTTACCTTGTTTCCTACTACTCTTCCCTTCTGTCATTAAATTCCAAACACTTTGTTCACTTCTTTGCCGTTTGATGTTGTTGTTTTGTGTTTTGTGTGTGTGTGTTTTGTTTTTTTAACATTCTGCCCATGATCCTACCTCAGGACCTTGGCACTTGCTGTATTTTCTACTTAGAGTGCTCTTCCCACTAATATTTGTATGACTTGATCCCTCACCTCCCTCATTTCTGCATTACCTAAAATTAATTCAAGCTTCTATAACACACGCCAAAATCTCAGTGGCTTAACACTTCTCACTCAAGTAAAATTCAAAACGGTTATTTCTGGTCAACAAGAAACTTCCCTCCAAGTGGCCAGTCAGGGACCCAGACTACTTTCATCTTGTGACTCCAGCATCTTTAACATGTGACTTTCAAAATCATTGTGGTTTTGTACATTAGAAAAAGAAAAAGCAAGGAGTATCACCTGTATGTAGGGAGGGTGAAGGGGTTATGAGCCAAGCCTGGAAGTGGCGAGCATCACTTTCAATCACATTCCATTGGTGAGAATGCAGTCAGATAACCACACCCAAATGAGGTTGCCGTGAGTCGGAATCAACTCCACAGCATCTAACAACAACTGCAAGGGAGACTGAGAAATGGCAGCTAAACTGCATGCTTAAAAAAAAAAAAAAGACTCCAGTTATTCAGTGAGCAGCTAGCTAGTCCCTACCATGAAGGCTTTCTTTACTCAAATGCCCCCTTCTCAATGAGGCTTCTGTGATCACTCTCTATAAAATTGCAACCACTCTCCTATTATATGCAATATTCCCTACATTTATCTCTATTCCTTGCTTCATGTTTTTCTCTGTAGCACTTATCACTATATCACTATCTATGTATTTTATTTCTTTACCTTGTCTATTGTCTGACTGCTCCTGATAGAATGTGAGCTCCACGAGGCCAAGGCTTGTTACCTGTATTCACTGCCACGTCACTGGAAATTGGAACAGTTACTGCACTTAATAAACATTCAGGAAATGTTTGTTGCATTGCAATCATACATATACTTCATCTAGAAGTCTCGTCTGGTGGCACATTTACCCACAGATTGACATACTCTATTGTGTTTCCCAACAAAATTCGTCAGAGAATTTTTCCAGAAGAAAGTGATAGAGCTATCAGATGGCTCAACAAAAAGCTCAATTTCAAATAGCCCCCCTGTATACTTGTACATAAAAATCTGAGCTAAAAAAGCAAGGTTAGTATCCAAATTCTCCCTTTTTTGTACTTTTTATTTTCTTTACCATTTATTGAATGCTAACTATTAATTAATGAAGTACTTGTATAAAATTTGAGTTTCTGAGAGCAAATTTAATCCTCACAACCACAGTATGAAGTATTTATTGTCCCAATTTTAAGACAAAGAAACGGAGGCCTATACAGAAAAAGAGTCCCAAGTTGCCCAAGTTCACAAGAGTTCAAGTTTCCTAAATTCATTACTTAGCTAATAAATGGCAGGGCTTATATTTGGACTTCTTTTCGTCTCAGTAATTCTCTCTGCTAAGCTTCATTCTTTTCCTTTCATTCTTCACATCTCACCTCACATAGCTAATCATTTCCTTAATGTTGAGGCATAAATGACTGAGAAGTTTTGACGTGTTATCCTGCTCAGGAGTATTTCACTTTACCAGGGCACAAACTTTAGGCAAAATGAATGAATGTCTAATTGTTTGACATCAAGTGCTGGTCAGCTATGGGAGGCATGTTGGTTTAAAAAGCCTCAGTTCTCATTCTGATGATATCCTATGGAGGGTATTATCTGGTGAAGTTACTATGTGTACCTAAATATGAGTGTTTTTTTTTTTTCTCTCAAGAGAACATCATCTTATTTCCAAATCTTTCTAGAGTTTGTCAAATTATAAGACACTCAGAAACCCTGGTGGCATAGTGGTTAGAAGCTATGGCTGCAAACCAAAAAGTCAGAAGTTCAAATCCACCAGGTGCTGGTTGGAAACTCTATGGGGCAGTTCTACTCTGCCCTACAGGGTCGCTATGAGTCGGAATCAACTGGACGGCAATGGGTTTGGTTTTTTTTTTTTTTTTTTTGGTTTCCATTTATTTTACTTTGCTCAAAACAATAGTACTAAGAAAGACACATTGGCTAGAATTTCAATTGATGCTTATTTTTGTTGCTTATAGAGACCACTTGATGGGGGAGCAAAAGGCAAACCAAAACAAACAAACAAAAAAAAAAACTGGAAGAAAACAAGTTTAGCAACATATAGTGGTTAACTTTGGTGACATAATGTCACAATCTTAAGTGTTGAATGCTATTGTAAGCAAGCTCAGGAAAGACCCATTTTAAAAGCAATTCAGCAAGTAGTTGCATAGTATAGCTTATGGACATATGGCACAGTAAAACAATTGTCTTTACATAATATAAAACTGTTTTATGTAATGTAAATGTCTGCTTGTGGCATGGAATGAAATTTCCAATGAAATATTACACATGGATTCATCAGTACTGTACCTGGGCACAAGGTACGGTATCCATGAGTACAAGTGAAGATGATACTACTGTGTTAGGTGACTCAAAAAATGAATCCATCAGGATGACAACTCTAATGTTGAAGATGCAGGTGAAAAATTTGAACAAAATTGTTGTATACATGCGTGAGAAAATGTGATATTTTAAATTAATATAATTGTATTATATAAAATTTTTAATTAATATGTGCAATCAAATTAATAATTAAGTACTATAGAGAGATAGGAAACCCTGGTGGCATAGTGGTTAAGTGCTACGGCTGCTAACCAAAGGGTCGGCAGTTCGAATCCACCAGGCGCTGCTTGGAAACTCTATGGGGCAGTTCTACTCTGTCCTATAGGGTCACTATGAGTCAGAATCTACTCGACAGCACTGGGTTTGGTTTTTGGTTTATACATAGATAAATGATGATTCTATCTACATTCCTAAAAGTTTATAGGTTAAGCCCAAGCCAAGCCAAACCCGTTGCATCAAGTCAATTCCAACTCGTAGAGGCTCTATAGGACAGAGTAGAACTGCGCCATAGCGGTTCCAAGGCGAGCCTGGTGGATTTCAACTGCCGACCTATTGGTTAGCAGTCCAGTTCTTAACCACTACTCCACCTGGGCTCCGTATTTGGATTTTTGGGGGGAGTATGGAGTACAATAATTTTTTTTTTTTATGGAGTAAGGTGTATATAAGCTTATATGTGACAGACTGACTTGATTTGTAAACTTTCACTTAAAGCACAATAAAAATTATTTTTAAAAAAAAAGAAACCGTTGCCATCAGGTTCGACTCATAGTGAAGGTATAGGCCAGAGTAGAGCTGCCCCATAGATTTTCCAAGGAGCGCCTGATAGATTTGAACTGCCGACCTTTATGCTTAGCAGCCGTAGCACTTAACCACTATGCCACCAGGGTTCCCCATGTATATGGTATTTAAAACTCCTTAGATTCAATATCCTCATTGAGGACATTAAGAAGGCAACACAGAGGATGAATCTAGTATTAAAAGAAATACGAATATGAAAGTATCTAGCACTTCACCTGGAATATTTGGTAGATCCCCCCGTAAAATCTTCCTATGTGACTTGGCAGCCTTTTTCTGATACCATAAGAGCCATCCCATTGCCGTCGAGTCAATTCCGACTCACAGTGACCCTATAGGACAGGGTAGAACTTCCCGTACAGTTTCCAGGGAGCGCCTGGCGGATTTGAACCGCCGGCCTTTGGGTTAGCAGCCGTAGCACTTAACCACTATGCCACCAGGGTTTCCCTAAGACAGTCCTCCAGAAAATGTTCATTAAGAGTTAGTGGTAAATTCCTTGAATTTAACGACACATCGGTAACTCTTCCTTTCTGGTTATGCACATTTCCCGCTATCATGATATGTGCTTCCTCCAACTGCGTTAAGAGCATTTGTAATATAAACGGTAACGGAGCCAGCATTTCAAACAGAAGCCATTCTTCTCAAAAAATAGCTAAATGTATTGAAATGCTTCTAAAAGTAAAATATTTAGCACTTAATTGCAGATGGGTAATGTTAAATACCCCATTCGTTATTATTACTACCACATGCCTGAATAAATCCTACCATAAGCATTAAACAAGAAGGTAAACAAAGAAATAACACTTCATGTGATGAATGCCAGCAACAAGCATGTTTAAACTGTTCTGTCAAGAGACAAGCCTGGAAATGCTAACTGCGTTCCTGTGCTTTTCTGCAATCAGCTGAATACATAAATTCAAATTGCTGCTTTTAAAACTTCAAATTGGGGCTTTTGAAATTTCAGAAAACACATGCACATGGAAAAGCAGGTTATAACAAGGTCCCGGTAGGATTTTGGCACCATCTTTTTTTTATATTTTTCAAAGTATAAAAAACAAATTTCGACAAGAAATGACTACCAAATGTTTTCATATTTTAAAAAAGAAGATGCTGTACTTTTTAAAAAATTAAATCATCAGAAAAAGTTTTCCACAAACACCATGTAACAAGAAATATTATAGCAAAGCGTTGACTTTTTAAGTGATGATATAGTATATCTGGGAGTTCTTGAGCGTTTTCTAAATTAGTATTCGGTTAATATCCATAAGATCATATGCAAGTCAGTCGCTGCCTTTCAAACTGATGCTGAAGGTTAATTATAAAATGCACTTAATTGTTTATAGTGCACAGATGAGTCCCAGATACTCTCACTGTTCAAATAAACTGTAAACATAGAAAATTTAACAGATTTATAGTAGAAGACAGTAATTCTCCACAAACTCATTTATTAATTTAATGAAATCCAAATCCCCAATGAGATTTAGTTTGTATCCTGACCAAATGATTCTCCGATTATATAAGTACATAATAACTTAGAAGAGCTCAGGTGGAGGAGAGAGGGCTTAACCTACCAGAAATTAAAACCTATATTAAAGTTGCAATGATTGAAGTAGTGCATTTCCATCACAAAAATGTGCAGTAGATAAGCAAACAGAGCCCCGATACTTGGAGAAACCTGAAATCCAACAAAGAAAGTACCACACATTAATAGCAAAATTTTATTGGAGGAAAATATCAATTTACCAAAAACCCTTCAACGTCAGAAATGTAAGTCTTAAGTAAATTTAAAATTGATTCAACATTTTTTTTTTAATGATAATATAAGAACCCAGAATAAAGTAAAGGTGAATATCTAAACAATAGTAAGGTAGACACAATTTTAAGAATATCAATGAAAGCAGTAACCTAGACGAAACTGATAACTTTTTATCTTGAAAAAGCAAACAACAGTAAAAATTATTCCCAACAAATGTATTTTTAAATAATGAGAAAGAACCTTATAAATAAATAAGAAAACATTAAAGAAAAATAGGCAACAGATACAGCAGACAATTGATAGTAGAAACTTACATGACAAACACACACACACAACAACACATTTTCGACTTTCCTGTTAACACAAAAAATAGTGTAGAACATCTACGGCAAACGATTTTTCTTCTATCAAATATATAATTCGTAATGCTCAGTAGTGATAAAAGTGTAGTGAGACAAGTATTTTATAATTGTTGGGAATTTATGTGTTCTTATTACTACCATCGCAAAGATACTTAGCCATGTGTTTCTAAATCCTTAACATTCTTATTGTTAACTTCCCTTCGCTCTTCTAAGGACATTATCAGATATATGAACTAAAATACATAAACAAATGTGTTTGTGATAGGGTTATTTATGACGCTGAACTATTGGGAACAAACTAAATGCTTAATAACAGATGAATGGTGAAATATGGTGTACCCAATACATAAGGATACCTTTATGGATAGGTGAATAACATGTATTTTTTATAATTAAAAACTTCCACTAATACAACATGGAGTCCTTAAGTGGCGTTCATGGTTAAGCGTTAACCTCCAGGCCTCAGAAGACAAACCTGGCTATCTGCTTCTGAAAGGTCACAGCCTTGAAAACCCTATAGAGTACAGTCCTACTCTGCACACATGGGGTTTCTATGAGTCAGAATGGACTCAATGGCAACTAATGACAACAACAAATGCAGCAGACATTAAGTATTTCAAATCAAGTTTCTTCTTTCCTTAAAATGAATTGTGAGTCATAATTTGGAAATCATTTTAGCATGTAATAATTTAGTGTTTTTATTTTAACTCCCTTTATTTGAACTTTTGCCCTTCAATTTTCCAAAGTGCTCCTTCATGTTATATATCAGAGGCAATTTGTTTTCCAGGGGAAGAATATTTGGCAATGCTCAGAAACATTTTTGGTTGTCATAACTGGGTGGGCAGGGGGTTGCTGTTGGCATCTGGTGGATAGAGGCCAGGGATGCTACTAAACATCCTAAAATACACATGACAGCCCCCCCAAAACAAAAAATCACCAGCCCCAAATGTCAATAGCGCTGAGACTGAGAAATCCTGCTCTAGTGTAATGACATACTGATGGTGGATTTTAAAAAGCAGAATTTTTTGACCAATTTTAATCTCTTATCTTTTAGAGATTTTTGAGATATTGATATTTGCCTTGTTCAAAGTGAATGGATTTGTCTTAAAAGAAATGATGTATTGTTAACAGCCTTTAAATTGCTTATTTTCTTGAACATGTTGGCCATGTTGGTAGTTTTTCTTTCTTTTTTCAGTTTGCTTTAAAAAAAAGAGAAAGTTTGAGAAACATGTAGTTTGTAACAATTTTATTCTTTTTCCTCCAGGCTAGAAGAACAAAAGAATATTTTGTCAGAATTTCAAAGAGATTTAAATGAATTTGTTTTATGGTTGGAAGAAGCAGATAACATTACCAGGATTCCACTTGAGCCTGGAAACGAGCAGCAGCTAAAAGAAAAGCTTGGTCAAGTCAAGGTAATTTTATTTTCTAAAATCCCCCAGGGCTTACCTGTATAAAGAGGGTATGAATCTATTTTTTAAATGTATTTATTCATTGATTCCCTGCTCATTAGTTTATTTATAATTCTTCCCCAAAGTGTTTTTCTCACAATTTTTTTTGTCTTAACCCAGTGGCTCCCAGCCTGTGTACTTTGTTTAAAAATGCACCTTTTTCCTATGGGTATACATTTTATTATACACATGTGTGAGCTTGTGTGTGTGTGTAATGCATGGCAGTTATTTTTGAAGCTAAATTCAAAATCATTTTAGACTTACTGGAGAATTCCACAGCTCCAATTATTTTCAAATATTAAAGAACAAAATGAAGAATCATAAAATCAAAATCTAAATGGAAGTCCCTTTTTAATATGCCTCTTTAAGCCACATACCTGGAGATTTGAAGAGAGCCTTTATAAAAAAGAATCCCATTTGCTAGGGAAGATCTTAATTGCAAAATCAATGGCACTACTTCAGCTTCTAATTAAAGGCATTCAATTTGCCTGAAGCAATGTTTTGTTTTGGTTTATGTTGTCTGGAAGTGGGAGGCGTGGTGTTGGTTCACACACCATACTGGTTGAATAGACATCCAGCTTATTCAAGTGGCTTTTCATGCCTTCCTACTGTGATGTCTGCTTATTACTAATTACCTCACCTGGCTGACTGGTATGCTCTGGTTGTACAGATGGATTAATTTTCATGGTTTTAGTTTTAGGAAAGCAACCCTTTGGATACGTTTTATTTTAAATTTTGAAGGGAAGGTGAAAGGGGAAAAGAAATGAACATTTAATCATCCCCTAATTTTTTTTTATTATGTGCCAAGGATTAGATGCATTTCCTTCCATCTGCTATTTTATTTAACCTTCATATCAAACTTTCAAAATGATTGCTATTATTCTCATTTTACAAGGTTGAACAATCAAATGGAAATGGAATTGCTCCTTTATCCATGATTCGGTTGGTTTTCACATGTAAATTAGAGTCCAATGGCAGCCATTTATCTCTGTGAAACAAGAAATTTGTAACAAAACAGGGAAAAGGTATAAAAATATTTCTAAATTCAGAAAACAAATATTCAGCATTTACTGTATGCTACCACCACTTGTCTGTCAGTTTGTCCAGCTGTGGTGGCTTGCATGTTGCTGTGATGCTGGAACCTGCGTCACTGGTATTCCAAATACCAGCAGAGTCAACCATGGTGGACAGATTTCAGCAGAGCTTCCAGACTAAGACAGACTAGGAAGAAGAACTTGGCTATCCACTTGTAAAAAATATTGGCTACTGAAAACCTTAAGAGTAGTAGCTTAAAATTGTCCCATATACTGTGAAAGATGAGCCCCGCCCCACCCCCGATGTTGGAAGGCACTCAAAATATGACTGGGGAAGAGCTGCCTCCTCAAGGTAGAGTCTACCTCAATGACGTGGATGGAGTAAAGCTTTTGGGACCTTCATTTGCTGATGTGGCATGACTCTAAAGGAGAAGAAACAGTTGAAAACATCCACTAATAACCATAATGTGGAATGTAAGAAGTATGAATCTAGGAAAATTGAAAGTCATCGAAAATGAAATAGAACACTTGAAGATAGATATCCTAGGCATTAATGAGCTGAAATGGACTGGTATTGGCCATTTAGATTCAGACAATCATATGGTTACTATGCTGGGAATGACAAACTGAAGAGGAACAATGTCACATTCATCGTCAAAAAGAACATTTCAAGATCTATCCTGAAGTACAACACTGCCAGTGATAGGATAAGGAAGACCAGTTAATACGACTATTATTCAAATTTATACGCCAACCACTAATGCCACAGATGAAGAAATTGATGTTTTTATCAACTTCTGCAGTCTGAAATTGACATGCAATCAAGATGCGTTGATAATTACCAATGATTGGGAGAATCTGCTGCAAAAGACCTCTTTCAAGTGTTAAAAAGCAAAGATTTCACTTTGAGGACTAAGGTGACTGATCCAAGTCACAATATTTTCAATCGCCTCATATGCATGTGAAAGCTGGACAATGTATAAGGAAAACTGAAGAAAAATTGACGCATTTGAATTGTGGCGTTGGCAAAGAATATTGAATATACCATGGACTGCCAGAAGAATGAACAAATGTGTCTTGGAAGAAGTACAGTCAGAATGATTCTTAGAAGCATGGATGATGAGCCTTCTTGTCACTACTTTGGACAGGAGGGACCAGTCCCTGGAAAAGGACATCGTGCTTGGTAAAGTAGAAAAAAAAAAAATTTTTTTTTGAGGGTCATCAAAAAAGAAGAAGATCCTCAACTAGGTGGACTGACACAGTGTGTGCAACAATGGACTGAACATAGCAACGATTGTTAGGATGGCGCAGGACCAGGCAGTGTTTTGTCCTGTTGTACATAGGGTCTCTATGAGTTGGAACCGGGCTGAGGGAACCTGATAACAACTATATGCTAAGCATTGCAGTAGGTATTTGAGATTCAAAAATAAAAAGTTTGGAAACAGTACTTTATTTGTAGTTAGTTATGTCATGGGAAAACAAACTCAGTCCACCCTTGGAAATTCATCTTTCCTTAACGTATTGAGTGTCATATTTAGCAATATAACTGATAACTCATTTAAAGGATATCTTTGGTGGCATTCACTTATTAATAAGTACACATTGATTTTCTTTTCTCTTCGGACAAACTAGATCAGTTCTGTCCAATAAAACTGTCTGTGATGATGGAAATGTTCTGCATTGCCCAATTTGGTAGTCACTAGACAGCAATGGGTAGACATATATATGTGACTTTTGAGTACTTGAAAGGTGACTAGTGTGATTGAGAAACCGATATTTTTACTTACTGAGGTAAAATTTAATTAATTTAAAGTTTTTTTTTTATCTCATGTGGCTAGTGGATAGCGTATTGAACAGCAGCTCTAGATGATATCAGTGAATAAAATGCAGTTATTAACATCATCGTGTTTTTGTAGGACTTGGCGAAGGGCATTTAAAGTGTGATGCTGAATGAATAAGAGAAATTTGAGGATGGGGAGGAGTGAAAAACAGGCATTCTGCAATGAAACTGCCCAAGTTTGAATTGCAGCTCTATTGCTTGCTATCTTTGTGTCCTTGAACTTGGTATTTAAACTCTCTGTCTCAGTTGCCTTCTATATAAGATAAAGATAATAGGATCTACCTTATAGAGTTATGATAATATGCAGATAAACTAAAAGAATTCATGCCTACAGATTAGCACAGTGCCTGGCCCTTGGTACACACTCAACAGATGTCTCTTAAGACCATGGTGTAAATTCTCACTCATTGGCGTGTTACGGTAAGGTGTCTAAGCACCTGCGAGGGTGATGCGTTTATTCCTGTTGTTCCATTTGTGATAGTGGTGTGTTTTCAGACTCTAACTCCATTTAGGGCATTGTTTTAGAGCTTATTATACCACCCAACATTTTTCTCTTTTAAAAAAATCTCTTAGGAACAAGATAATTTAGTCCTTTCTAGGATAGGTTTATCTATTTGGGAGTCGGTGTTTCAGTTCACGAGCTCTGCACTCTGTAGAAAATTGTTGGTATTTGAGGTATGTGCAGACCTTCGGTCAAGCTGCTTCATTTTTATAGACTAATCAATAGAGGCGAAGACAAGGTAGTTGGAATTGTGTTGTAATTCATCTTAAACATTGTTGCATTTGTCTGTTTCAGTTACTGGCGGAAGAGTTGCCCCTGCGCCAGGGAATTCTAAAACAATTAAAGGAAACCGGAGGAACAGTGCTTGTAAGTGCTCCCATAAGCCCAGAAGAGCAAGACAAACTTGAAAATAAGCTCAAGCAGACAAATCTCCAGTGGATAAAGGTTAGACATTAACCATCTCCTCTTGTCACATGTGTTAAATGTTGCATGTGTTCCTATTTGTTTTGTTCCTTGCGTGCTTTATGGGAGTGGCGTGTGTGTGTGTGTGTGTGAGTGATTTGTTGGGATGGAAAGAATGGTGATGATTGTAGAAGATGGCACACTAATGACCAAATGCCAAAATGTACACCACTATTCTTTGCATGAATTAGTTCAAATAATTAGACTATAACTGTGATGAAGTGATTAATTCAATGTTCAGGTATACCTTGACAGTATTTAGCAAGATGGAGGTAACCAATTTCACCAAGTCTCATAAAATCAAAATTACTTATTCTTATCTAAAATGGCACTGGGTTTGTTTTATCTAAAATGTGTTTAATCGATAATTAATGCCCAATAACCCCACACCCAAAAGTGCTTGCTCGTATGCTAGACTCATTCATTCATTCTTTCATTTACTTCCTTAACTTGTGAGTCTTCAACTTTCTATCTTGTAAATTTTTTAAATCTATTATTGAAAATGTTTAGCAAAATAATATATACTTATTTTTTAAACTAAGTGATGTTTATGAATATATAATAAATGTAAACCAATTGATTCATCCCCATTTAAAAAAAAAACCCTTTCCTCACTGTAGTGCAGTGGCACTTTTGTACTCAAACGAGCAGTTATGTATGAACATACTTCTGCAGTCTCTATTTTCTTCTATTCGATTACGTCTATCTTTGTACCAATACCACAGTGGCTTACTTTTAATCATTTCTTTTTAATTGGGATCTAAAGCATAAACTCTCCAACTTTGTTCTTCTTATTGAAGATTACCTTAGCTATTTTTGTATTTTTAGATTACCAAATAAATTCTACAACCGATTTGTCAGTTTCTACACAAAGTCTGACAGGATGTTAATCGGAATTGTGTTGAATCTGTAGATCAGTTGACATCTTTACAATATTGAGTCATCCAGTCTTTGAACATGGTGTATCCTCCCTCCATTTATTTAGGTATTTTTAAATGCCTTTTTAGCAGTATTTGAAGTTTTCAGTTCAGAGGTACTACACATGTTTTATTAGCTATAATGCCAGGTATTTGATGATTTTTGGTTCTACTTTAAGTTTTAAATTTTATTTTCACTTTGTTGCTGGTGTATAAAATGTAACTATTTTTATATATTGAACATGCATCCAGTGACCTTTCTAAATTTACTTACTAATAGTTTGTAGAATATTTGGGATTTTTTAAAGAATATTTTATTGTGTTTTTGGTGAAGGTTTACACAGCTTTTTAGGTTCACCTTCAACAATTTCTACGCAAATTGTTCATTGACATTGTTTACATTCTTTACACAGTGTGAACTTCTCATTATTTTTGTTCTGGTTGTTCCATTCCAATCTTTGGAGTTTTTTATGTATACAATTATGTCATTATCAAATAAGGAAGTTTCTCTCTTTTCAATTATTATTTTAAAATGTCTTTTTCTTGTTTTATTGCACAGGTTCTAAAACACTGTCAAATAGAAGTGATATTGAGAAACTTTGTCTCATTCCCTATTCTTGAGGTGGACAGTTTTCTATAATTTGTCATTGAATATGGTGGGTTTTATAGAATTTACAGATGAAGGGATCTCCCTTTATTTGCAGTTTGCTAAGATTTTATCATGGATAAGTATTGCACTTTGTCAAATACTTTCTCTGCATTTATTGAAACACCTATGTTATTTTTCTCCTCTTGTGTGAACATGGTGAGTTACAGTTATTGGTTTTTGAATGTGAAGCCACTCTTGAATTCCTGAGATAAACTCTATTGGTTATGTGTTATATTGGTTATGTGTTATATTGGTTATGTGTTATACTCTTTATGGATTGCTGGATCCAATTTTCTAATGCTTTGTTTAGGATTTTTGTGTCTTAGTTTGTGGTAGATATTTACCTGTATTTTATTTTCTTCTAATATCTTTGTCAAGTGTTGGAATCAATGTTAGGCTGGCCTCTTAAAACAGGTTGGGCAGTATTCCCTCTTTTTTTTTTTTTCTGGAAGAAATTGTTGAAGATTGGTATTATTTCTTCCCAAAGTGCTTTAGAGAATTCAATTATAAAACCAACTGGGCATGGCATTTTTATTGTGGGAAAGTTTTTAATGATGTTGTAATTTATTTAATAGATATAAACAAACAAAATCAAACCTGTTGTTGTCAAGTCGATTCTGATTCATAGCAACCCTACAGGACAGAGTAGAAGTGCCCCATAGGGTTTCCAAGGACAAAATAGGCTGACTGAGAGCCCTAAGACTTGGGCGGATCTTGTTGACTGGAATGTTTTACTGACGTGTTAAAGCAGAGAGCAGTTCTCCTACTGAAGGATAACTTCAAATGTGATAATGAAGAGAATTTTATTCTTAGGGGCTAATGCCAGAATTCCAGCTTCCCTGGTTCTCTCCAGGTGCCAAGTTCAATTTCTTTAGAAAAGCCCCACACAACCTTTGTTTGTTTGCTTTGATTTATGTTACTATGGTCTAGGCAAGACCATCTTCCACAGTATATAAATGGTCATATCTGTATTTCTAGAAATCTGGTTAATTTTGTATTAACCCCCAATCATGTTACTTCTAACTATCCATTTAAGTAAACCTTTTAGATTTGTTCTTTTTCATTTGAACCAGATAAACTTTTGGTCTTTTTCCAGATATGTTTGCCATGTAATGCCAGACATTATTAGTCATTACTATAAATGTGGAGATTAAAAAGGAGAAAATCAAATAAAACTAAAGCTAGCTTTTCCATTCCTTGCTTAAAAATGGCAATTTGTCCTAATCAATAAATTTCTTATCATAAGATGATTCATAGATTGTTCTAGTAGTGACCATTCAGTCCTGCCCTGAGTATAAATTTTATTTTTTAACTAAAGAAGAGCATATTTTCTTAGAGGTTGTTAACATATTGACTGGTATTTATTGGGCCAGAAAACTGTACTGTAAAATGTGTAGTAGGAATGATAGTAATGATAGCAAGAAAGCAGTTGTCGAATTAAAAATTGCAGGAACCGTTGGGGCTTTGACTTGCTCCTGATGCTCTCCCATAAAATATACTTGGAACGTAATCCATGCAGTTCTTAATTTGATAAATCTGTGAGCTAAAATTCTATGAAACAAGAAAATGGTGTTTGTTTACTATGATGCTAGATAACCCGACTTGTCTTAGATATCCATGAATTTTGGGAGTTTTCTTTACGTAGTTAATGATTACATTAAAGCATTTTTTCATTCATCAATTCATTCACTCAACTGCCTAATAAGTTGTTAAAGAGCTTGAGGCTGAGAGTTATGGGGGAAGGAGTAGTAATTGCAGATGTATAGCATAAGAATCTTTGACTTTGCCTCCTGCAATGTCACACTGACATGGTGGTTATTATTAAATGATGGGTCATGAGTACATTTCTGTTTTCCCTTACAGTCATATATATATATATATATATATATATAAAATGGTCACCTTAGTTATGAGAACAAACATCAGGTTCTTAAAGAAAGGCCTGACACATGATAAGTACTCAATGACTGTTATTATAATTACCACCACTGTTCTTATCATCAGCAGCATGCTCATCATGGCATTATCATCTACCCTTTTGACACCTCAATGAAGTTCAGAAGTTGGTCCTGTCCGAGAAACTCAATCATCATTATTCCCAAATTACCCACTCTTTAATGGAAATAAGTTGGTAATAATATATGATTTTTAACTTTTCGAAGTATTGGAATTTCAGGCAATGCTAAGAATATGAATCAGACCAAGCCAAAAACCAAACCCGTTGCTGCTGAGTCGATTCCGACTCATAGCGACCCTATAGGACAGAGTAGAACTGCCCCATAGGGTTTCCAAGGAGCGCCTGGTGGATTCAAACTGCTGACCTTTTGGTTAGCAGCCGTAGCGCTTAACCACTATGCTACCAGGGTTTCCATGAGTCAAACAGTTTAAACTAGAAACAAAGAAAATGTAAACAGGAGTGATTTAGAGGCAATTCACTATGGTGATTAATAGTGAGGCTTCTGGATTATGGATTCTGCCCATTACTAGCTATGTGATCTCATACCTACCCTGTCCATACCTCAAGTATGACATCCACAAAATTCAGACTATAGTTGAACACGTCTCCCCACAAGTTGCAGTGAAGATTCCACGAGGTCGTACATAGGAAATGCATAATGCAAAAGCTAGCACAATGTAATTGCTCAAAAATGTTAGCTTTACAAAAATGTAGAGATAATACTAATATATAAAAATGTGAAGACCAAGCACAGAATTCTTGTTGAGACACCTTAATCAAACAATTATAAATATGGCTTGTGGAGAGAAAGGAGAAATATGTGTCACCATTATGAATACAGGAGCTGAAAGAGAGAAGGAGAGCTAGAGTCACCAGGACCAGAAAATGACCTGAAGGGAAGGCAATGCTCCCGTATTCCACTGATCTCATTGTGCTCATTCTCTATGACCAATTATTCATTTCAGATAAAATGTGTAGGAAAATGATGGATTTTCACCTGACATTGCTTAGAAATCCAAGTAGTCCAGCATTGTTTTCAAACACCACCATTTTCACTTTTTAAGTGTGAGCGTAACTTAAGATGACCTTCCTAATGCTGTGCATCTTTTTTTTATACAATTTTTATTGTGCTTTAAGTGAAAGTTTACAAATCAAGTCAGCCTCTCACCCAAAAACCCATATACACCTTGCTACACACACTCAATTACTCTCCCCCTAATGAGACAGCTCGCTCTCTTCCTCCACTCTCTCTTTTCGTGTCCATTTCGCCAGCTTCTAACCTCCTCCACCCTCCCATCTCCCCTCCAGGCAGGAGATGCCAACATAGTCTCAAGTGTCCACCTAATCCAAGAAGCTCACTCCTCACCAGCATCCCTCTCCAACCCATTGTCCAGTCCAATCCCTGTCTGAAGAGCTGGCTTTGGGAATGGTTCCTGTCCTGGGCCAACAGAAGGTCTGGGGGCCATGACCACCAGGGTCCTTCTAGTCTCAGTCAGACCATTAAGTCTGGTCTTATGAGAATTTGGGGTCTGCATCCCACTGCTCTCCTGCTCCCTCAGGGGTTCTCTGTCGCATTCCCTGTCAGGCCAGTCATCGGTTGTAGCCGGACACTATCTAGTTCTTTTGATTTCAGGATGATTTAGTCTCTAGTTCATGTGGACCTTTCTATCTCTTGGGCTCATAATTATCTTGTCTCTTTGGTGCTCTTCATTCTCCTTTGATCCAGGTGGGTTGAGACCAATTGATGCATCTTAGATGGTGGCTTGTTAGCGTTTAAGACCCCAGACGCCACTCTTCAAAGTGGGATGCAGAATGTTTTCTTAATAGATTTTATTATGCCAATTGACTTAGATGTCCCCTGAAACCATGGTCCCCAGACCCCTGCCCCTGCTACGCTGACCTTCGAAGCATCCAGTTTATTCAGGAAACTTCTTTGCTTTTGGTTTAGTCCAATTGTGCTGACCTCCCCTGTATTGTGTGCTGTGTTTCCCTTCACCTAAAGTAGTTCTTATCTACTATCTAATTAGTGAAAGCCTCCTCCCACCCTCCCTCCCTCCCCCCTCTCGTAACCACAAAAAATGTTTTCTTCTCAGTTTAAACTATTTCTCAAGTTCTTATAATGGTGGTCTTATACAATATTTGTCCTTTGCTGAGCATCTTTTTAAGCAGCCCAGTCACCTGACTTTATTTCAGAAACCCAGGCAGAGCATACTGGAATTCTGCACTGCTTCCCTTCCCCATACCTTCATTCTTAATGTTGGTTTCCTCCATTTTGGCAGAGAGATGAAAAGCCATTTATAGAAAGTTGCATTACAGCCAAACAAACACTCAGCATGAATAGTAAGGCATGTGTGCAACAAGTCATTTCAATCTAAAAGTTTAAACATTTGCCACTATGTACAAATAGGCAGTGTGTATCGGTTATGAAAACCTGTCACTTAAATACGCTGTCAGCAGACTTTATTAAAAAGTAAGCTGATTTCCAATTAAAAATAGATATGACTATTCTTGGCAAACTTTCTTGCCTCGCCTCAAGGAAATTAAAATGAAGAAGAGTATAACGATGAAGAGAAAAACAAAGGAGGAGAAAATTTTCATAACTCTTGACCTTCCATGTAACATTTTTGAAGCAAGCTTTTTATTGTCACAAAGGTGTTTGCCCTATTTAGCAGTGAATTTTCGAAAGGAGAAGAAATCGAATAATAAAAAGGGATTGGGTAATATAAAAGGTTTTTTCCTTCCTTTTATTTCTGCGGTGTCTTTGCTTTGGAGTGACTAGATTATATAGTTTCAACCCTGAGACAAGAGGAAGTTTCCTTTCTTTCTAATAATTCAATAATCTTGAAATGGCAGTAAGTGGTGTCTTTAAGATGCCAACTCCTTAAACTGATATTGAAAAAGAAATGAAGATTAAAGGCCATATTTAAGAGCACAGATTGTAAATTCTAACCCAGTTTCCTTTATTATATCACCTGCAAAGCCAATATGCTATGCAAAAAATAAAATAACAGGGCTATTTTTGGGAAAGGTCAGGATCATACCAAGAATGAACTTTTCTGTCAAATCTTTATACTCGTACATCAAGATGTGTGAGTTTATGTACCTAAAAGAATTTAATAGCTAAATTCTGACTACTATATCCCTGTCAGCTGACCCCTAGTGCTTCAAACCATAGAAGAGGGACGCTGAATGCTGGGTTGGTTGATGTATTCCATTTTTGTCGTAGACCACCTGCCAGGGCATATAACAGATCTGTAATGGGTTTCTTACCTTTTATTGTGTAGAAAATGGATTGATAGATTAGGCCTGGGGCCAGTGAACCGTAGAACCCCAGGCTTGTGGGAAAGAGTTTATCACTCTTTGATGTTATTTCTGTCTCATGTCAGCAGAAAAGGATGAGCTAGATTATCCGAGAGTAAGCTGGATGCCAAAATCAGCATTCCCCTCATTTATCTACCTCATACTTCAGAACAAGGCCACGGAACTGGTTATGAAGGGCTGATAAGGGCCTGGAGAAATTTTGTTTTGCTGCCTTTTAATTTGCTTGCTGATATTAGAGCTAATTAGGAGACATCAAAGAGACAGTTTTGTTTATTGCTAGAGAAAATCAATCTGTTTTGCTGGAGAAGTAAAAGTATTGGAGCTGAAGGGTGTGATTATAAATTGTGCAGATTTTCAGTTATCACTGGGAAAGGTATAGTCCATCTTCAGCATGGTTGACCAAGTGTGGAGGGAAAGAGGTGGACCAGAAAATGGACCAGAATCCAAAGTCATCACAAGGGTATTTTAAGAAAACTCCCTTTGTCCTGATGGTTTCCATCTATAGGCAACCTATGAGTTGGTGATTACACCTTAAACGCAGCCTAAAAAAATATATATATATATTTTTAATGTAGGTGGCACATTCCACCTGTCCATGGTGTAGGTAACATCAACAGTTTTAAATACAGCAGTGATTCTTGGACTTATTCAGACTTTTATAAAAGAATGAAGATTCTGCAACTCAATCACAATTGAAGTGACTGTCGTGAAGATTGCTTTTTGCTGTGGCTATTACTGCTGTTACAAATCCTAGACCAGTATGATTATCTTCTCAAAGCTCCTTTATTGTTTTATTTGTATCAGTCATGTGTATCTTTCTGTTAAAATCATCGATGATGCTGGTGAAGGGAGAGAGAAAAATTAATTTTCTGGTGCTATATAGGTCCTCATTCATAGGCAACAAGTAAAAGACAATGCAGGAAACAGGAAGATGAATAGAAATGACACTTTATGGTCAAGGTTTTATAGAGTTTGAGAGTAGGTGAAAATTATTTTTAAGGACTTAAATAATTAGGGAAGATAAAGAGATTTACATCTTCACCATTTTATAATGAAACTGAAATGCAATATACCTAAATCATCATTTCTACTTTGGGTGAAAATCTGTTATCATAAAGATACCCGTTTCTGATTTCTTACTTCGTTCATTTGTAGTTAATTCTGAATGTGGCTTCTAATACTTTGGGTAACAACTATCCCCACTCCATCTCTCCACCTTCGACTCCTCATCTCAGTGTGGGAAAGATCACTAAACTTGCAGTTAATAACTCGATTCCAGGTCCAGGTTCACCACTTGCTAGCTCGTAACTATGGGATGTTTATTTAAATATTTTGGTGCCTCAGTTTCCTCATCTGTACTGAATCGGAATTGACTAGATGACAGGGGTTTGGTTTTTTGTTTGTTAGTTATGGTACAGTGATGATGCATTGCAGGACTTGTTTGTCCATCTCCCAGGGTCCAGTGAATTTCTAATGGCACAATACATACTATAACTTTGTTAAGAGGAATTAAATTGTGATAACTATACAAGGTACCCATTGCCTTGAATCGATTCTGACTCAGCAACCCTATAGGACAGAGTAGAACTGCCCCATAGGGTTTCCAAGGAGCAGCTGGTGGATTTAAACTGCTGACTATACAAGGTTTTGTTTTGTTTCCATTGCCATCGAGTAGATTCCAACTCATAGTGAACCTATAGGACAGAGTAGAACTGCCCCAAACGGTTTCCAAGAAGCACCTGGTGGGTTCAAATTGCCGACCTTTTAGTTAGCAGCCGTAGCTCTTAACCATTATGCCAAAAGGGTTTCCATACAAGGTAGGTACCATAGTATTCTAATACAGACTTGTGTTCCAACACGGACAGTAGTATTTCTCAAAATTTAATGTGTACGTGAATCCCCATAGGATCTTGTTAAAATGTGAAATCTGATTCAGTAGGGCTTGGGTGGGACCTGAGATTCTCTCTTCCCAGCACCTTCCAAGTGATGCTATTGCTCTGATTCTTGGTCCACAAGTTAAGTGGTAAGGATATAGACGATAGCTGTTAAGAATTTGTGTATGAGTTGACCACCAGTGGTCATTGGAATGTGTGGGCAGTGTATTCTGAGATACTTGGGAGAGGTCTTTTCTTTTAAAAGCTTTTGGGTCTTGGTACATGTGAAGCACGTCTATCCAACCCCAGGTAACACATTTTCACCTTTGGCAGAATACATGAATGCCTTTAACTTATTTATACCTTTGAAACATGGTCCTTTATGGGGTTTGTAGCCCTGGCATGCCCTTTCCATATCCCCCGTGGTTTTGGGTATATTCGATTCCTTTCCCTTGATATGCTGTGTATTGCAAGAGGCTGAATTTTGCCCACCTTATTCCCCAGGCTTCCCTGTCCACCAGCTTCTGGATAGAGTTAGCCAATGGGGAGCATTGGCAGGAGACTGGAGGGCATTCGGAGGGGGAGAATCCAGGGTATTTCTTTTCATCTTTTACTTTTTGGGGGGCAATGGTTGGTACAGAGTAAGTAGGCAATAAATACTAGCTATTTTTTTTATTATATTATTAGATCTTCTACTAATGATCTTTTAAAATCATTTCTTCAATGGTTGCTCCCAATAGTTTGCTATAAATTTTTGTACAGGTGCCTTTGCAAAGGATTGAGACTGGTTTCCTCATTCAAAATCAGCGTTTTTTGTTTTTTATTTTTTTTAATTTAGGACTCTGCTGTTAAAGAACTCTTAACTGCGCCAACCTTACACCCATTTCTGGCCTTCCCCCATGTATTGGTTATATATTGCTACAATAATGTTATGTAACAAATCACCTTAAAACTTATTGGCTTAAAATAATGACCATTTATATTTGCTTACAAATTGTGGGTCAGCTGGGATGTTCTGCTGATGTGGGCCAAGTTCAGATGATGTTGCTAGGAGTCACTCATGCATATCTAGTCCATTAGTGGGTTGGCTGGGGCTGGCTTATCTAAGATGAGATCAGCTGGGTTGACTCACCTCTGCTCCATATGGCTTCTCATCCTCTAGCTGGTTAGCCTGGGCTTGTTCTCCTGGAGGAAATAGTATTCTACAAGAGAAAGCAGAAGTGAACAGAGCCTTTTGAGTCCTAGACTTGAAAGTGGCTCATTGTTATTTACACCGTATCCTATTGACCAAAGCAATTCACGAGGTCAGCCCGGGTTTAAGGGTGAAGGAAATAGGTTGCACCTCTTGATGGATGGGTCTGTAAAGTCACATTGCAAAGGGATGTGCCATACAAGGAGGCCATCACTGCAATCAGTCTACCACATCCTGTTATCGTGCTTCCTACTCATCTCAAGATGAAAGTATTCACTTAGGACACATTACTATGGATTCAGATTTCTAATAATCTAATCTGGTCTCCTAGATATTATTAACACTGTATCAACACTCTCAAAGGCCAACAGTCTTGAGGGTCAAAAAGATCATCAAAGATACTTTACACCAAATTTTAATAGAGTGCTAATAATACGCAACAAGGAAACCCTGGTGGCATAGTGGTTAAGTGCTACGGCTGCTAACCAAAGGGCTGGCAGTTCGAATCCACCAGGCGCTCCTTGGAAACTCTACAGGGCAGTTCTACCCTGTCCTATAGGGTCGCTATGAGTCAGAATCGACTCGATGGCACTGGATTTTAATAATACGCATTCATTTATTAACACATTCAATATTCTTAAATTTTATTTCATAGTGTTTTTGGTGAAAGTTTACACAGCAAATTCGATTCCCGTTTAACAATTACTATACAAATTGTTCAGGGACAATGGTTACATTTTTCACAATATGTTAACATTCTCATTAATCCCCTTCAGGATGTTTAGTTTCCAGTAACCTGGTTTCCCTATGCTCTTACAATTTCATCTTTGCTTTAGAGTAATTGTTGACCATTTGGTTTCATATAGATGATTTTTTAAAAGTGCACAGTACTCACTGGTAATTTGCTTTATTTTATGAGCTAACCTGTTATCTAGCTAAAAAAAAAAATGTTCAATATTTATTTATTAAGTATCTCCAATGTGGCAAGTATCATGCTAGGGAATAAGGATAGAGTTAGGAACAAGATAGATACAATCCCCGTCTGTATGGACCTTACATTTGGTGGGGTGGTGGGGGGAGACAAATATTAAGACTAATTGTATTATGGTGCTGTTGCTGATGAAAGGGGGGAAGAAAAACTAAGTGTATACATAGAAATGCAGCTGTTCTCATTGACTTTTTAGATTTGTTATGTTGTAGACTGAGCTACTATAATTAAGAGTCTCCTGAAATTCAATGGCTCAAACAATATAGATGTTTGTGTCTTTCTCGCATAATGTCAAGCCTGGGTGCATGTGCTCTGCTCTAAAAAGTTATCCCAGAAACCCAGGCTAGCAAGATAGCTCTGCTATCCCCAACATATTGCTTCCATTTAAGAATCTCCACATTGGTCCATTCTTCTGGTCACCCTAGTATTCATGCACTCTCTTTCCCACCAATAGAACATACTCACCACTTCCCCAAGAGAGACCACCCAAAAGTCCCATCCACTTACTGCATGCAGCTGAAAGCCCATTGTTTCATACTGACAACGAAGTGCAGTCTTCTCCGTCAGATCCAGATGGGACTCCTCATGGTCCAATAACCTATAAAATAAAAATCATGCTGTCTGCTCCTACCAGAACTAATTTATAGTGGTGGAGCAAGAACAGGTCCAAAGACAAGAATAAGTACTGGACCATCTCTGTAACATATGGATTGTGAATCCAGTGCTTTCCCACACGCGTACCCACCAATCTTGCCTGAGATTTCAAACAAAAGATAAGGAAAATGATATAATAGAGCTTCTTTGAAGGGGAGGACGATGGGAATGAGAAAGAATCAAGTTGCTTTCTGTTTGACCCCAATATCTAAATAATAATTGCTTAGATCAATTTTCTGTGGAAAGTGCCACAGAAAGTACAATGTGAGGTCATTTAACGGGGGGGGGGGTTGGCTGAAGAGGATGAAATGGTTGTTTCGGGGAATAGACACACACATAGTAGATAATATGATTTGGTTTGAAGACAAAACTCATTTGAGTTCCCTAGTTCTGTATATGCCTATCTAAAAATCCTTACCCAAATGACTCGGGGTGAAGGGCAGCCTTAGTCTAGCTCCACAGAAAGTTCACATTTTCTTTCTTTAAATTTACCTCTGACCTGAATGCTGAACTCTTCATTGATTTATTCCTCACCAGGATCCAGAGTCATTATATTAATCCTGGAGAAGACAGAGATGCCACTGCCTACACTAACAATTTACGTAATTGTTTTCCTGTAATTAGATGTTAATTAAAATGAGAAAGGAGTAGTGATGGTATCTATAAATGTAATAAGGAAAGAAGAAGAGAAATCGAATAGGGTGGGAGAGCCCAATAATATATCACATAGTCTCACATAAGCAGTTCAGAATAATTATTTCAATGAATGAAAATTTTAAAATTCAGTTCTACTAGGCTTTGGAAATTTTATTTTCATTCCTAGAGAGTTATACACATTTTCTAGCCCGCATGGTTCAAATTTTGGTTTTGCTCTTTCATTCCTAGAGAGTTATACACATTTTCTAGCCCGCATGGTTCAAATTTTGGTTTTGCTCTGTTCCAGTTTTCTATACTATATAATAAACCACCCTAAAGATTAGTGGCTTAAAACAACAAAGATTTATTGTTTCTTATAATTCTGAGAATTGACCATGATATTCTTCTGCTTTACATGGTGTCATCTGAGGCAATGGGAAAGCTGAAAAGTTCAAAATGGCTTCACTCACATGACTGGCAGCTGGCGGTGACTGCCAGCTGGGAGCTCAGCTGGAGCGATTTGTCATGAGCCTCAGCTGATTTCCATTTGGTCTTCTCCAGGTGACTCCTGGGACTTCCTCACAGCTTGGTGGTTGGGTTCCAAGAAGAAGCTTTCCAAAAGAACAGCCCCAATTTTGAAGCATTTATCAAGCTTCTGCTAGCATCATGCTTGTTAATGCCCCATTGACCAAAGCTAGGCACATGGCCAAGCTCAAAGTCAAAATGAGAGAGGACTACACAAAGACATTAATTCTAAAAGGCACGATTCATTGGGGACTACCAAAAGTAACAGCCCATCACACACTCCTTACTATCTGTGTAGCCTTCCTGTGCCTCAGTTTCCTCCTCTGAAAATAGGGACAAATATGGCACTAACTGCCAAAATAGACTGAAAAATGATACGTTAGACGAGTGGCAGTACACGGTAAGACAACAATTAATATTAGTTATTTAATTTTTTTTTATTTATAATACTTTTTTTAGTATTATTCCTATATACCTAAAAAAAAAGTAAGAGTTTCCCAGATAGTGACACAGCTGTAAAGCAGCATTACATTATAAGCTTCTACCTTAAATGGCCTTCCCCCCAAGCACTTCAAATGTGTCATTACTGTGTGAGACAATCAGCACAGTGTTCTGCAAGGCCTGGTTGAATCTAATAAGAGCTACTGCTAGTCACAAAATTCCAAGCAAACAAGCGTCTTTGTATTTGGGGAATACTAAGGCTTCAACAGAAACAACAGTTTCTTGGTAACTTCCTCTTCTGATCCTGGATTTCCAGTCCCCCTGTACTCCAGCTGTGGCTATCTTCCAACATTATCTCCCACTTGTCATTTTCTCTAAGACTGCCATCTCAACCCACCCAAAACCCTGCCATCCCAACAAGACTGCCCAATTTTTCTCCCATTGTCTTATGCTCTTCCTTTCCTCTTCTTCCCTGCCGGGTCCACCTAGAATGTCTATCTCCTTTCCTTCCCCCTTAGGCCACAAATTTCCAAAGCTGATCTCTTTTTTTTTTTTTTTTACCCCCATGAAGCCTGCTTTGATGCCTCCAAACAGAACCCATCCTGTCCTCCTGTCCTGTCACCGTCAACAGCAGTATTTCTCTCATGACATTCATACTTTTTTTTTTTTTTGGTGTTTATTTATTTACTTTAAATTTTTATTGTGCTTTAAATGAAAGTTTACAAACCAAGTCAGTCTTTCATACAAAAACTTATATACACCTTGCTATATGAGTCAGAATCGACTCGACGGCAGTGGGTGGTGGTATATACTCCTAGTTGCTCTCCCTCTAATGAGACAGCACACTCCTTCCCTCCACTCTCTATTTTTGTGTCCATTTGGCCAGCTTCTACCCCCCTGCCCTCTCATCTCTTCTCCAGACAGAAGCTGCCCACAAAATCTCATGTGTCCACTTGATTCAAGGAGTTCATTCTTCACCAGTATCATTTTCTATCCCATTGTCCAGTCCAATCCCTGTCTGAAGAGTTGGCTTTGGGAATGGTTCCTGTCTTGGGCTAACAGAAGGTCTGGGGACCAGGACCTCTGGGGTCCTTCTAGTCTCAGTCAGACCATAAAATCTGGTCTTTTTACAAGAATTTGGGTTCTGCATCCCACTGCCCTCCTGCTCCCTCCGGGGTTCTCTCTTGTGTTCCCTGTCAGAGCAGTCATTGGTTGTAGCCAGGCACCATCTAGTTCTGGTCTCAGGCTAATGTAGTCTCTGGTTTAAGTGGCCCTTTCTGTCTCTTGGGCTTATAATTACCTTGTGTCTTTGGTGTTGTTCATTCTCCTTTGCTCCAAGTGGGTTGAGACCAACTCATGCATCTTAGATGGCCACTTGATAGCATTTAAGACCACAGAGGCCACTCTCCAAAGTAGGATGCAGAGGCATTCATTACTTTTTACCTCACATATGGTATACATTTTTTAAAATCATCCCTACTGTATCAAGCCTGCATTAGACTGTCCAGAGAGAAACTTAATCATATTTTGGAGTCTTCCCCACTCCCTGAGAAAGTTCAAGAGTCCTGAGAGTATAGGCAGTAATAACCAACCAAAACCAAACCCAGTGCCATCGAGTCGATTCCGACTCAAAGAAACCCTATAGGACAGAGTAGAACTGCCCCATAGAGTTTCCAAGGAGCACCTGGCAGATTTGAACTGCCAACCGTTTGGTTAGCAGCCATAGCACTTAACCACTACGGCACCAGGGCTTCCATAGGCAGTAATAGATAACATGTATTTATAGCTTGCTGTGTGCCAGACATTATTCTAAGTACTTTGTATTATTGGAAGGAAAATAACCTATGAACACCAGATAGCAATGTGAAACAAAGTTTAATTTCTTGCTTACCTGGCAAGGGAGAATCTGGTAACATACAAAAGAAGCAATAAATATTCTGTAGTAAATTGATCATTGTGGTGCTGATGGCTTTGGTAGTGAGTAAAAAATTATTTTTCTCAATAAATTTGCATCCATATCCTTAGGATAAAATAGAAATTCCATCCCTATTTTTGTGCCTTTGGGAGGATACCTCTGGCACCAAACTCCCAGGCAAATGCCACCATCTGTGTGATTTCCCTCCATTTGCCAATGTAGGCACAGCAGGGACCATTAGGTTAACCTTTTCTTTCACCAGCTTCCTCTCAAAATAGTAAACACTTTGGCTGTTGTAAAGCTCTAACTCTAATCCAAAAATGCAAATTTAAAAAATCTCTCTGAGAGCATAATGATTGAACTGTTATTATATCACATTGTGTTGTATTATGGGTTTATAAAATATGGCTCTTCTCTTTAATTTTTCTAATAGGTATTAGAAAAATTAAAGAGAAGCATTATTTGTTGACATTGACCAGGAGATTTTATGATTTAAGAGTAAGATGATAACATGAGTTGTTCTAAAATGGCGTGATTTTTCACCTTCTGTGATACTTGATGGTCCTAATACTCACCTAGGTATCTGATTCAATGGTTATATTGGTTTGTACTCTTAAGTGACAGAAAGGCAAGTGACAGAAAATCTGTCTCAAACTGACTAAAATAATAAATGTCATCAGAGCTCTGATTCCAGTTTCCCTCAGTTTGATGGGTTCCACCTTTCTGTGTTGACCTATCAGCTTCATCTGGCTCCCATCATGGTGGCAAAAATTGACTTTACCAGTTGAGGGTCCAGATCTGCAGTCTTACTTTTGCAGAAAACTGTCTCTTCCCTTTTCCGCAAAGCATCCAGCAAAGATCTCCCTGAAACTCATAGCCTGAATTAGGTCACATGCTCATTCCTGAGCTAAATCAGGCCTCATTACTACAGCTAGAAGTGGCTAAATCTCAACTCAACTATGTAGCTACAACACAATGAAGGTGGGTAGGTAGAAAGTTTCCCAAAGGAAAGATAGGATGGATGGACGGATGGACGGACGGATAGATGGATAAAGAGCTAGAAATAGAGCTATAGGAAGGAGGGAGGGAGGGAGGGAGGAAAGGAGGGAGGGAGGGAGGGAGGGAGGGAGGGAGGGAGGGAGGGAGGGAGGGAGGGAAGGAGGGAAGGAGGGAAGGAGGGAAGGAGGGAAGGAGGGAAGGAGGGAAGGAGGGAAGGAGGGAAGGAGGGAAGGAGGGAAGGAGGGAAGGAGGGAAGGAAGGAAGGAAGGAAGGAAGGAAGGAAGGAAGGAAGGAAGGAAGGAAGGAAGGAAGGAAGGAAGGAAGGAAGGAAGGAAGGAAGGAAATGAATCAGGAAAAGGTAACCAAATAATATTTACTAAACATTGTTTAGACCTAATTTCTAATTACTAGCACTTGCTTCTCTTTGCCTGGGGCATTCTCTGCTTGTGTTTGGGGTAGGTCAGAAGTGTTGTTGTTGTTAGTTGCCGTGAATTCACCTTGGACTCATGGAGACCTTATGTATAACAGAAGGAAAGTTGTCAGGTCCTGTACGTACCATCTTCATTATTGTTGATATGTTCGAGTCTATTGTGTGGCTATTGTGTAGTGCCATCCTCCCTAAGGGCTCATTTTCCAGCACCATGTTGAACAATATTCTGTTGTAATCCATAACGTTTTCACTGGCTAATTTTTAGAAGTAGATTGCTACACCATTTTCCCTAGTCTTAGTCTGGAAGTTCCATTGACACCATGGATGACCCTGCTGTTATTTGAAATACCGGTGGCATAGCTTCCAGCATAACAGCAACACACAAGTCACCACAGTATGACAAAAAGACAGAGAGGTGGTGGATAGTAACACCCCTTTAAAGCAGCAGTTTTTGGATAACTATCCCAACTCTCTTACCCTCAGGTCTGGTAACTCCAAGGTGTGCATCCTGTATCTACCAGAGTTCCCAGAAAGGATTAAGCTTCAATTGCCCACAGTGGTAATTTGCTTGCTAACACACCCTTTAGTGGCTGCCTTCTCTTCCCTATCTCACTTCTCCAAACTCCATTCATGTGTCCTGATATCACATTCCAAATAAACTACTTGAGCTCAAATTCTTGCTTCTGTGGGAAATCCAAATTGAGACAAGTGTCTTCTATATGCAAACCTTAAGGAGATGACTTTGGATATCGATTGAATCAGAGTTCTGTATCATTGTTTTTCAACTTTATGTTATGTTAAGGTAAAAGGGAAACCCTGGTGGCATAATGGTTAAGTGCTATAGCTGCTAACCAAAGGGTCGGCAGTTCGAATCCACCAGGCGCTCCTTGGAAACTCTATGGGGTAGTTCTACTCTGTCCTGTAGGGTTTCTGTGAGTCGGAATCGACTTGACGGCACTGGGTTTGGTTAATGTAAAAGATGTTAACTCTTTCTTCCCTGAAGTTTTCTGTTTCTATTTCTCATGCGTTCTGAGTTCCCAAATAAAACATGGCCACAACCGTGGAAGGGAATAGAATTCAGGGTAAATGGCCTATTTTAAAAGGTCTAAGGCTAAAATGTAGATCTGAAATAGAAATTATAAACAATGGTAGATGTGAGCTTAAGGTAGAATGTGAGATTGGAGGGGAAAATTGCTCGGTTTCACTGCAATCAATGGAGCTGGTTATCAAGAAATTCTAGTCAATTGTGTGCGGGGAGATAGAAGACTGACATTACTCAAGGAGACTTTTCAAAAAGTTCACTATAAAGTTTTTTAAATTTGGATGAGAATGTGTTTACTCAATATAATGATGTCAAAATATTGATAACACAAATATAGGCTTAAAGGCAATTTTAAATTAAATGTGTCACTTATCTCCACTCGGTTAGCGAAGGCGATATTCTATTCTTTCACTTCCAAAATCTTCCAGGCTGAGGAAATTTCTCAATATCTGTCTTAGGTGCAAGTGCAGAATTTCACAATTTGATGGGGAAAAAAATCACTTTTTCAGAAAATGCATTACGTACCATCTATAAGACATGGCATAAGTCTTATAGAATGGAATTTACACTATGAAAAATACTTATTTAGTTTCAGAGCATTAAGGTCTTATGGCTCAATTTAAAATTGATTTCAAGATTTTACATGCTTTTCAAAACCTCAACCAACCTTACCCTTTACGTGGAAAGGGCATACAAATATTATTTTTCATTTCTATAGTATGCATTCCTCGATAATTTTCAGAACAGTTAAGTCCAACATGTTTTATCATCTCCATGTTGTGTTGTACATTCAACCTCAATTCCCATGTTGCCATTTATTCTGTTTTTCCTCCCCTTCCTCAATCTTATACTCTCGAAACCTGTTAATCCCCTTTTCTCTTTTTTCCATCTCCTTTCTTGTTCCCTTGCTCCCCTCCCTTCCCTTTTAATTTCTGTTCTCTTTCATCTGAAATCCCTCTCTTCTCCTTTTGCTAGAAATTATGTTCTTACTTGTTGAAGAGTAAATTAAGTGATTCTGTACTTTCCTTCCAATCTCCCACATGCCTGAGTTTCAGGACTGAAAATCAAGCATTTGGAATATCAACTTTAATTCTCTCCTTCAATGAAGCTTGACCGTCATTGCCACAGTTAACTCTTCCCAGTTCAGAAGTATGGCAGTCGAAGATAATATTGTTGCAAAAGAAAAGCAAGCACTGGAATTTAGGCCTTTATTGCTTCCTTGATTTAATTTTAAATGGTTTAGTTGTTCTCCTGTAGCAATTCAGCACACTTTATAAGGTAGTGTGCTAATTGGGGACCTGTCACTCAGGTGTGCTCGTAAGTTGAATAAATAAATATAAAAGCATCCACATTAACGGGCACCATTGTTTCCACTGAATGAATGATTCCAGATTATTTAATAGTATTCATCACTCACATGCTCTGTGTCAGATACAGTGCTAGAGACTGAGGATACAGTGATAAAAAAGGTAAGGTAACTAAATGCAAGAGGCTCACATGTTTATGGAGGAAACTGGAGCATGCTTGCTAACTATAGTAAATTCTAGTATGCAAAAGAATAAGTGCTGTATACCAGTTGCCCTTGAGGTGACTGACTCTCGTAGACCTTGTGTGTGTCAGAGTAATACTGTGCTCCAGAGGATTTTCAATGGCTGGTTTTTTGGAAGTAGGTCACCAGCCCTTTCTTCCGAAGTGCCTCTGGAAGAACTTGAACCTCCAGCATTTCAGTTAACAGTCAAGTGTGTTAACATTTTGCACCTCCCAAGGACTTCAAATAGAAGTATAAGCACAAAGTGTTTGTCGTTGTTAGCTGCCATTGGGTCAGCTTCCGACTCCTGACAACCGCACGTGTCACAGAGTAGAACTGCTCCATAGGATTTTCCTGGCTGTAATTTAAGGAAGCAGATTGCCAGGTCTTTCCTCCACAGAGCTGATGGGTAGGTTTGAACCACCAATCTTATGGTTAGCAACTGGTCACAAACCACTTTTACCACCCAGGCTCCTAACACAAAGCTATTGAGGCAGTAAATTGATGCTGGATAAAAAGACAAAAGATATAGCAAAATGCCAAGAATTGTAAAATTAGGCGGTGGATTTATGGGTGTTCAGAGTATTCACAGTACGCTTTTGGCAATTTTTATATATATTTGAATATTTTCCTAATACAATAATTATGAAAACATTAAAAAAAAAAAAAAACTATGCCATTTCAGAGAAAGGAGAGAATTTATGCAACAGATTTTGTCCTTCTGGGAAAACTCTGGAAAAAAAGATAATAAAACCATCCACCTGGGGGTTGACTTGAAAGATGACAGATTGGAGGTACTTCCTTAGAGGAAGTACATGAGGAAGGCCTATCTTTGCAACTGACCTGGTCCTAGAAAATTGAGGAGTGATAGATACCTGGACATTCAGGAACCCATGGTTCAAACTAAGTCCTCCTCATATAGACATTGATACCTCCTTCCACTGGTATTTCTCAGCCTGTCTCTGACTTAAATGGAAAGCTGCACCCCTTCATGGCAGATGTGAGGACCCCACCATATGCTTTGTGTGGACCTTTGATCAATTAGTAAGACTGCATAGTTTTGTGCTGGTGACTCAGAGCAGCATCTTCACTGACTCCCTCCCATTTCTCTGGATATTATGAGGCGAGGAAGAGGCTACGTGCCTGGTAGGTGCTGTTGATTCTTTCTGTATAAATTGATCCTTTGATTAATTATGAATATTTATGTCTACATAAAGAAAGACATAAAAACTTAGCTTTTCCCACATAATCCCTATCAACTTCTAAGAGTTACTTGGGGTTAAATTTCCTTATACAATCTAATCATCACCTGCTTTCATTAACTTCAGAAAATCTTTAATTTTTATGAAAATAAATTAGAATGAACGTAATTGCAAAACAACTGCAAGCACTGGAGAAACTGTTATTTATTATTTATCATAATATTTTCACAGGATCTAGTATCAACTCACATCCATGTTTGTAATAAGCTGAATAAAACTAACAGAGTGGATAGGCAAGTACTTTTAAAATTACACTGTTATTTGAACATTAGTTTTACTTTTAATGAGGTCCCAGAAGTTGTGGTGACGGGTTTGTGGTGACTCTTTTGCTCCCTTAGATTTAGCCATGCTGGTGACTCACCACATTCATCTATCTGCAAATCAGCTAGCCAGAGCAAGTGTGCAGTAGATGGCTGTGGAGCAGAACTTTTCCTTCAGAAATGCTGACTGCTTCATATTGAGATACCATCACAGTCTTGGCCTGACTAGTGCTATGCTCTAATCAACTAAAACAGCCCTGTTTAAAAAAAAAAAAAAAGTATATAGAAAGCTAGACATAAAGGCTATAAATTGTTGTATGTTATAATCTCACACAAAAGTGTTAAACTTTCTAAATGCTAAAATTAAGTATGAGATCACCTTCCAAACAGAATATTTAAAAGAATAATCTATCCCAAGTACACGGAAACATAGGGATGCTTTTTAAAAACTGGGAAATACTAGAGAATAGTCCTTTGAATGTGAAATGTCTCTTTAATAAAATGATTTCCCACTATCAAAAATGTTTTAGTATGGCTATAACATTCATTTTTTGTTTAACAAATATTTTATTGTAATTCCACTATATACAAAATCAAAAACCCAAACCAACTGCAGTCGAGTCGATTTCAACTCATAGCAACCATATAGGACAGAGTAGAACTGCCCCATAGGGTTTCCAAGGCTGTCAATCTTTATGGAAGCAGACTGCCACATCTTTCTACCACGGAGCAGCTGGTGGGTTCAAACCACCAAACTTTCAGTTAGCAACCGAGTTAACCACTGTGCCACCAGGGCTCCTAAAATTAGAGCTAAGTACAAAAACTGAATTCAAACAATTTGACAGTTGAGTTGGTAAGAAAAAGCCCCCGTACTTGAAATTTCTCTTAGAAAGAAGTACATTGAAAATCCATAATCAGGTATTATATATTTCTGGAGATAATTTTCATTAGTCTTCACAGTAAAACCCTTGACTCATCCATCCGTGTGCTGGTCTTAGATTAAGGTCCTCATCAAGAAACTTGGGGAAATCTTTCTGGCTTCTAAATAGGCTGGCATACACTTCCCATTTACAAGTGTACTGGTCACATGTATCACAATAAAGTTTCATTATAAAAAAATAAATTGAAGAGAGAGAATGAAAGCGAGGTGAGTATAAGAATTTGCTATGCCACCATCTCTCAATGTCCTTCATTGAGTACTTCCCACAAATTCTTCAAGGCCATTCTCTGCTTGGATGGTGAGGTCATCTCATCTCACTGCTCTCTGCAATGATGCTGGCAGCTAGTTGTTTTTAAACTTTTGGGGGCCACAAACTCATTAGGAATATTGATGAAAAATGTGATCACACACCAACTGAGTGTTTAATAATGGAAAAGGTTGACATAATTTCTTATATGAAGCTTCGTTCTTGACTAGAAGTAGAACCAATATCCGTTGAATATGGTGACTGAATTCTCACTCAAACCTTTTAGCAGTAGGTTTGGATATCTCTTCCTCAATCACTCCCCTTTTCTAGCTACTAAAAAGATACCTCATTTGTTTGCCAACTTTCCTTACCATCTAGAATTCAAACTCAAGCACAGAACTCACTGAATTTCTGGAAATAATATACCTGCTCTATCTCTCCATGACAAATCTTCCTCAACCATGCCAATTTAAATTTTAAAATGCTAGCAAATTTGTTTTTGTATTTTAGCAGCCGATTATGATTTTAGCAGAGTTGATCAAATTTGGACTTTTTGAAGAATGAATGAGAAACACTCAATGAAACAGATATTATTAGGAAAAAAAAGTGTTTTTAATGAGAAGCATTTTTTAATTAAAAAAGATGCTTACTTTAGAAAATAGATTAAAACGTGCCTATTTTTTCACCCAAAAGAACCATATTTAAAAATTTTTAATGACTCTGAGGCATCATTTTAGCTAAAAGCAGGCTTAACAGATTTTGGCATTCATCTTTTGTAAAGTTGTGGAGAATTTTTAGAAGGACCATTTGCAATCACAGCAACAGAAAGCTAACTTTTCTGTTTGAAATGCAAGATGCTGAAAAAAAAAACAAGAAGATTAAAAATATTATTCTTCTTTATCATGGTCCTACTTAAAATTTAAGAATGAATGTTACAAATGTGAGCCAGTGTAGGAAATTTTATTTTATTTTTTTAATTTCATCTGAATGAATATAATGAATATATCTGATCTCTTCTTTCTGAAATTACAACTTTAAAAGTAGCCGCCATTTCCCAGTAACTCGTTAAAACACATTCCTTTCCTACAGTTGCGATACTCCTATAATGAAAGCCGTACATCTCCACAATTATACATACATATCACATCATATCATATTTGCCTCTTAAAACCATATTTGCCTCTTAAAACACTTGTAGTTATCGAAAGCTGCATAACAAAGTATCACAAATTTCATGGTTTAAGACAATATATATATTTTTTAATCTTATAGTTTCTGAAGGTCAGGAGTCTGTCTGGGCTTGGTTTATCTGAGTCTTCTGTTTTAGGTGTTGACCAGGCCTGGGGTCTCATTTGAAGGCTTGGCTGAGGAAGGTTCTGCTTCCAAGCTCACATAGTTGTGGCAAAATTGACTTTCATGTGGTGTGTTGAACTGAAGGTCACAGTTCCTTGCTATGTGTGCCTTTCAAAGCCAGGAAGAAGGAGAGACAGCTATTAAGATGGAAGTCACAATCATGTAACCTGATCACGGAAGTGGCATCCCATCACCTTTGCCATGTTCTGTTTGTTAGAGGCAAATCACAAGTGTTTACCATTCTCAAGTAGGAGGTGGTTTCAAAAGTGCACAATTACTAGGAGGTGGGGATCACTGGGTGCTTTTCTTAGATTCTGCCCACCACAGATTCTTTCCCTTGATATATTGGCATTTGAAAATTCAGCTAATTCTTTAGAATTCTCCAAAAAGATATTTTTTATGGTGGTTATAGAAGCACTATTTTTAGCATTAGGGAAATGTTTGAATAATGGTTTATGTGAAATAATATTTTATTTTAAAAAATTGAAGTTGATCCTTCCATATTTTGAAAAGTATGTGAAACTTGGGGGAACTAGGTTGTCATGGGCCAGAGTACAGATATGATTTGCATCGGATTATGACAGGTTTTCTCAATGAAAGCCTATGAAGCCCAAGCCACCTAGCCTTCAAAATAATAGGCAATTCAAACTCATTTAGCTTCCCTGAAAAATTTCTCATGCTAGTTTAAACTTTCATATGTTAGCATATGGTATTTTCTTTTTATAAAATAAGTGTCCATGAAATGCCAGTTATTTTTCTCAAGAATATTGCAGCAATTATTTCCTAGTAAAATCTAAACATGTCCTGAAATAATTTTTAATGCTCTCGTTTATGTAAAGAACCCCACACTGAAGTAATAATGGTTTTTATTTTCTAGTTACTAAAGTTCTCATCATATTAATGAGGAGCTTTGCCTCCGCTAATGAAATTTTATTGCAAAAATTTGAAAAATATAGTGCTAAAGGTTATCTATAATGTAATATTAAATATATATTTTATTTGTATAAAAAGAGATTTATATTCACATTTGCTTTCAGTATTCACAGAAGAATTTTCACATAGATTTTTTTTTAAATAACTGAGTTACAGCTTTGAAGTGGGGGTGATAGGGAGCAATATTTATTATTGTGGCAATGATTCTCATCCTCTATGTTTTTCAAATGGCAACTTCAATATGTTTAACATTGTTGTTGTTAGGTGCCATCGAGTCGGCTCAGACTCACAGTGACCCTATGCACTACAGAACGAAACACTGCTCGGTCCTGTGCCATCCTTACAATCGATGTTATGCTTGAGTTCGTTGTTGCAGCCACTGTTTCAATCCACCTCGTTGAGGGTCTTCCTTTTTTCCGCTGACCCTGTACTCTGCCAAGCATGATGTCCTTCTCCAAGGATTGATCCCTCCTGACAATATGTCCAAAGTATGTAAGACCCAGTCTCACCATCTTTGCCTCCAAGAAGCATTCTGGCTGCACTTCTTCCAAGACGGATTTGTTCATTCTTTTGGCGGTCGTTGCTATATTCAATATTCTTCGCTAACACCACAATTCAAAGGCGTCAGTTCTTCTTCGGTCTTCTTTATTCGTGGTCCAGCTTTCACATGCATATGATGTGAATGAAAACTCCATGGCTTGGGTCAGGCACACCTTAGTCTTCAAGGTGACATCTTTGCTTTTCAACACTTTAAAGAGGTCCTTTGCAGCAGATTTGCCCAGTGCAATGCGTTGTCTGATTTCTTGACTGCTGCTTCCATGGCTGTTGATTGTGGATCCAAGTAAAATGAAATCCTTGACAACTTCAATCTTTTCTCTGTTTATCATGATGTTGCTCCAGTCTAGCACCTACTCCTGAACTAGGAAGCTATTGACCCCCAGTAGGCGTTTACCCACTAAACCCACTAGAAGTACGGCTTCTAAACACGTCCGTCCTCCTAGCCTCAGGAGTGACTATTACCTGAGCTCATCACAGCCTAATGGAAGGAAACCGTAAACCAGTTGTGAGGATTTTTGTTTTCTTTATGTTGAGGTGTGATCCATACTGAAGGCTGTGGTCTTTGATCTTCATTAGTAAGTGCTTCAAGTCCTCTTCACTTTCAGCAAGCAAGGTTGTGTCATCTGCATAACACAGGTTGTTAATGAGTCTTCCTCCAATCCTGATGCCCCATTCTTCTTTATATAGTCCAGCTTCTGGTATTATTTGCTCAGCATACAGACTGAATAGGTATGGTGAAAGACTACAACTCTGACGCACACCTTTCCTGACTTTAAACCAATCAGTATCCCCTTGTTCTGTCCAAACAACTGCCTCTTGATCTATGTAAATGTTCCTCGTGAGCACAATTAAGTGTTCTGGAATTCCCATTCTTCTCAACGTTATCCATAATTTGTTATGATCCACACAGTTGAATGCCTTTGTATAGTCCATAAAACTCAGTAAACACCCTTCTGGTATTCTCTGCTTTCAGCCAGGATCCATCTGACATCAGCAATGGTTCCACGTCCCCTTCGGAAACCGGCCTGAATTTCTGGCAGTTCCCTGTCGATATACTGCTGCAGCCAGTTTTGAATGATCTTCAGCAAAATTTTGCTTGCATGTGATATTAATGATATTGCTCTATAATTTCCACATTCGGTTGGATCACCTTTCTTGGGAATAGGCATAAACATGGATCTCTCCTAGTCAGTTGGCCAGGAAGCTGTCTTCCATATTTCTTGGCATAGACGAGTGAGCAACGCCAGCACTACATCTGTTTGTTGAAACATCTCAATTGATATTCCATCAATTCCTGGAGCCTCGTTTTTCACCAATGCCTTCAGAGCAGCTTGGACTTCTTCCTTCAGTACCATCGATTCCTGATCACATGCCACCTCTTGAAATGGTTGAACATCAACTAATTCTTTTTGGTATAATGACTCTGTGCATTCCTTCCATCTTCTTTTGATGCTTCCTGCATCGTTTAATATTTTCCCCATGGAATCCTTCACTATTGCAACTCAAGGCTTGAATTTTTTCTTCAGTTCTTTCAGCTTGAGAAACACCGATCGTGTTCTTCCCTTTTGGTTTTCCATCTCCAGCTCTTTGCACATGTCATTATAATACTTTACTTTGTCTTCTCGAGAGGCCCTTTGAAATCTTCTGTTCAGTTCTTTTGCTTCATCAATTCTTCCTTTTGATTTATCTGCTTGATGCTGAAGAGCAAGTTGTTTCAAAGTCTCCTCTGACATCCATCTTGGTCTTTTCTTTCTTTCCTGTCTTTTCAGTGACCTCTTGCGTTCTTCATGGATGATGTCCTTGATGTCATTCCACAAGTCATCTGGTCTTCGGTCACTAGTGTTCAGTGCGTCAAATCTATTCTTGAGGTGGTCTCTGAATTCAGGTGGGATATACTCAAGGTCATATTTTGGCTCTCGTACACTTGCTTTGATATTCTTCAGTTTCGGCTTGAACTTGCATATAAGCAATTGATGGTCTGTTCCACGGTCGGCCCCTGGCCTTGTTCTGACTGGTGATATTGAGCTTTTCCATCATCTCTTTCCACAGATGTAGTCAATTTGATTTCTGCGTGATCCATCTGGCGAGGTCCATGTGTATAGTCGCCATTTATGTTGGTGAAAGAAGGTATTTGCAATGAAGAAGTCGTTGGTCTTGCAAAGTTCTATCGTTTGATCTCTGGCATTGTTTCTATCACCAGGGCCATATTTTCCAACTGCTGATCCTTCTTTGTTTCCAACTTTTGCATTCTAATGGCCAGTAACTATCAACGCATCTTGATTGCATGTTCGTTCAATTTCAGACTGCAGAACTGATAAAAATTTTCTATTTCTTCATCCTTGGCCCTAGTGGCAGGTGTGTAAATTTGAATAATAGTCGTATTAACTGGTCTTCCTTGTAGTCGTTGGATATTATCCTATCACTGACAGCATTGTACTTCAGGATAGATCTTGAAACATTCTTCTTGACGATGAATGCAACACCATTCCTCTTCGAGTTGTCATTCCCAACATAGTAGACTATATGATTGTCTGATTCAAAATGGCCAATACCAGTCCATTTCAGCTCACTAATGCCTAGGGTATCAATGTTTATGCATTCCATCTCATTTTTGAGGATTTCCAATTTTCCTAGATTCATACTTCGTACATTCCAGGTTCCCATCATTAATGGATGTTTGTAGCTGTTTCTTCTCATTTTGAGTTGTGCCACATCAGCAAATGAAGGTCCCAAAAGCTGTACTTCATCCACGTCATTAAGGTCGAGTCCACTTTGAGGAGGCAGCTCTTACCCAGTCATCTTTTGAGTGCCTTGCAACCTGGGGGGCTCATCTTCCAGCACTATATCAGACAATGTTCTGCTGCTATTCATAAGGTTTTCACTGGCTAATGCTTTTCAGAAGTAGACTGCCGGGTCCTTCTTCCTAGTCTGTCTTAGTCTGGAAGCTCAGCTGAAACCTGTCCTCCATGGGTGACCCTGCTGGTATTTCAATACCAGTGGCATAGCTTCCAGCATCACAGCAACACGCAAGCCCCCACAGTACGACAAACTGACAGACACGTGGGGGATGTTTAACATAGCTGGTTTTATAATGTTTCCAATATTCTTGACAAGAGTCATGAATATTTGTTTATAGTTTAATCTGTTCTGTTATTTGCACAAAATATCCAATTGTTAATTGTAAGTCAGTGCTGTCCAGTTCGGTAGCTCTGATGAGATGCCACATGAGCTCATGAAGTGTGTCTGGTCCAAACTGACTGTTAAATGCTCACTGGATTTCAAAATGTAGTGCAAACAAAAGTAAAATGATTAATAATTTTTATACTGAATACAGATTACAATGCTAACAGTTTGAATGTATTAAGTCAAGGAAAATATATTAAAATCAATTTCACTTGTTTCTTTTTACTTTTTTAAATGTGGCTACTAGAAAATTTAAAATTACGTATGTGACTCATGTTATATTTCTATTGGACAGCATTAGTCTATATAAACCATGGCATAAACAGTGTTGAGAGAAGTAATAACCTGGGCAATAGTCTCTGAGGAAGAGAAATTAGATCAACCTTACAACATGCATTAGCCTCTAAGTTACTTAGAATTGAGTACTTCTTTTTTGTTGGGAATAGCCTTTTATTCAAAATCTGTGCTTGATGTAACCAACCACTGAATTTCTTTTGGACTTAGAGTGCTAGGCACCTAAAAGTTGCTCTAGAAATTTTTATTGAATGTTTGTGATATGAAAATCAGGTACATTTTCCAGCAGCAATATTTATTAGTAGCAAAACTGAGTGTTAACTAATATTCGTCACCTACTCAGCAAATTGGAAATCCTGGTGGGGTAGTGGTTAAGTGCTATGGCTGCTAACCAAAAGGTCGGCAGTTCAAATCCACCAGGTGCTCCTTGGAAACTCAATGGGGCAGTTCTACTCTGTCCTATGGGGTTGCTATTACTCGGAATCAACTCGACGGCAGCAGGATTGTTTTTTTGTTTAATTGGCAAAGTAATACTGCCCTTACATTGGTATACCTGCCCTCAACTCACTGGTTTAATAAGCAGTGACATCAGCTGCACCATAATCTCCTAAATTTTTCAGAACTTTAGTTTATAAGCCACTATATATCGTGCAAAGCGCTTCCAAATATGTTAGCTCTTTTAAGTACCAAAATATTGTCTCCTTTATTGGGAGGAGGAAATCCAGGTTCAGCCAGGTTAACTGACCTTGTTTAAGGTCAGCATGTTGCTAAGTGACAGACAATGTTCACTTTCTCACTGGACTTTGAATATCAAAAGAGGTTTAAAGGATTAACTTTGGAGAGCAAGAGTTAAGGGCTGAATATTTTATCATGTTGCCAGTCTTAATAATCACCAATTTGATACTAAGGTTGTTAGTCATTTCTAATGAAGGGAAGTTAGTTTGAAGGTGGTTGATGGATTGTTGATTGCCAGAGATATTAGTTTTCACATATAAGCAATTCTAGTAAATCCATCTAGAGGAGAAGGACTCCCTGTTAAGAACTGAATTTTATTTTAGAAAGTTCAATCTGGTGGCAATGCAGGGGTTGAATTATAACAGGTAGAAACGGTAGGGCTGCAAGCTAGTGTGAGATTTTCCTAATAGCCCAGACAATAAGGGCCTGAACTAGCCTCCTGCTGTGGGAATGCCAAGGGCCAGACTGGATATAAGAGATATTATGATTCGAGATAAAAGGGGGCTTGGGAGTGAATTGAAGATGGCAGAACAGGAAACAGGATGACAGGGAAGTGTAAAGTGTAGGTACTTTGAGAATGTGGGCACAGTCCTACCAAAGAGGAAATGGGTTTAGAGAGGTTAACTGGCACAACTGATACAGGATAGCTCAAAAGTCCTAAAGCAGACCATTAATATGAGGTCTTCCAACTCTTAAGTTGTTTTACTACGTTACACTTGACTTCAATTTTAAACTCAGTAAATTTGAGGTGAAAGGAGATTGATAATGGGAACAAAATGTTAACACAGAAGCAGTTTAATTTTCTTATTACTAATGGACATTGCAGTTTGTGTGGAGTGTGACAGGAATATTTGTACTACTGGAATCTAGGCCTTTATTTCCAAATCATAAGTATAAAAATTAGGTTTGTTTATCAGTCTCTATTACAGATTTATGGAATTAGATTCTCTGGTATGGGGCTTGGATACACACATTAAAACAAGACAAAGACTCTTAATTGATTTTGCTATGGGCTCTGGCTAAGAAAATTATGATTAAGAAAATAAACCATTGCTCTATGGAATATGTTTACTGTCACAATAAAAATTGATTAAAAATAATTTTGTAGGCTCTTCCACCTTTTAACTCTTAAAAAAAAAAACTCTTAGAGACAACAAAATCCATATTTTAAAATCACTGTTGTATTTCAGAAATATATTTACCCTTTATTTTTATGTTATTACTTTCTTCAATTTTCATCACATATTTGTTCATCAATTGGTTATGATGGACTTCACTTTCTTCCAATCTTACAGATGAGATTTCTCCCTCCAAAAATCGATAGAAGCCTGCTGATTTTATTTATTCTAATATGAAGACATATAAAATGAATGTGGCCGAAAAAGGTTTTTTAAAAGTAAGCCTGTTTTTCAAAAGCCTAGATTGTCAATTGAAGCGGAAAATTATATTCAGTGCAATGGATTTATGCATTGTTTTAGTCTTCTCCAACCAATTTAGAAATGCGCTTTCTTATAAAACTGAGATTATAACAAATCCTGTGCTAAGCAGCTGAAATAATGTGGCTATGCCAAGGTCATATCTTGAAAGTTTGGAGGAACACACTGCGGTCGAATATAAGTTTATGAGTGTACTCCAAATAATTTTCTGGCATATTCCAATAACCCAGTGTTTATTGTTACCTAATAATAACTTAATTTTTACTGTACCTTTGACAATTTTTCATACATATTCATTGCTTGAAAGAAATTAAGCAGACATTATTCTAAAGTCAATATTGAGTCTGCTAATGAAAATGGTTAAGTTAATTAACTAAATGGCAACCCTCACTGAACTTATTCAAAGCTATTTCCCCTCATGATGTGTTTTCCTAAAGAAATGATGCATAAAAACTAAACTTCTATTCTCTGTTTTCTGTGTAAGCCTCTAATTTGTTACTTTGTATGTTCAGCCTGTTGCATGATGAGATCACCTAAGTTATGAGATCACCTAAACTTGATGGCAGCAGGCAAAAGATAAAACCCTAAGGCATTATTTAAACAGTCATTCCTTTTCCCTGATGGAGCAGTGGTTGAGAACTACTGCTGTTAACCAAAAAAGGTCAGCAGTTCGAATCCACCAGCTCCTCCTTGGAACCCCTATGGAGCAGTTCTGTTCTGTCTTGTAGGGTTGCTATGAGTCAGAATCTACGGGATGGCAATGGGTTTGGGTTTTGGTTTGGTTTCCTTTTGAAAAGAATTTGTAAAATGTTGTCCTATTGGAGATTCAGTGTATTGTTTTGAAATTTTAGAGCAAAAACAAAATTAAACTAATGCATTTTCCATATGCAAAAGCAGTCTTAAATCATAGATACCAAAAACCAAAACCGAACCCAGTGCCGTCAAGTAGATTCTGACTCAAATCATAGATAGATAACCCTGTATTTTACTTTTGTCAATGTTTCTGTTTACACATCCATAAGAAATAATATAGTTTTAAAACTTCCATTTTAATTGTGCCTATTTTTTTTAATATTTTTTATACCAAATTGGTTATTGTTTTATATATTCAAAAATGGTAAAAGTATAAGCAGAAGTGGATCTAGGTTTTGTGGAGCTTGAAGCATAGTCTACTTTGACAGGTTTCTTTAAATCAAAGAATGATGGTGGTGTTGTGTGCCATGGAATCGATTCTGACTCATAGTGACCCTATATGACAAAGTAGAACTGCCCCATAGGGTTTCCTAGGATGTAATCTTTATGGGAGCAGATCACCAGGTCTTTTCTCCTGTGGAACTGCTGGTGGGTTAAGACCACTGACCTTCTGTTAGCAGCCCAGTGTTTAACCATTGTGCCAGGGCTCCTTAAACCAAAGAATACAAAATGACAAATACAAAAGTGGTGTGAACATGAATATTTATTTACAAAAAGAAAAGAAATCATGACACATTGCATACTTTAAAAAAGCTGACAAATACCACACTTATTACAAAACTGAGAAAAATAACTGTTTTATTAACTGTTTCTATAATATATGACAAAAACCTGGTGGTGCAGTGGTTAAGCACTTGGCTGCTAGGCTGCTAACCAAAAGGTCAGCAGTTTGAATCCACCATCTGCTCCTTGGAAACCCTATGGGGTAGTTCTCCTCTGTCCTATAGGGTCACTATGAGTCGAATTTGACTCCATGGCAATAGATTTGTGTTTTGTATAATACTAGTATGTAAACTCATTGCCATCAAGTCCAGTCCACTCAAATAAGGAAAATGCGTGGCTTGCAAATAAATCAGGGACTATTTATCCTTTCCTTCTGGAAGAAGTTGATAAAGTCTTGGTTTAAGTGTCCCTAAGAGCAGAACCGGTGGCGTAGTGGTTAAGAGCTACAGCTGCTAACCAACAGGTTGGCAGTTCAAGTCCACCAGGCGCTCCTTGGAAACTCTATGGGGCAGTTCTACTCTGTCCTATACGGTCGCTATGAGTCGGGATCGACTCGACTCCAGTGGGTTTGGGTTTAAGAGCAGAACCCAAGAAATGGAAAGCAGGGATGATGATCCTTTGAAGTAGGAGTGAAGGAATAGGGAATGTCAAGCCAGAAAGGGGAAATCCAAGAAAGAGCATGCCCAGGTTTGGAGAGGACCCTGAGGCAAAGTAAGGAAAGGCATGTTGGCAGTGTGCAAGGGAAATATCCATCACAACCCCAGCCATTTCACAGGTGATGCCAGCCACCAAGTGTCGGATACAAGTGAACTATTTGGAAAGCAGAATGAGCTCCGTCCATGCTGTTACTGGGTTTTGGCTTCTCAATGGCTATTTCAGGTTCCCATTTTACTGAAATCCTCCTAAAATCTACTTTGTTTACCCGTTGCCATCCAGTCGATTCCAACTCATAGCAACTCTGTAGGACAGAGCAGAGCTGCCCCGTAGGATTTCCAAGGCTGTAATCTTTATGGAAGCAGGCTGCCACATCTTTTCCCACAGAGAGGTTTGTGGGTTCAAACCGCCGACCTTTTAGTTAGCAGCCAAGCGCTTAACCACTGTGCCACCAGGGCTCCCTCTACTTTGTTTACAGTCTATTTAACAATGGATTATCTCTATGGAGGAAACCCCGGTGGCGTAATGGTTAAGTGCTACAGCTGTTAACCAAAAGGTTAGCAGTTTGAATCCACTAGCTGCTCCTTGGAAACTCTATGGGGCAGTTCTACTCTGTCCTATAGGGTCACTATGAGTCTGAATTGACTCAACGGCAATGGGTTTGGTTTTTTGGTATCTCTACAGAATAAGTTTAAAACTCCATATGAAGGTACACCAAACACTTGAAACTTCATCCATAACTAGGGTTACTAGAGTTGGCAAATAAAAATACAGGAAGCCCAGATTTTTAGTTTAAGTACGGCCCAAACATTGCCAAAAAGCTCTGCATTGTTCTTCTGAATTTCAAATTTAACTGGGCATCCTGTGTTTTATCTGGTAACCCTCGACATAAGTAACTATTTTGTATTGCCCACACACTGTTAAATTTGAGGCAACATTCTACCTTTTCATAGGCTGCCAAGATTGGCTTTTCCTAGTTTAACCAGTAACACACAACTCAAATAAGGTGTCAGTGAAATCGGTCCCCTCTGCTGCCTGTCTCTCCAATTCTTTTTCCAGGAGACAAAGGCCTTCCAGACTCCATGCCCCCAGAGTGTTTTGTGTCAGTCTTCATTAGTGTATTCTTCACTTTGTAATTGAATTATGTATTTAAATGCTTTTCTTTCCTTCCTTGAAGAATGGAATGATTTACCTATCGCACTGTCTGGCATATAAAAGGCCCTCAGTAATTTTTATATTAACCATTAACCAATTAAACAGTGTTTTTAAATGATTGAAACCAATTTCAATACTTTTTTTTTAATTCATGGTTCACCTGCAAAAATTATATAGATTAATGCAGTCTAGAATTCTGGGTAATTTGTATAAAAATGATGAAAAAAACATGACTTAAAATGTGTAGTTCTAATTCGAACTTCAGTTTGTACAGTCATTAGAAAAAGTCAGAGTATCTATTGTCTAAAGAGTAATCACAATGGAAAAATAAGAATTTCTTCCCAACGTGGGTGCTCTGAGGGTCACCTGTGTGTAAGTGTCACAAAAGAGTCACCTCTTCACACAAAGCGTCTGAGGAAAAAATCAGAGATAGAGAAGTTAGAAGTTAGAAGTGTTTCTGCCCTCCCCACTCACAGGAATGTTCCAAAACTTCTGTGAAGACTCCCTCCAGACTTGAGATACTCTGGATTTTCCTAACCATTTCCTGAAAGAAGTGGCTTCCAAGGCCTGAGAATATATTTCTGCTCTCTCTTTGGAAACCAGGGTCTAAATGTTGTCACATCATCAGGAGTATAACTGCTGCAACCTTGGCCAGAGCCAGGAGATGAGCACTTGGACCAAACAAAATTGTTGGCCATTTGGTCTCCATGATTTTGTTAGGTCTGTTACACAGGTTATCTGGCAGGAATTGTGGCTTTTGGAGGAAAGATGTTTAAATCTTATAAATAGATGACTGAAACACCATGGCAGTTGACTGTGTTAAGCCTGTATTCAAAATTGCTTTGTTAAGCTCTATTATATTTTGCTCATTATCTTGCTGTGAGGAATAAATTAAGCTTACATCTGCTTAGAGTGACAAGGTATCCCATTGTCATGGGATTTTCCACGTTATAGGTCCATGTCTCAGGCTCTTAATAAGCCCTCAGAGAACATCTTTTATGTTTGCAGGCATCCAGGTATCAGGCAGACACAGTCTTTGTCTCCTTTAAACTCAGTGACATGCTCAGGGCTGTGTACATTGCTCTGTACGCTGCCAGAGATGAAATTTATTCATAGAACATTCAAGCTAGAAGGGACCTCAGAGCTAGTCTAATCCGATCTGTGCATTTTTTAGTTGAGAAAATGGCGTCCCAAAGGTGTTCAGTGAAGGCCCCCAGATTATACAAATAGTGGAAAAGGCGATGTTAGAACTTGGGTATCCAGCCTTCCAGGTCTGTGTTAACCCCTCTCTTCGACTCCTCCCATACAGTATTGCTTCAAAGCCCTGGCTCTCATTCCTTTTCACAGCCCCAAGCCTCTCCCTCCATTCCCCCTTTGATTACACTGCCCAACTCTTCTGCAGACGAAGTCACCACCATTGGCTTCCTCATCTGAGACTGAGGAATGGACCCCAGGATTAAATCTTACTCCTCCTTCCCTTCCCTTCCCCTTTCCTTATGTGACTAGAAGTGCAGATGTTCTTTTCTTTCTTTTCTGTTTTTTTGAGAATATACACAGCAGAGCATACACCAATTCAACAATTTCTACGTGTATAATGCAGTGGCACTGATTACATTCTTCATGCTGTGGAACCATTCTCACCCTCATTTTCTGAGTCGTTCCTCCCCTTAAGGTCCCTATCTCATCTGTTGCTATTGTCAATTTGATTCCATATAAACAGATCTTAAAAGAGTGGAATGTTCAAGGCAGATGTTCTTTACCAGTTAAGTTAAACTATTCTTTGGTTTAAAGAAGACTTTAGGGCATATTTTTGGTTTAAGATTTAAAAATTATCTCAGGGCCACAGTTTTGGGGATTCATCCAGCCTCAATGGCCCCAGAGAGTCTGGATTCCATGAGAATCTGAAATTCTGTTATGTGTTTTCCCCCTTTTGATCAGGATTCTTTTACAGAATCTTTTTGATCAAAATGTTCCGTAATGGTAGCAGCTGTTCCTTTGATGAGCATTTTCTCCCTCAGTCCAGAAACTAATGATGAATAGGGTTGCATGGTATGCAGCCTGGGGGATCATACAAGTTGGACAAGCAGTGATCTGTAATTGAAGCTGCACAGCTCTGGTTTCGAGTCACCATCTCCAGAAGCCCTAGCACCGTGCTCAGTTCACCATGGAGGCCAGATCAGTGTGAGAAACACACTGGGGGCACCTGGACTAGTTCAAGACAGGTTAAGAATTTGGTGCCCCTTCATACTGCTTACTTAAAATATTTATTTAGCGTTTATTTAATGACAATAACAGGAAACTGATTTTCTAGTAATAAAAAGGGAGCCCTCGTGCACAGTGGTTAAGCTCTCAGTGGCTAACTGAAACACATCAGCTGCTCTGCCAGAGAAAGATGTGGTGCTCTGCTTGCATAAAGATCATAGCCTTGGAAACCCTATGGGGCAGTTCCACTCTGTCTTTTAGGGTTGCAATGATTTGGAATTGACTTGATAGCAATGGGTTGTGGTAATTTAAAAAAAAATCTTTACCCTGCATTTTTTTTAATTAAAATAAGGCACTTAGTACATGTGCTAAAATAACTTTGAATAAATTTTTACATATGGATTATTTTTATTTAATTGTTTTCTGTCATTCCTAAAAGCATAGCATTATTCTATACCAGAACTGTCCAATAAAAGTATAATGCAAGCCACATATGCCATTTTAAATGTTATAGTAAAAAAAAACAACAAAAAAGTGTTGCTGCCGACTCAATTCCGACTCATAATGACACTATAGAACAGCTTAGAACTGCCCCATAGGGTTTCCAAGGAGCAGCTGGTGGATTCGAACTGCTGACCTTTTGCTTAGCAGCCAAGCTCTTAACTACTGGGCCACCAGGACTCTAAATGTTCTACTTGCTGCATTAAAATAGGAAAAAGAAGTAGGTAAAATTAATTTTAATAGTATATTTTATTTAACCTGATATTCGAAAATATCATTTTGACACGTAATTATTTAAAAAACTAAGACTTCTTACATTTGTCTTTCCAACAAATACACAAATCCAGTGTGTATTTTACACTTATCCACCACCACCAGTGCCGTTGAGTATAACTCGTGTTTATTCTGACAAGCTACATCTCAAGCTTTTTGCTCATCAAGGCTGGAAGTAATCTACAGGATATAATAACAATATTTTTTTAATTATGTTTTCTTGCTTTCATGTTGGCACATAATTTCCACTTTTTAATTTCTTTGTTCAATTTTGTTTTGCTGTTTTTTGAAACATACAACTTCTTGGAAAGCATACGAAAGGAGTTTAAATGTAATAAAAAAGATAGATAACTTGATATTGCTAAATATCTACCTCACACAATATTCAGGTTCTTAAGTTCAGCACACTGCAATAGCAGGCTTCAGCTAGCTGGTTCCAAGCGGATGGTCTGGTTGAATCAGGCATTTGCACACACTGGCCATAAACTTTCTCAACAGGCCAGGAGGGTTGAGGTTTTTTTTTTAATTTCCACTGGAGGGCGCTGTCTCACCTCCAACTTACATGAGGCAGTTGTTGGTGAAACGTGCATTAAGGATAATACATTTAAAAGTTTGTTCCTCACACTTAAAAACCCTGGCACCTCTCCCTTTAACCCACCTCTTGAAGCAGCTCTGAGAGTTAGCCAGGGAAAAGACTTAAAAGAACAGGAGGTCAAGCCACAGCAACTTGGTTATCTAGAACAGAGGTCAGCTAACGTCTTTCTGAGAAGGGAGGTAGTAAATATTTTAGGTCTTATAGGTAATGTGGTAGGAGTCCTGGTGGCGCAGTGGTTAAGAGCTCTGAGAGCTCTGCTGCTAACCAAAAGGTTGGCAGTTCAAATCCACCAGCAGCATCTTGAAAACCCTATTGGGCAGTCCTACTCTGACAGATTGGACAGATCCTATACGGTTACTATGAATCCGAATGAACTCAAAGGCAACAGGTTAGGGCATATGATCTCTGTCATAACTACTCAGCAGATTACAGTGTGAAAGCAGGTAGGCAATGTGTACACCAGTGGGCATGGCTGTATCCCAATAAAATACTTTATCAAAACTGAAATTTCAAGTTCATATAATTTCATATAATTTTCACGTGTCATGCATCTTTCGATTTTTATTTTCACCCATTTAAAAGTGCAAAAAACATTCCTAGCTTTCAAGCAGCACAAAAACAGGTGACGTACCAGATTTGACCAGTGAGTTGGAGTTTACTGGCCCTGTAGAAATGGGTTTGTAGCAAAGATCTTGGCAGAAAATTAAATTTTGTTCCCTGATCTCTGCCTTGGATTTTTTTTTAACTTTTTTTTTTTCCAGAGAAATCAAATCTTTCTCCTCTATTCAAAGTTCTCTCTGTGCTTTCTTCACTTCTGGGCTGTTTACTGTGCTAGGAGGAAGTTACCCACCTATCCATCAGTGGTGTTATTTCCTCTCCTCTTATTGTCTGCGCATCTAGTAAAGCTTTAATTTATAAGTCAATGCCACCCCCACCCATTTTTGTGTTCAAAACCAATCAACATCCTCCCTCAGCACTGCCATTGCTGGGAATAACTGTTCAATATCATATTATTATTTTATTTGTTAGTAAAATTAAAACTCCCTGGGGCATTGATTTTCTTCTCTGTTAGGCTGTTGCATTTAGTAGGCAATGCAGTATGCATTTACTTCACAGTATAAATAACAATAATGTATCACTTCGCAACAATGTAGAACGTTGCACAGAGAAAATATAAACATGAGTTGTGGGGATTATACCATTTGTTACCAAAAAGCTTTTTAATCTTGATCTCTTTAAACATCACAATAAAATGATTCTATTCAGAGAAGGGCAAAGGAATAGGATTCCTTTTCATTGCGGTGGTTTTCTTTCTTTTAGGAAAGAAATAAGCTTTCTAGCCAGAAAATGCTGAGGTTAAAAGCAGCAATTCGTGGTCATGTCTAGTTGGTATATGCCTTGGAACACCCCGAGTTTAAATAACTTCTAAAATATTTTGGTTTGTTTAAAAAAAAAATCATGAGGCTTAACAAACCTTTCGATTCAGCAGTATGGAGAGAAGTACCGCAGTAGGGCTTGTAGTACTGTCAGAGACAGCTTTCTGCAATGATGCAGATGTTTTCTAACTGTGCTGTTCCACACACGGTGGTTTTTGAACTTTAGAAATATGGCCAGTTCAAGGGAGAAGCTGAATTTTTAAATGTATTTCATTTTAATTAATTTAAATTTAAAGTCAGATTTCAATTTGATCATTGGATCTTTTTTTAATGGAACATCTATACATTGAGGAAATGTGTTCATGTACTATATTTTTCCTTCATTCTGGAGTCTGTGTTCTGGAATTAAGTGAATTTTAGAAAATTACGAAGAGGGAGACTTGGGTGTTTTTAAATTCTATTCTTAAAATAGCTAAACCTAAAGGACTAATCAAGAACTATCTTAATCAATACGAAAGCAATGTAACCTACCACGATTCCTGTTGCTTGGGTGAAATTACCCAGAGTGTGTCTTAGTTTGTCTTGAATTCTGATCAAACAAAATAAACAAACAAGCAAAAAGCAATGCTTCCTAAGACTCAGAGGGCCTTTTTTCTATGTTAGCCAGGCTGTTGCTAAATTCTTTAAGCAAATAAGAACGATGACTTCTCATGGGAGAGTGTGAGAAAAAGTAAAGCTTTCCTTGTTTTAGAGGGAATATGACTGGGAGGGAGGGGGAGAGAAAAATTATGGGCTTAATTTGTAACAACACATTTTGTGGTGTGTGTGTGTCATATAAAATCACATTTTAACTTCTTTGTGAGTTTTGGTGTCCTCAGGATTTAAACATTATGTGATCAAAATTACATTATCTAGTAAAGAGTGTGGGTAGGTGGGTAGTTAGGTGGGTGTAAATCCCTGTAGAATCCATTTTAGAAGATAAATGATAGCTATGGAAGTTTTGGGCAGATCGATTTCCCCAATTCACTTTACTTGTCTAATGCCTCTGGGGGCTGTTAAAGGGCTTGTTACCTAACTTTAGGGTAGATTTGATTCAAGGTAAATAAGTCAAGAAATATTTGCCATGCACTATGTGTATCTTTGGAAACCCTGGTGGCGTAGTGATTAAGAGCTACAGGTGCTAAATGAAAGGTGGGCAGTTCGAATCCACCAGGCACTCTTTCAAAACTCTATGGGGCAGTTCTACTCTGTCCTATAGGGTCGCTATGAGTCGGAATCGACTCAGTGGCAATGGGATTATGTGTATCTTTAAGGATTATTTTACCATGGAATTCATTGCTTCTACTGGAAACTAAGAAACTAATGAACAAGAATACTACTTGTGAACACCATGGTTTATTTAAAAGCCAATATGGGTTTAGTGTGGTAATAAGGACAGAATTCTCCAAGGACTGAAAACCTATTTATTGTACATCAAATTTTACTGACTCTGAAATCTCTCTAGAAATGTTCACTCACTTCACCATGAATTATGCCTTTCAGATCTTTAACAACAATAACAAATCCAGCTGTAGTAATAAAACTGTGATACAATGAAACTAATATACACTGTGATTTGAGGCAGGAGACATCACTATTACATTATTTAAAATTGGAAGTAATATAGGAAATGTATATCTATAAGCATTGTAAGTAAAGTACATGTAGTTTAAAATAAAATCCACTCATTTTTAAAGGAAAAATACCAGTAGCTATGCCATTGTGTGTGTGTGTGTGTTTGAGGGGGGATGCTGGTCCTAAAAATGAATTGTAATTGATCACTTTAAAATTGTATATGAATTTATCATTCATAACTGTCTGGTGACATGTAATTGTAATGTATTTTCCAGTTTTATAATCATTATCATTTTGTTAAATTCCCAAAGGGAAGGAAAACAAATGGCCTCCTAGCGAGGGATGGAAACCCTGGGAGTGTAGTGATTAAGTGCTATGGCTGCTAACCAAAAGGTGAGCACTTCAAATCCACCAGACACTCCTTGGAAACCCAATGGGGTAGTTCTATTCTGTCCTATAGGGTCGCTATGAGTCAGAATCAACTCAACAGCAACGGTTTTTTTGTTTGTTTGTTTAGTGAGGGATATTTTCCATGGGACCAATTATAAAAAAGAATTGAGTATTGGGTCTGGGAATACAGCTTTCTTAGGTTCTGGCTGTCTATGGCTTTAATTTATTGAAGTTGAAAAAAAAATATGAGGCTAAGTGAGATCTCCAAATGTCTCATACCACGTCCATTTTCTCCAAGCCAAACCTAACCAAACCCACTGCTATTGAGTTGATTCCAGCTCATAGCAACCCTGTAGGACAGAGTAACACTGCCCCATAGGGTTTCCAAGGCTGTAATCTTTAAGGAAGCAGACCGCCACATCTTTCTCTCGTGGAGTGGCTGGTGGGTTCCAACCATCAATCTTTAGATTAGCAGCCAGGCACTTTAACCACCGTGCCACCAGGGCTCCTGTTTTATCCAATGACACATAATTATCTTTATGGATTATTTAAATGACATTACTAAATTTGGGAAGTTTTTTTTTTTTTTTTTTTTGGTGTCAAAGGCATATTTGTTTAAGATCCATTAAGAGTGCATTGTTACTTAGCTTTTTTCAGGGTGGAAGGGTGTTGGCAGCAGCGGTTTAGTCTTAGCCACACAGTGGGCAGCTTGAATCAACTAAGGAAGCAATAAATTTATAGACAGTGTCTAGGACAGTGACTGGAACATAAGTAGTTGCTGGATAAATATTCATTAAATTAATTGCATGGACAATGTTGCTGTCAGTAGTGTAATTAATGCATCTCTAGTCTTCTCTCCAGCCCCAGAATCCAAGATATCAACATATTTGACAGAAAACATGCCAAGAATTGAACTTTCTATACATGTTTCTTAGTTCCCTTGACTGACCAGATCCTGCCCCCTTGTACTCCTGTGTTCCTCAAATCAAATTTCACCAATACAGCTGCCAGGCAAAGACCTCTTGTGACTCTTCTAGGGAACTCGAACGTTTCACACACAGACTAAAGAAGGGGTGTTAGAAAATGTGACATTTATGAGAATGTAAGCGCTTCCTAGAGAGTTCTGGATTTTAATCCTCAACTCCATCTTCTCTGTCTATTAGAAAATAATTGGTTTCTGGGAATGTTCATTCAACAAATGCTAACCCATATAAGAGAAAGGTGCTCAAACGCAAACAAAGATGTTAAAATTCAGTTGTACCTGTTTGTGTGTATGTGTCTCTGTGTGTGTATGTGTGTGCGTTCAAGCTCTTGGGGAGAGGCAAGGGAAGAAGACACGAGAACAATAAAATAGAGAAAAAGGGCAATAACTGACAGGATTTAAAGTGGTAGGGCAGATAATTATTAGGGAGAATGATTATTTCCATCCAGAAGGATCAGACAATCTTCACTGAGGAGATGGCACTTTTTTTTACCCATCCCATGAAAGATGGGTAAGATTTTTTATATATGTCAATTAAGAAGAGAGATCTTTTACTGAAGGAAAAAAAAAAATTAATGGGAAAGTAGATGCTGACAGAGATACAAAAGGAGATAAGGTCAATGGTCATGTTAAGAAAAATGAGGGCACCATTTTGACCAAAATGGAGAGTTTTGTTATTACAAAGGTGAAGAGAATGGAGGATAAGGTCAGGCTGTTGAGGGTTATTTTAAAAGGAAAGGCAGCTGAAGAATTTGGAATCAACTGGGAATCAGTCGTATGATTTTAAGTGAGTGAATAAAAAGTAATTGGCAATTTTGAAAGTTGAATTTGGTAGTTGCAAGGACAATGGGACTTTATCATCCCTCATGCTTTCAAAAGTTATGAGGAAATTCTAATAAGGCTCTACCAGTAACTAAAGGAATTTATTTAAGAAACATCGTTGAAGAAGGCAGACTTTCTTTTTGTATTCATATCAGTAGGTTCTCAAAATCACATAACTAAAGAGAATGGGACACAAGAGTATAGCTTCAAAGTCAGAACACTTGAGTTTAAATCCTAGCTCGCTTACCATTTACCAGCTGTGTGACTTTGGGTAAGAAACTTAGCCTCTCTGTGTCAGTTTTTCATCTATAAAATGGAAACAACCCTACCGCATTGGGTTGTTGTTATTACATGCTGTTGATATGTATAAAACACTTAGAACAGTGCTTGAAACTTTGTAATTACTGTGCAAATACTACCTATTTCTATAGAAGAAGTATACATGTGCACCTATATTTCAAACAGCCATTTTTAAAAATTAAAAATAGTACACGTTCATTGCAGAAAAACAAAAATGCAACTAAGAAAAGATAAACCTTTTAACCCAGAAAAGATTACAGCCTTTGGGGCAGCTCTACTCTGTCCTATAGGATTGCTATGTGTTGGAATAACCTGGACGGCAAAGGGTTTGGTTTTAGTTTTTGGTAAACTGTTTCAAACGTCTTCTATTTATAAGTGAAGCTGTTGTTAACATTATTGTAGCTTAATAAATGAGTGCATCATTATTGCTTTAGGATAAATTATTAGAAGTAGAATCTCTAGTCTAAGTATAGGAATATTTTGTAAGACTTTGGGTATGTACTACATGACTCTACCCATCTACTCCCCGCCTCACCCCCAAGGGTAACTCCATCCCTGTTAGACCAGCAGTATATGATAAGACCCACTTCTCTGCACAATTGCCGTTGTATGGAACAATTGTGTTATTAAACAAGGTCCTTTTTGAAAGCTTTGCCAAGTCCATAGGTGGAAATATGATACCACACTGTTCAAATTTTCATTTATATGATTCCTGGTGAATTAAACAGCTTTTAATATAAGGCTTACAGATCCATTATAATTCTTCCATGAATTGCTTATTCCTGATCATTGCCTATTTTTTTTTTTTTGGTTGAGATTTTCTATTGATTTGTGAGAATGTTTTTATCTAAGAATGTCTATCAAATTCTTTAAGTTAGACTGTTTTTTGGTTTTTAATTTTTCTTTTGCTTGTTTGATTTTTTTATGTAACTGATTTATTTGGTTTTGGATTTAAATCTACCACTTCATAAATTTTAAATCATATAGATTTAAATATTATTTTAAAATAAATAAAAATATTTGTTTTGCTTTTGTGACAGGCATAAAAAATGCTTTACCTACTACCAAAATTATAAAAATATTCACCTATATCTTCATTATTTTTATAATTTTATTTTACATCTAAAATTTTGTTCACCTGATACTTAGTTTGCAATTCTATGAGATAGGAATTTTAAAAGCAAGTTAAAATTTAATCACCTATCATCCATATTTTTAATTAAGAAAAATTCAGAATTCAGAATTTATAATTAAATTTTTGGAAATGGGTTGAATTATCATGGAAGTTACTACTTATCTAAATTGGCAATTTTCACAAAATGTGATGAAGGTCTGAAATGGAAAGGGCAACAAACATTAAATATATACTATTTTTTAATCACTGTAACAACTTATTTTATCCAAGTTTCTTTTATAAAATTAATAGCAAGGCTACCAAGATATAGAAATTATTGATTAAACAATAGTATGAAGATTATTTTGAAATGATTTTAAATTGATCATAATCCACAAATTTATTACATTTTGGTGCATGTATTTCCCATCATTGAAAAAATATGTGTGTGTGTATCTAAGTGTAGATATTGATTGTAAAGTACGCATGGAAATTTTGAGACATAATTTATGTGTGGTTTTATAACTTATTCTTATACATTTTTTATTGTCCTTTCAGTGAAAGTTTACAATTCAGTGTCTCATACAAAAACTTATACACACGTTGTTATATGACCCTAGTTGCTCTGTAACCTATTTTTTACTAATTACTATGCCACGAATATTTTTCTATATAATAGAATACTTTTCCCAATGTGTATTTTAATGGTCGCAAAGCATTCCATTAGATGTTGTTGTCATTAAAAACCATCAAGTCATCCCAACTCGTGGACACCTCGAGCACAAAGGACTTGGAACATTATGATCCATAGGGTTTTCATTGGCTGATTTTTGGAAGTAGACAGCCAGGCCTTTCTTCCTAGTCTTCTTAGTCTGGAAGCTCCACTGACACCTGCTCAACATGATATAGGAAAGCACACTGACAGACAAGTGGTAGCTGTCCATGAGGTACATTGGCCAAGAATCGAGCCTAAGTCTCCCACATAGAAGGTGAGAATTCTACCACTGACCCACTAATGCCTCATGTATTCCAGTACATGGATGTAATTTATTCTATTTGAGAGGATTTTGTTTCAGTTTTTCCCTAGTGTGAATGACAGAATTGAACGTTCTTGTTGCATGTTTCTATGTATGTGTCTGATATTCTCCTCTATCTAGTTTTTAAGTTAGCACGCCCGTGTTACTACCACCCAGATCAAGAATTAGAACATCTCGGAAGGAGCCTCCCTCAGTCCCCTTACCAATCATTAACCCCTCCTCAGCCACTACCCTCACCCAAAGGAAACAACTTTTCTGACTTTCATTGTTACAGATTAGTTTTGCCTGTCTGAACTTAAACATAAATGGAATCAATCATACTGTGTATGTCCTAATATTTGGCTTCTTTTTTTCAATATTATTTTTGTGAGCGTCATCTATGTTGTTGTATGTGCTGTAATTCATATACTTTTTTGCTGTGCAATATTCCGTTGTGTGACTATACCACAGTATATCCATTCCACTGTTGATAGACATTTAGGCCATGTCTAGTTTGGGGCTGTTACGAAGGATACTGTTATGACCTGTTGTGTCCTTTGCTTAGTATGTGTACACGTTTCTTTTGAGTGGACTTGGTAGTAGAATGCTGGGTCATGTAATAATATATGCATGTTCGGACTTGCAAATACATCATAAACTTTTGCAGTGTGGTTGTACCAACTCACTCTTCACCAGCAGTGTATGAGAGTTTCAGTTTTTTCACATTGTCATCAAGAGCAGGTCTTTTCCATCTTTTTTTCCTTTCAGCCATTCTGGTAGATATGAATTGGTATCTCATTGTGTTTTAATTTGCAATCCCTTAATTAGACATGCTGTTTTTATATCTTTTTTGTGAAGTGCTTATGCAAAGCTTTTGCTCATTTTTAAAATATGGTTGTCTGTATTTTTCTTATAGATGTGGAAGTTCTTTGGATACTAGTCTTTTGTCAATTATATGCATTGCAAACATTTTCTTCCATCCTGGACCTTGCTTTTTTTCTCTTAACTGTGTCTTTTTTTTTTCTTTTCTCTCTTTGTTTTCTTAACTGTGTTGTTTGTTGAACAGAATTTATTATTTTTAATGAAGTTCACTTTATCAATCTTTTGCATTATGGCTAGTGCTTTTTTATGTCTTGTTTAAGAAATAATTACTTCCCTGAAAGTCATTAAGATATTGTCTCTTTTCTTTTGGAAATGTTATGGTTTTATCTTTTGCACTGAGATCTACAAACAACCTGGAATTAATTTGGGGGGGGTGTATGGTGGGAAGTAGAATTTAAGAATCTTTTTTATTTTCCTATGAATATGCAATTAACCTGGCACCATTTATTGAAAAGACATCCTCTCTCTACTTAACTACAGCAGCAGCATTGTCATAAATTAGGCAACAGTTTATAGTCTATTTGTCCTCACATCAATGCTATACAGACTTAATTATAATAAATATTGATATCTGGCAGCATATGTTTCCAACTTTGTTCTTCAAGATTGCCTTGGATGTTCTTGGCCCTTTGCATTTCCATATAAATTTTATAATCAGCTTGTCGGTTTTCATTAAAAAATAGCTGCTGTGATTTCTATTGGGATTGCATTGAATCTATCAGTTATTTGAGGAGAACTAGTATCTTTACAATATTGGCCCTTCCAATCCATAAACAAGGTATATTCCTCTACTTTTTAGGTTTTCCTTAATTTCTCTTAGTAATGTTTGTAGTTTTCTGCATAGAAGTCTTGTTTTTATATGAATTGTCAAAAACAACTTCTAAAATGTAAGAATTTACCTTCCAACAAACTTCAAACCAAACCAAACCAAACCCAGTGCCAATGAGTCGATTCCAACTCATAGCGATCCTATAGGACAGAGTAGAACTGCCCCATAGAGTTTCCAAGGAGCGGCTGGCGGGTTTGAACTGCCAACCCTTTGGTTAGCAGCTGTAGCACTTAACCACTACGCCACCAGGGTTTCCCCAACAAACTTATGAGTGCTTATTTTCCAGAACTTTGACGCATACTTTTCACAAGAGACAATATAATAGCTAAACAATGCTGTATCGTTGCTGTTTAATTTTCATTTCAATGATTACATAGTGGTTGAATTTTTTTTTCTTTTTTATTGCTTGTTTGCCTTTTTTTTTTTGTCAAATTCCTATTTATGTCCTTTTTCCATTTTAGAGTACATTATATAGTAAGAATATTACCCTTTCATCTGATAGGTGTTGCAAATATCCCCAGTTGTCATTTGCTTTTAACTTTGCTTATTGGCTTTAATTTCTAGATGAACCATAAAAATATTATATTGTATAGTTTTTCATATCCCTTTCTGCTTTTAAAGGGCTTCCCCACACCAATATTTTATTCTGGCTCTGTTATTAAAAAAAAAATTTTATATTTAATGCTTTAATTTCTCTAGATTTTCTTTTTGTGTAAAGTATGAAGTCAGAATCGAATATCTGTTTATTTTTAAAACAGGCACCTCTTTATGCTAATATTAAAGCTTCAACACATCAGAAATTGAAAGAATAAGGAAGCCAATCTTGCGTGAAATTAGGTCAAGATTTGGTTATATACTATATTAACACATAAGGAAACTGGATATATTTAATTGTTTTCTTTCACTACAGGGAACATATTGCATGAAGCATATGGTTTTATAATACTTAAAAAGATGCTTAGGGAAAATGATGTGTTTTCCTAGTCAAGTTTTTGTGTCTTTATATTTTTATGAGAATGTGAAGTAGTAACGGCAAAAGGAAATTATTTTAAGACATGTAGAAACGGACATAAAACTTACTCTTAACATCATAAATTACTCACACCTGTTATCTTTTTCCATGACATATTGAAGAAGACATCAACCCCTATGATTATTTTGAAAGAGAGGGGGAGCACAAAAATTACCTGTTAGAAGGTCTCAATTTCCACCCTACTATTAACCCTGTGAAATTGTCATAGGAAAATATTAAGAGCATCTGTTCTTTAGATATACCATCGCCTATTTTTTTTTTATTAATAATGATTCATTATTAAAATATACAAAGTGCAATTTCTCACAAATATTTAGTGGTGAGAAGAAAAGCTGATCATTTTTCTTTTAAAATTAACTTACCCCCACCTTTTTTTTTTTGCAAAGACATTTACATTTTAAAAAAAATGTATTTAAAATATGTTGAAAAATCTCCACCCAACCCTCTATCTAGGAGTCCCTAGGTGAGGTAAAGCATTGGAATACCAACCTAAAGGATGGCAGTTCAAACCCACCCAGAGGTACCTTGGAAGAAAGTCCTAGCAATCTGTTTCTCAAAAGTCACGGCCTTGAAGACCCTATGGAGCACAGTTATACTCTGCAACATATGAGGTCTCCATGAGTCAGAATAGACTGGTCCATTTTTGTTTTTGTTTTGTTTTTTGCTTTTTTTATCCCCCATCTGCTCCTATTCTCACCAAGCATTTATTTCAGTTCCAGAAATAGTTTATGCAAATATAAATAATCTCCTGTCTCTTTTTTTACAAAAATGACAGCATACTAGGTGTACTCTTCTGTATCTTCATTTGTTTTTACTTAATATATTTTGGAGGTCTTCCTGTTTCAAAACAGAAATATCTTCTTCAGTTTTTACATGGACCACATGTTCATCATATATGTGAGTCATAATTTATTTAACCAGTTCTCTGTTGCTGGACATTTAGGTTGTTCTTCTAATGGCTTGTCATCATAAACAATGAATAACCTGTATATGGCATTTCATGTGCCTGTGAATATATCTATAAGATAAATTCCTAGAAGTTCTGAGTCACGAACTGTCTTCCAGTTGGGTGCACCAATAGATGCATCCTATCAGCCACGTGTGAGAGTCTCTATTTTCCCACAGCCTTGGCAGCGTGGGATGTTTTCAGAGCTGGGTTGTTGCTAACATGATGGATGAAGTTCTGATTTTCATTTCTCTCATTATGACCATGGCTGGGCTTCTTGTCCTATGTCTAAAGTCCCTTTGTATTTTATTTTCTGTGAACTGTCCCTAGCTTTTGTCTAATTTTCTTTTGTACTTTTTGCCTTTTCTTATTAATTTACAGAAGCTCTTTATATGTCTTAGGAAAACTAGGCCTTTGACTGAGATTGAGTTGCAAATGTATTTGCCAAGTTTGTCATTTGTTCTTTAACTTTGCCTTGGTTTTCTTTGGCATGCAGAAGTTTCTAGTTTTTATGTAGTCCAATTTACTAATATTTTTGTTAATTAAACTAAAGCTGTTTAACTTGAGGAGAAAATTTACATTTTTTTATGTGGATGGGTAGTCTAGACAGATATTTCTATCCATACATTAAAAATAATTAATTAATTAGTCCTGAATTTGTAAATTGTCTTTCATTCAACAGGTATTTATTGAAAGTTTATCATGTATAGGAAGCCAGTTCATTCATAAATCAAACCTCAGTGAGAGAGGTTGAAGTAAATAACAAATTAAAATAGAGTGAGGTAAATACTACAAAGGCGGGAAACATAAGGTCTATAGGGTTATCCCTAATGCAGACTTCATAACTACGTTGAAAACTGCTTGTGTGTCCAAAGTCTCATTATAAGCTATGATTTAATTACTCTAGATATTAGTCAGATCTTCTCACCACTTGTGCTGTTTTCTGTTCAGGGATTGTTGTACCCCTGAAAGCTGGGAGGTGTGAGCAAAGCAGTTGAGAAGGAAACCAACAACCTTACTTAAACGCTATACAGATTTCTGTGCTTACATCTGAAGCCTAAAGGAAAAGGAAGCTACTTTTGATCAGATAAAAATGTGTTCATAGACCGATTTTAGAGATTTTAGGAAAATATGATGGCTATTATCTCCAGTAGCTTCAGAAAATAGAGGTTCTTAGACGCTGTTAGTTGAAGCCATAAAATGCTTTTCGCATGTACTTGTGAGTAGAAAACGACCCAATAAAAATATTAAAAAAACTCTAGTTATATCCTTTTAAATGTTGGAAAAAATAAGTTGTGAGCATTATTAGATTATATGTCATATACATAGAATTGCATTCATGATACCACCTATCACATATATACAAACATAGTGCAGCACCACAGATGGGATTATGGGGTTTGAACTCCCACAAAAAACAAATAGGCCTTCATTTAATACAATATTTACTTGGCTTTATGTTGTTGTTAGCTACCATTGGGTTGAGTTGGGCCCCGATTCATGGAGACTCCACGTACAACTGAAGGAAACATTCCCCATGTTGGGTTTCCGATGGGCTGGTGGTGCGCATGAGTTCCATTGGCTGGCCATCAATCTTGGGTCTTTTGCAAGGAAGGAGAGAATTCTACCACTGAGCCACCACTGCCCCTCACTTGGCTTTGTAGCAGGATATGAAGCAGGCAATGAAGCAGATACAGCAGCATCATTTTGTTGAGAAGTCTGGCAGCTACCTGAACATGGAGCTTCTTTTGCACCCTCTCCCACACAGGGAAAGGCTGCCGGGAATGAGATCCAAGAGATGTCAGGGTCACCTTGAATAGAAGCCACAACCTCTATTTCCCATCAATCTTTTATACCATTTAGTCACAAAGACCTAGGACCTGTATTGCAACTCATGTCTCGTCCCAATCTAGGTGCAGTTCCACACAGCAAACAAAGCAGGCCCAACATTCTCCACTTATCCTAAAGTTGGCATTTCTAAGGAAACAGTCCTGTGGGGGCTTAAGGTTAGTCCCAGGCTGGTCAACATCAGCCCAGGTCAGATGTCAGCTCTTTACTCATGCATATACATACATTATACACAATCATGGAAATGCAATATGTTTCATTATACACACTGTGTGCATATAATAATGTTATGGATTGAATTGTGTCACCCAAAAATGTTTGTCAACTTGACTAGGCCGTGATTCCCAGTATTGTGTGATTGTCCTCCATTTTGTGCTCTGATGTAATTTTCCTATGTGTTGTAAATCCTAACCTCTGTGATGTTAATAAGGCAGAATTGGAGGGAGTTACGTTAATGAGTCGGGACTCAGTCTACAGGATTAGGTTGTATCTTCAGACAATCTCTTTTAAGACATAAAAGAGAAAAATCTAGCAGAGAGGAGAGGAACCTCATACGACCAAGAAAGTAGTGCCAGCAGCAGAGCGTGTCCTTTGGACCCGGGGCCCCTGTGCTAAGAAGCTTCTACACCAGGGGAAGATTGATAACAAGGACCTTCCCCCAGAACCAATAGAGAGAGAAAGCCTTCCCCGAGAGATGACGTCCTGAATTAGGACTTCTAGCCTCCTAGACTGTGAAAGAATAAATTTCTCTTTGTTAAAGCCATCCACTTGTGGTATTTCTATTATGGCAGCACTAGATAGCTAAGACAAAGAGCATGTGTCAGATCTCTTTCCCTATAAATCAGTTGATTGATTGTTTTATCCATGTTTCTCCTTTTTACCCCAAAACTCTTGGGACCAGTGAAAAGAATCTAATGTTAATTAGCCCTTTCAAAAGCATATAAAACTATTGCTCTAAATTATGGAACATTATGATACACTAGTATATTAATATATTTACATAGTTAACTTTTAAATGTACTCCTATTCATAATATCATAATAATATTATCATCAAATAGATGTATATTATGACATATTTGCATTACAGTGTAATATATTATTAGGATATTGTTACTAATAATATCATAAAAGTTGACCTTGTGGATTCACATCCTTTATTCCTGTGTTCCTGTTTTAACCCTTGATAATTTAAAGAAAAAGTCTTTACTTTTACTTATCCTGGCTCTTTCCTTACCATTAGAACTTGGGCAATAATAGTTAATATTTAAAGACTTTATTTTTATTCACTACTGTGCAGAGTATTGTTCTAAGCTATTTTTATGGATTCCTTTATTTAATCCCCACCAGAACCCTATGAAGCAGGTACTGTCATTGTGTTCATTTGACAAGAGCTGGAACCAGGATTTAAAACCAAACGCAGTGGTTAAGAGCTATGGCTACCAACCAAAAGGTTGGCAGTTCGAATCACCAGTGGCTTCTTGGAAACCCTATGGGGCAAGTTCTACTCGGTCCTATAGGTTCACTATGAGTCAGACTCAACTCTACAGCAACAAGTTTGGTCTTTGGGTTTTAGCCTAAATTTAAACTTTTTTTTTTTTAAACTAGTTGCCGTCTAGCGAACTCTGACTCATGGCAACCCCATGTATATCAGAGCAGAACTGTGCTCCACTGGGTTTTTGTTGGCAGATTTTTCAGAAGGAAATCAGCAGGCATTTCTTCTGAGGTGCCTCTGGGTGGACTCTAATCCATAACATTTGATTAGCAGTCAAGCACATTAACTGTACTACCCAGGGACTTCAGCCTAACTCTAGACCCCACAATTTTTAACACCATACTATACTGCTTCCCACTTTATCTAACCTTTCTCAATACCAGCATTATCATCTATGTAAAAATCAGGATAGTAGTAGTATCTATGGTGCCCTGGTGATGCAGTGATTAAGAGTTCGGCTGCTAACCAAGAGTTTGGCAGTTCAGATCCACCAGCCTTTCTTTGGAAACCCTATGGAGCAGTTCCACTCTGTGCTAAAGGGTCACTATGAGTCGGAATTGACCCAATGGCAACGTGATTTTGTTTTTAAACAGTACCTCTATCAAAGGATTGTTAAAAAAAAAAAAAAAACCCAGTGCTGTCAAGTCAATTCCAACTCATAGCGACCCTATAGGACAGAGTAGAACTGCCCATAGAGTTTCCAAGGAGTGCCTGGTGGATTTGAACTGCTGACCTCTTGGTTAGCAGCTGTAGCACTTAACCACTACACCACCAGGGTTCCAAAGGATTGTTAGGTAGATTTAAAAAACAACCAAAAAACAAACTCGTTGCCATAGAGTCAATTCCGACTCATAGCAACCCTACAGGTCAGAGTAGAACTGCCCCATAGGATTTCCAAGGAGTGGCTGGTGGATTGGAACTGCCAACCTTTTCAGTTAGCAGCTGTAGCTCGTCATAGCTCCTAAGCATGGAAGGTCCAAACACGGTGCTTGGCACATACCAAGCCCATAATAAAAATAACCTATAATCAATCTGTTATATTCTACTCAAATCCAAACATCATTTCTACTTTTCATCCCAATTGTTTGCTTCTGTTGTACTTGGTTACAATAGGGCTCACAAACTATAGCTCACAAAACTCTTACCTCATCAATTTTCCTTGGTTAGGCTTTGCAGGAAAGAAAAATAGAAGCAAGTATATTGGAAGAAAGTAGTTGCTAAACAAACAAAAATTATAGTTCTGGTTTGCTTTGTGTTTTATGATGCTCTTTGAAAATAACTCTCATGCATTTGAGATTTAGATCTGTTAGATATCTGATAGTAATGCTGAATAACTTGGGCTTACTCATTTTTATAACCTCAAAGGCACAGAGCCTGACATATAATGCACAACTGAGCGGGTAGATGAATAATGTATTCCTTCCCTGGCATCAGTTGGGTGTGCATTTGTGTGGATGTGTTTTGTTTTTGAATTTTCAAGAAGGCGTTAGTATCTACAATGCCTAGAATTTTTAGGGAGAGGATAAATGAACAATTTCTAATACATGTATTAAATGCTACTATAAAAGATGCACATAATTAATATCATGCTATTAAAATACTGAAATTAGTATATGTCCATAACATTTTGTAACTATTTTATAAGAAATAATTTTGAGAATACTTCTTTTTCCTTTTTGCTTTACACCATGAGAAAATTTTCCCATATTTTTATTTTTTCCTTTCAGGTTTCTAGAGATCTACCTGAGAAGCAAGAAGAAATTGAGGCTCACATAAGAGACCTTGGGCAGTTTGAAGAGGAGTTAAATCATCTGCTTCTGTGGCTGTCTCCTATTAGGAATCAGCTGGAAATTTACAGTCAACCAAATCAAACAGGACCATTTGACATTAAGGTACAGGCTTTTTGCTTTAAATCTTATTCTCTAAAATAACAGCAATATCCCTGAACTAAGTTACTTGTGAATTTTCCTTATTATTCTCATCATTGTTGTTATAATCATCATCATCATTATTGTTATTATCTGGCTACCATTTCCTGTTTGTCTTCCAGCCTTTACTAACAACAGTGTTTTCATTAACCTCTTACCACTAGAATGCCTTCCTCATATTTGTTACTCTGGTTCATTTTTTTCATTCTTACTTCAAGTGCACTTGATATATAGTTGTATATTCATCCCTTAGGTAAATTCGAAATCACTTAGGAGATCTTTTTTTTTTTTTTTTTTTTGTATGTCTTCAAGTCGATTCTGACTCATAGTGACCAATAGGACACAGTATAACTGCCTCATAGGGTTTCCAAGGAGAGGCTGCTGGATCCGAACTGCCAACCTTTTGGTTAGCAGTCTGAGCTCTTAACTACTTCCCCACTAGGTGCCTACAAAATAAAGTCTAGGTTCTTTAGTAGACATTGAAAGTCCTTCCCAGAAAATTTACGTTTCCATTTTCTTATTCTGCCGATATTCTCACTTCTCCTCAATTACCAACAACCTTTGCTTCTATTCCAGCTGCACCAAATTACATGGCATCTTTAGATCCATGTGGTTTCATGCTTTGCCTGGGTTCTTGACCTTCCTTCTTCTTAAAATAACATCTTTTTTCTTTTTGGCCTGGTAAATTTTTCTCTGTCTTTCAAGACCTAAGTCGATGTCATTGCCTCTTCAAAGCTTTCTTCCATACCCTAAATATCGTTCAAATCTCCCTTAGGATTTCTTTTAAACCTCCGTATCCATCTTCTCCAACCTTTTTCATGTTAAATGGCACTTAAAGTTCACAGACCTGAGTGCTTCTTACACTGTTCTTTGACAGCAGGGGACTCTTCTTTATCACCACTCCCACATTCACTTCCCAACCACCCTCAGCCCAGGGCCAAGTATATGGGAGTTACTTGTAAGTATTTTTGAATTAATGAATAAAAATCGTAAGGCAATCAGAAGAGTGATAAACATGCTACAGGTAAGCCTGGGCTCCAGACCAACCTACCAATTGGGCACCCCCATCGCCACCATTTAGTGTCCCTGTTGTCATAGATTATTCCTTATTTCTTCCCTTCTTAGAAGCATATTCTGAGGATTCTTCCTGTTTTGCATCTCCTTAGGGGCTTAAGATATTAACTAGCCAGTCAAATAAACCAATTCAATTGAAAGCACAACCTATTAATTAATGTGTTGTTGTTGTTAGCTGCCATTGAATTGACTCCAACCATATTGTACACAGTGATCCCATGTACAACAGAATGAAACATTGCCCAATCCTATACCATCTTCACAGTCCTTGGCATGCTCAAGCCCATTGCACGCCAAGTTATAGCCACTGTGTATTTTGAGTGCCAGCCCTGGTGGTACAGTGGGCAAGCTCTCAGCTGCTGACCACAATGTCAGCAGTCCCAACCCACCAGCCACTCCATGGGAGAAAGATGTGGCAGTCTGCTTCCATAAAGATTTACAGTCTTGGAAACCCTATGGGGCAGTTCTACTCTGCTATGAGTCAGAACTGATTCGACGGCAATGTTTTTTGTTTGTTTGTTTTTTCCCCAACCTAGGGGCCTCATCTTCCAGGATTTTATCAAACGATATTCTGTTGTAACCCATAGGGTTTTCACTGGCTAGTTTTCAGAAGTAGATTTCCAGGTTGTTCTTCCTAGTTTGTCTTAGTCTATAAGCTCTGCTGAAACTTGTCCACCACTAGTGACCCTGCTGGCATTTAAAATACCGGAGGCATAGCTTTCCACATCATAGCAACACACAAGCCTAACATTTTTATCTCCATTTAGTTGCTGTTTTGTTAGAAGAAAGGGAAGTGACAAAAAGAAGTCTGTAGTAGAAAAGAAAATGAAAATTTGGAAGAGATGGGCTTGAGGGAATATAAGGAGAGAAGGAGGGGAGGGTTTGCTACAACTAAAATGAGGTATATTTGCAAAGTGAACTCCATTACTTTTCCATTACTTCTTCCTGACGTTTTAGAGATATCATTTAGCCAGTGCAAAACCCAGGCTGTTCAGCCGGTGGCATGGTGTTGGGTGCAGATACAGTCAAACTCAGGAAGAACGGTAGGTGTCCCCCAGTACCAAGTTTACTTGGCTTTAAGAAAGGACAGATAACAACACAGCATGCACAATGATGGCATAGTGGAATTTTTGATTCCCAGGTGTGGCTTCTAATGACCTAGTCATCCTGCACTTGGGTCACACATGGTCATAAGGGGTAAGACTGGGTGACTATGACTACAAGACACATAAATTCAGGGAAGCCATCAGCTCTGGGATCTCTTCAGCTTTTCCACCTGTCTAGTCTGTGGTGGGAGACAGTGGTGGTTCAGTGGTAGAATTCTTACCTTCCATGTGGGAGTCCTGGGTTGAATTCCCATCCAGTGCATCTCAAGCACAGCCACTGCCCACCTGTCAGTGGAGACTTGCATGTTGCTATGAAATTGAACAGTTTTCAGCAGACCTGCCTGGCTAAGACAGACAAGGAAGAAAGGCCTGGCAATCTACTTTCAAAAGATCAGGCAGTGAAAACCTTATGGATCACAATGTTCCAGTCTCAATGTGCCTGGGGTTGCCGTGAGTCTGGGAATGCCTTAAAGGCAGCTAACAACAACATTACACAATTTGTCTTCAGAGGTATACGACTAGGTCCAATTTTCCTGTACAACTGCGTCTCATCAATACTGATTTTTCATTACTCATTACACAATCTCAACAATGAAGTACGGTTTCTTAATCCAGCACACAATAATTTTATCCAGGTTCTCAGTTATCTTGGATCCAGTATACTCTTAAAAATTCCTTGAGTTAATACTGCGAGGAGGAAAGGCCATAAGCCTTTCACCAGAAAGTAGCTTTTTGTAACTCCCCAGAAAAAGCACATCCTTCTACTTTTAAATGTAACCTTTGGTTAAAATATGCCTCTTCATTACAGTGATGAAAAATAGATTAAACGCCTAGCTATCCCTATACATGGAAACCCTGGTGGTGTAGTAGTTAAGTGCTACAGCTGCTAACCAAGCGGCTGGCAGTTCAAATCCACCAGATGCTCCTTGGAAACTCTATGGGGCAGTTCTACTCTGTCCTATAGGGTCGCTATGAGTCGGAATCAGCTTGACCGCAGTGGGTTTGGTTTTTTGTTTTATCCCTATGCATTGACTATATTTAAGAGGAAAGATAACAATGTCTCCTGGCACAAATGGATGTTGTTGACTGAACCAACGTGACATTAGTCCCAATCTCTGCCTGCCAGAACAGCTCCCAAATGTCGAAAACCAGCACTGAGTCTTAGCTTATCCATGGCCCCATAGAGTCCCTGCAGTTTGGAGAGCAAGCCGCTGTCAGCTGTGTTAATCACTTTCCTTTATCAAAGCTACAAGTCAACGCTCTCATGGCTGTGTGTAGTTTCTGAGAGTCATGATATTTGCCTCCTGCAGCTTGGTCTAAATCACTGAGGGGAGAGGCAGCTGCTTTTTTCCTGGCAGTAAAACTCCTTTGGCTTCAGTCTTGTGTGCATATTCTGAGTTTTTCATCCCTGGAGTGCAGATTTCAAAAATATGCCTATAGCTTTTTTTTTTTTTTTTCCTGCTTGTGGCTATATCCAGGAGCCCTAGTGGCAGAATGGTTAAGAGCTTGGCTGCTAACTGAAAGATTGGTAGTTCAAACCCATCAGCCTCTCCATGGGAGAAATATGTGGCAGTCCACTTCTGTAAAGATAATAGCGTAGGAAACACTATATCAAAATCCATTGCCATCGAGTCAATTCTGACTCTGAGCGACCCTGTAGGACAGGGTAGAACTGCCCCATAGAGGTTCCAAGGAGCACCTGGTAGATTCTAACTCCCGACCTTTTGATTAGCAGCTGTAGCTCTTAACCACTATGCCACCTGGGTTTCCAGGAAACCCTATGGGGCAGTTCTACTCTGTCCTGTAGGGTCGCTGTGAGTCAAAATTGGCTCAACGGCAATGGGTTTATGGGCTGTATTCAAGGTACAAAAGAACAGAAATCTGCATAGATGATGATTCAAGAGTTTCTCCCCATAATTCTCAGGATGTGGTAACCTGTGTGAATAATTTAAAAACTTACCTGTTCTTTATCCTTCTTTGTCTAGCTTCTATCTCTGTTCACTGGCTAATAAATGATTTAGTAAGATGGTATGAGTTCTTCTGCTATAAGATATGTGATTTAGTCTTTACAGCTAATTGTAGTCTCTGCTTAAAGAGATTGAACCTTTTTACAGTTAAAATAAGATGGGAAAATGGACTTTACTCAACTTTGTTGCTGTTCTTGCTAGTTGCCATCGAGTGACTTCTGGCTCAAGGCAACTTAGCTTTAACCTACTGAAAAGCAACAAGAAAGTTTTTAAACAGTTTTGAGGACATGCCCCTCATTTAACACAGAGAAAGAAACTTCCTTTAAAAATGTTCAGGCTCAACAAAAAATAGATAAATAAAATATTTTAAAAAGCACACACTCACACAATAAGCAAAGTCAAAGACAAAAGAAAAATTAGCAACGAGTTAATGCAAAGAAAGTAGCCTCCATTTCGTAATTTCAAAGAATTTTGAGGGGGGAGGGGGCTCTGGCTGTAGTGGCTATGGCTATCTCTGAAACAAAGGGCCTAGGGCCTTACCACCCGGATCATTTGTTTTCTCTAGTCAATCTCTGAGTACTTGTTAAAAAAATATGTAATACCCTCTGTGAGCCTCAGTTTTGCCTGCTTGGCACTTCATGCTTATTGATGAAATGCAGCTAGCTGTGTAATGAAACCCAAATAAAAAAAGCCTGAAGGGCAATGTTCTAATAAATATATTGTTTATGCTGGAGTGAAAATTGACTGTGCATCTCTTGGTTTGTGCAATTTACTCCAGAAATATTCCTATTCGGGAAATCCTGCAAATAGCAATATTCATCTTGAAAATCACCTCCCAGAACCCTTAGCAAGCTGAGAAACATAATCAATGAGCTCGTGATGTAGAGGGTGAAAATTAGGCATAATCGCAACCCTTTGCCATCCGTCAACCCACTAAAAGGCAGGGCTTTGAATTTGGATTTTCAAATGTACTCTCAATGTAGACATAAAATATGTTGATTTCAGATTTCAGAAATGATAATTGAATGCCAAGATCCAAAGACCAGTTAAAATTTCTATAAAGAGCCTTATGATGTTTTTAATCTTTAATGAATGCTTTCAATAATGAGCTAGAGGTATACTATTTATCTGACATAAAACTGCCTAACTACTACTTTCCAAACTTTTTATTAAAATATGAGGTCGGGGTGGGGGGGGCACATAATTTTAAGTTAAGGCTTACTGACTGAAATACATTCATATTTATGACAGGGAGGTATTTTTTTTCTTCCCCACAAGAATGATTTTCCTTCTGTGGTCTATAAATAAACGCGACATGCTGCTCTGCTGGCTCGTCCTTACCGTATAAGAAACATAATTGCCCATAATGGCAAACCTACACTGGAAACTACCAAAGGGCATGATTGCAGTGACGGAAACTTAAAGAAATTGAACACCGAAAACCTTCTTGGGCTTTGCATTGCTGTGAGTCTTCACAAGATCAGCTTTGCAGAGGTTAATGTCATCTAGTTCACTGTTTGTAATGAGATAATTCACCTTCAAATAAGCATTCCCTTCAATAGATGAGTAGTTTATAGGGTCGCCATGAGTCAGAATTGACTCGATGGCACTGGGTTTGGTTTTTTTTTCCTCAGGTTAGGTTGACAGAGATATCTGATTTAGTTGTTTTTTTTTTTTAAGAGGATGGCAGTGGGGAGATGACATTGCAGCACTAGTCACTATAGCCAAAAGGTGCAAACAACCTAAATGTTCACCAACAGATGAATGGATAAGCCAAATGCGGTATATACATGCAATGGAATACTACTCAGCCAGAAAGAGAAATGAAGTCCTGATAAAACCAACAACAACAACAAAAAAAAAAAACCTGTTGCCTTCCAGTCGATTCCAACTCATAGCGACCCTATAGGACAGAGTAGAACTGCCCCATAGAGTTTCCAAGGAGCGCCTGGTGGTTTCGAACTGCTGACCTTTTTGGTTAGCAGCCGTAGCACTTAGCCACTATGCCGCCAGGGTTTCCAAAGTCCTGATACATGCTACAATATGGATGAACCATGCAAACAATATGCTGTGTGAAATAAGTCAGTCACAAAGGGACAAATAGTGTATGATCCCACTTATATGAAATTTAATTTCTAAAATAGGCTAATGTAGAAAGGCTGAAGTTTATTAGTAGTTACCACAGGCGGGAAGGAGGGAGGATGGGGAGTCATTGTTTAGGAAGCATTGAGTTTCTGTTATGGCGATAGAAATTTGGCAATGGAGAATAGTGATGATTACATGACATGATTAATGCGATGGAAGTCACTAAATTGTACACGTAAAAAATGTCAAATTGGCAAATATTGAGTTATATATATTTTTGCAATAACTAAAAAAAAGAGTAGTGATGGGAGATGAGGAATAGGGAAAAGGACCCTGTCCTCCTGTATCTAATCTTCTTTCCAAGAAAAAAAAAATTCAGTGTTTGTTCTCTCTTGGGCATAAAAATATTTCTATGGAACATGTCCTGAAAAATAGGGGATTAAAGTTGTTGGTCAAAAAGGCACAATATCCTCGCTCACCATGTAACTAGACAGGGATTCACTGAACTTTCAAAACTATCCTAAATTTAGGATGATTTTGGGCAAGAGTATAATTGTGGCTCTGATAAACCTTGGAGATTGTGGGAGTTTACGGGTAATTCTGTATTTAAGTGGAATTAGGCATCTGATTTTTTCTATGAACACTGGATGTCATAATTCTTCATTGTTCTTTCCATCTCTATACAAACCCAAAAACCATTGCTGAGTTGAGGTAGCATAACAGGAAGAGACACAAAAGACCCAAGTTTGAATCCCAGCTCTGACACATGCTGACTTTATAAAATTGCTTAATTCACTTACTTTTCTTAACCTTACTTTTGACTTCATAAAAAATGAAAAATGGAGTCAATTTCCCTAGAACTCTATTGGATCAAAACAAAACTAACGTAGGAGCACGTTTCCTAAAGCAATAGAAAAAGATGGTGAATAGGACCTTCCCTGTTGTAGCAAGAATTTTAGTACAAGCCCCTGAGAAAGAAAATTAAACTCATTGCTGTCCAGTCGATTCTGACTCAAGGCGGCCCTAAAGGAGAGGGTAGAACTTCCCTCATAGAGTTTCCAAGGCTGTAAATCTTTACAGAAGCAGACTGCCACATCTTTTTCCTGCGGAGCAGTTGGTATTTTGAACTATTGACCTTTTGGTTAGCAGCTGAGCACTTAACCATTGCACCACCAGGGCTCCTTAGAAGGAAAATTAGGTTTGCAAAATACTTCACTTTCTAAAGAGAGCAGAAAGTCATTACCAGACAATCCTTCCGAAAATGATACCTGATGGTCAGGAGATTTTCATTGCTAATCAACCCAACTTGCCTGTTTAAGGAGACACCCAAACAACCTGAGAAGAGTTCCTTAAATTGAGAATTTTGGGAAAAGAGAATTCAAATAGGACTAACACTTTGTTGGCCAAGAGGAAACTATTGTGGCTTTTAGTGTTTCCTTGTTGCTATGAGTGGGAATTGACTCAAGGGCAATGGATCTGGTTTCTTTGGTTTGTTCATGGGGTGAGGGGAGAAGAGTGCTTTCCTTTCTCCCCTGCCCAGCCAAGTGGGAGGGCTCCAAAAGACCCTCTATTACAGTGGTCCTCAAATCATTCTGCTTATAAAACTCTAAAAATGTTTCTGGAAAACTGAGTATCTTCTTGCACATTTTAAAGCTGGCGTCTATTTTCCCCCTGGCATGTTGCAAATATTGACATTTAAAAGTGTTGCATTATTCTTTTGAATGCATCCAGTGGAATCTAAATACCATAGCAATATGACACCGTCCATTTAAAAAAAAATACATGAACAAGCTCATCTTTAATAAATAGAAGCTTTATGTCATTCCTTTTTCTTCTTTAAATCATGTTTCCATTCTACTTCCTCAAAGAATTATATCTTAATATAATATATATTTATGCTGTAAAGTCTTTTATTAGCCACTCTATCATACTTCTCCATGACAAATATATCTATGTGGATTTATTTTCAACTTTTCAGAACAATTTCCTGTGACTATAAGGCTCTAAGTATTCTTTAAATCCTTTAGATTGAGTCATATCTACAATTATTAAAAACAACTATACATATTAAATAACAGATAACCTAAATATTTGCAGGTTTTGATAAATAATTATTAAACATACTCAGTGAATTTTTATTGGAAGTGAATCTATTAATGAGACAAATGGATGAGTGGTTGATGATACCTTGATTAAAGGAGGCTTTACAGGCACCAATATTCCGAAGTGTCCTTTGGTTTGGCGTAAATACGTCTTCAGGACAATGTGCCATTGGGATGGGTCAGAGGAGGTATGCGTTTATTTTGTACAGTTGGAGAAGGGCCATCATTAAAACAAAAAGTAGGAAGGATAATTGGAATGATGTGTCTAGCACGGGAACAAACCCTGACACTTGTAGAAACTGAGAATCTAGAAAGTGATTCCATGAAAACCATCTACGTCTTCATGTACCTCCAGGGTCATACCCCAGGGACAGCCACTCTAGGAGAGATGGACATTCTGTGAGAGGGAAGAGGAGCCACTTAGTCTATGGATGGGCACTTTTTAAGCTGCCAAAACACAGCCAAGTTTATCTCACCACAGCCCATGCCTTCAAACATAAGACCCCTTTGTCTGGGGTCTTAAACGCTAGCAAGTGGCCATCTAAGATGCATCAATTGGTTTCAGCCCACCTCGAGCAAAGGAGAATGAAAGATACAAGGTAATTATGAGCCCAAGAGACAGAAAGGGCCACATAAACCAGAGACTACATCAGCCTGAGACCAGAAGAACTAGATGGTGCCCGGCTACAACCAATGACTGCCCTGACAGGGAACACAACAGAGAACCCCTGAGGGAGCAGGAGAGCAGTGGGATGCAGACCCCGAATTCTCGTCAAAAGACCAGACTTAATGGTCTCACTGAGACTAGAAGGACCCCGGTGGTCATGGTTCCTAGACCTTCTGTTAGCCGAAGACAGGAACCATTCCTGAAGCCAACTCTTCAGATAGGGATTGGACTAGACAATGGGATAGAAAAAGACAGTGGTGAAGAATAGCTTCTTGGATCAAGTAGACACTTGAGAGTATGTTGGCATCTCCTGTCTGGAGGAGAGACGAGAGGGCAGAGGGAGTCAGAAGCTAGCAGAATGGACACAAAAAGAGAGAGCGGAGGGAAGGAGTGTGCTGTCTCATTAGGGGGAGAGCCATTAGGAGTATATACAGCAAGGTGTATATAAATTTTTGTATGAGAGACTGACTTGATTTGTAAACTTTCACTTAAAGCACAATAAAAAAATTTTTAAAAAGTCCTCACGCCTTCAATGCATGCATCACACTGTGGACTCACTCTGAACTTAAACCAGTTGCTGTCAGGTCCATTCTGACTCCTGGTGACCACATGTGTATCAGAGTAGAATTGTGCTCCACAGGGTCTTCAATGGCTGGTTTTTCAGATGTAGATCACCAGGCCTTTCTTCCAAGGCATCTGTGGGTGCACTTGAACCTGCAACCTTTCGGTTAGTAGCTGAGCATGTTAAACATTTGTACCGCCCAGGGACTCCCGCTCTGAACTTACTAGTATCTAAAATCTGAAACTCTGTTCCACATGTGCTGCTTTTAGGTAATATCTCCTCTGTCCTGCACTTTTGCAGTCAACGTTTTGGTATTGGATGCAGGGCTGTCCGGCCTGGCCCTACTGAGGCTTATTCACTGAGGTCCCTGACCTTTAGGCTAAGTGCCTTCCATTTCCTATTTCAGTCCTGGCCAAGGCAGAGAAGACACAAGAAACCCACTACCACTGGGAGGTAGCATCAGCAAGCAGCTTTGCTGCCCTGAGCCTGGTTTCTGGTTCACCTCTGGTGATTTCCAGCTCCTACATTTTCACTGAACCCAGTCTGCCCCTACTCGCTGCCATCCTGCCTCAATTCGGATTATTCTGACCCACTTACTGGCCTACCTCTCACTCTACCCCTCCCCACAAAAGAAAACCAACCTGTTCTTACCCCAAACTACTTGACTGAAGTCTTAATAAATTTGTTAACTCATCAATCCAGTTGATAGTGAGGATAGAGAGCACAGAAACTTTGGGTCCCGATTCTGTCACACGGTTTATTGCAGTCTGTCAAAGATTCTTGTCATTGCAGATTTTATATGTCTGTCTTCTATAGCTTCTTCTATAAGCTGTTGTAAAAAAAATCTCAAACAGACTGGACCCTACAATTCATCACTGGAAACCTCCATTTATTCTGACTTCAATTCAAACATCATTTCCTTTTGGCTGCAATTATTCAATTAGTTACTAAACTCTAATTGTTTTATTTCATACCCAGTTCACATTGTTCCACTTTGCCCACAAGCATACGTTTGCAAACTTTATCAAATGTATTTTTGTAAACCACATGAACTTCATTTGCATATATTCCTGATTAACTTCTCTAGGCAAAGAAACACATGAAGCTAAACCAATGAAATTTCTCTTTGGCTAACAAACCATTTATTGATTAACTACAAGGTCCTAATATGTTAAGGTGACTCTCACCTTCAAGTTACTTAGAGTTGAGTTGATGTATAAATATGCCTCAATGTACTGAATAGAATCAGTGCAGAAATGTTTGCAATGCAAGTTCAATAATGTAGAAGTGTAGGCCAGGTTTGAGGAGGCTGGATGCCATTTTAAGGAAATCATTTTTGTTAGTTGCCTTTGAGTCACTTCCAACTCCTGGTGACCCCATGCAAAACAAAATGAAGTCTTGCCACGTTCAGTACCATCTTCATGATCTTTGGTATGCTTGAGAATATTGTTGCAGCCACTATGTATTTTGAGTGCCTGCTAACCTACAGGGCTCATCTTCAGCACTATACTGGGAAACAGTCTATTGTAATCCATAGGGTTTTCACTGGCTAATTTTCAGAAGTAGATCACCAGTCCTTTCTTCCTAGTCTGTCTTAGGAAGTTTTGCTGAAACTTGTCCACCATGGGTGACCCTACTGGTATTTAAAATACTAGTGGCATAGCTTCCAGCATCATAGGTACACCCAAGCCACCATAGTATGACAAACTGACGGTCCTAAGGATCTCAGACATTATCTTTGAAAGAAGTGGGAACTATTAAAGGGAGGTAACAGGCAAACTCACAGAGGATGGATTTGCACAGTACAGGACCAAAGTATATATACTCAGGAAGCTCCAAGGTAGTTTGTTGAAGAGCAACATTGACCTGGACTAAGACTCTGGCTGTTGAGACAAAGAGGAGGAGATAATGTAAAGAATTGTTTTCCAAATTGTTGCTGGTGACCCATTGGTGAGTTATGAACTCAATTTAATGGGTGAAATGAAATAGAATAAGATAGTATAGGGTATAGTAGCATATAATACAAATTATCAGACTGTGAGATAAAAATTTTTTTTTTTATCTCTATGGTATAGATTAGTATTTAGTGACACTGCTGTTTTTACCTAAAATAAATAAATGATAGATGAGAAGAGAGAGGAGAGGAGAAAGAAGGTTGCAATGTAAAATATATTTCTTACTTGGCAGTCAGTGAAAACAGGTTTGAAAGCCATTTATTTAAGAAATATCTACATAATAAAAATAATGGGCCTTTAGTGCATGAAAAGGAGCCCTGGTGGCGCAGTGGTTAAGCGCTCAGCCGCTAACCCAAAGGTCAGCAGTTTGAACTCACCAGCCACTCCACGGGAGGAAGATGTGGCAGTCTGCCTCCATAATGATTACAGCACTGGAAACCCTATGGGGCAGTTCTACTCTGTCCAATAGGGTCGCTATGAATCAGAATAGACTCAACAGCAACGGATTCTTTTAGCATATGAGTAGATGTGAAGGGAGGGAGAAGTCAGGGCTATCTCCGATTAATCCATCTTGACTCCTTCTGCTCACTCTTTCCTTTTCTATATTCTCATAAACCATGCCTTTAAGAATCCATATTGTCATATCCCTTAGAATCAGCCTCAAAGATATTGGTCTGGAGGTTACGGAATTAACTTTTATTGTGGTAAAATATCATTCTGAAGTATATTTTAAAGTTAACTTTTCTCTCCCAAGAGCAGAATATGCTTTTATTTATGTTCCTAATTTTAAGAGTATCTGTTACAGTCCTTTTGTACAAAATGAATTAATTAGTGCTCAGTGAGGTCATACTGAGTTAATTATTACAAGGCTGAGAGTAAATTTATCTTCCCATGACTGAACAGATAATACTATCTTGTGGTGCAAAATTCAAAGTCATAAAAAGTCATAGAAAACCATAAATGCTCCTTCCCCTATCTCTTTCTTTCAACCACCCAGTTTCTCTACCCATAAGCTGCCAAGATTATCCGTTTCTTAGGTAGCATTCCAGGGATAGGATATTTATGATATTTATGTGTGTGTGTGTGTGTGTGTGCGTGTGTAAGAATTCCCAGGTGGAATAAATGATTACATGCTGGACTACTAACCAAAAGATTAGTGGTTTGAATCCACCCAGAGGTGCCTCGTGAGAAAGTCATGGAGATCTGCTTCAAAAGGTCACAACCATTGAAAACCCTGTGGAGCACTGTTCTACTCTGACACACATGGGGTCACCAGGAATCGGGATCAATTGGATGGCAGCTGTTTTTTGTTTTCTGGGTGTGTGTGTGTGTGTGTGTCTGTATGTGTCTCTGTGTGTGTGTCTGTATGTATGTCTCTGTGTGTGTGTATTTTCTTTTCTCCTCCTGTCCTTTTTTTTTTTTTTTAACTAACAGGTAGCATACTCTACACACTGATTCTGCAACATGCTTTTTTCCATTTAATGATATATACTGTCAATTATTTTCCATATTAGTATTTAAAGAGGTTTCTCATGTCTTTTAAAGTTGCATACTATTCTAAGGATGTACCATATGTCATTTAACCAACATTCAAATTAGTGAACCTTTAGTTTATTTTCAATGTTTGCTATTGCTACATTGTAACAGTATATAACTTTATGTACATGTCATTTCACACATTTCAAGGATATCCATAGCCTACAGTCTTAAAAATAGAATAGCTAGGCCAAAGGGTATGTGCATTTGTATCTTAGTAAATATGGTCAAGTTGCTCTTCCTAGAATATTCCCATTAGGAATATATAGGAGTTTTGCTTCCCCACACCTTTGCCAACTCAGTGTGTCATCAACCCTTTAGATCTTTGCTAAGCAGGTAAAAAAATAGTGTCTCATTTTCATTTGAATTCCTCTTTTGAATGAGCTTGAATTTTTTTCAAGTGTTTCAGAAGCATTTATATTTTCTTTTCTAGGTACTGTCTGCTGAATTCATTACCAATTTTTTCTATTGGCCATTGGTCCATTTCTTATTGAGACAAAAGCAGCTTGCTTTTTGAAATTAAAACATCATTTTCTACAACAAATATTTCCTATGAGAATAGTCATAATATTAGCACATGGAAATATTAAAACAAACATTTGAATTGCATAGGAATGATCTTTGTTCTTCTTAGCAAACAATCCTGGATAGAACTGCAACGTGATTATGAGAAGCTGTATACTAAGTACGGGTTTAATTTAAAAAAAAAAAAAAAAGCTTTGGAACTGGTATGTAAATATTTGCTTTCTTTTTTCTTATCTAACAATATGTAATAGCTAGCATGTGGTTTATCTTTTCAAAGCACCTGTGTCAACTGACTACTGTTCTTTCAAAATTCTTCATTTACTGAAGCAAGCTTGTGGTTTCTCCCTTAGTTACATTTTCTGGCCAAATCTGAGGTAGCAATTTGGGAGCTCATTCTTCCCTTTTAAAATCTTAACTACAGGTCTCCAACCTTCAGGACCACCCTCAGTGGTTTGTCATTTGACTTGCCAGTTTTATTAGTATCCTGGGATGTAATTTATCTAAATCAGGAGACTAATTCTACAAATCTGTGGGCTTTCTAATCTCTTCATCCATCTTGAGCCTCGGTTCCCTTTCACTGCTATTTGTTTTATTCTTTGTAGTCAGTATATTTACTCCTCTTGACATATAAAAAACAACCCCAGTAGGAATTAAAGGGTTCCTGTTTTTATTTTTCATTTACCAATATTATGCCATCTTCTCCAATAGCAGACCTTTTCTTTCCTTGATTGTTCACTTGCTCCATATATACTTTAAAAAAGCCATTTCCCCTCCCTAAAACCTTTTTTATATTTTCTTGAAATCATGCTTTTACTGCATACTAGGACTGTAATTTTTACTTAGCCATCTTCCACTGTGCAGTTAAAAGCATATTTACGTAATGATACTTAGGAGAAGGCAATGTGAGAACATTGGAAGCAATGTTATCATAATTTCTTAAGGTGCCTCAAAAGATAGCTCTGCCATGCAAATGGATGCCATCTTCTCTTAGATTGTGTGGAGGAGAAAGATAGCAATGCTTCCAATATTTTTCAAACAACATCTATTTATATGGATGAATGGACTACCTGGTTTACTATGTTGCCCTGGTGGTAGCCTTGATTGGCAGACATAATAGAGGGTAGAAAAAATGGAGGTTAAAAGAGGTATATTTTGAACCTCTGGTGTTACCACCTTTGGTGGCAGTGGGTGTCTATAAAAGATAGCAGGCTGTGATTTCAGATCCATTCAGAGATGTTATACACTTGAGAGAGGCGGGCCAAGATGGCAGAGTAGTCATGCTTCCTGTTGGCCCTCTTACAACGAAGACCAAAAAAAAAAAAGTGAATGAATTATATATGACAATCTCGGAGCCCTGAACATCAAAGGAAAAGTAGAAGAATTGGACTGAGTGGCAGGGGGAGGGAGAGAAGGTTCAGAAGCAGTGAGTACTCGCCAGACCTGACCCGGCAGGAACCTACACCCTGTAGGCTGAATGGGCTGACGTGTGCAGTGAGGCAAGCGGTGGTGCTTGGGGCACATTTTCCACATTGGGAGAGACCAAGCAGCAGAGAGTTCACTTAAGCCTCCAGAACCAGTGAAAAGCAGCGCTCAATTGGCAAAAGATAAGGACATGCGTCTAACCTACTGCACAGATCAAAAGTACCCCCTTTGAGAAGAATCTCTCTTCCATTTACCTGGCCTCTGCCTACTCTGCACCTGTTCCTGGGCTGGCATCAGCGGCTGCTGCATCCCCTGGGCTGGAAGTAGGACCCATCATGCACCCTGACCCATTCTACTGGCTTTGGAGAGGGAACAAATTAACAAACAGTAAAAAATAATCTGCCAGGTCCCCTAAGCTACGAACTCAGGGCAGAAACAGCTCATTTGCCTAGTCACAGGCATAAGGATCCACTGACATTGAATGCCTTTCACACCTGCATAGACCTGTGTGGGCCCATTTCAACAGTGTAAGTCCTCATTCTCACAGTATAACAGGGTATATACCTGAGGCCTAACTTCAACTGTATCAGCTATAAGGTAGAGTGGCAGGTTTGTGACATTTGACACCACTCTGCCCATTAAGCAGGGTCCTCACCTACCCACATCAGGGGCCTAAGGACTGGTGGCTCCACCCATGCCACCTAGCCAACTGCAACAGGGGTCCAAGAATAAGTGGTATGTCCCAGTCCTACAGTGCATTGCAGTCCTACAACCAACAGCACTGGGTGCCCATAGTCCGGCTACAAAACTCATCCAACAGCATGCTCTAGGGAACAGGGACACACTTTCCTCTCAGGCACTCAGGGGCAGACACCAGCCCCCTGCCTTGCTCAGCTCATGAGCCCTTATTGCAGCCAGATACCTGTGCCTACTCCAATCATCCCTGCCCATCTAGGACTGTAGGTGAGAGCCTACACCACACACTTGGAGACTGACTACCTGGACACCTGAGCTGAATCCATACAAGAAAAGTAAACAGACTCCTGGGCTCACACATCTAGTAACAGCTCTAACCACCTTGTGACAGGACATAAGAGATTCACCAATAATCAAACTAGCTCACATGACCAGGTTATTTGAGCATATCAAAACAAAACAAAACAAGATGCTAAGATAAAATAAATAAATATAATAATTTATTGATGGCGTAGAGACAACAGTCAATATCAAATTACATAAACAGGCAGACCGTGGTGGTTTCAGCAAGCACCCAAAACAAAGAATCAAGAAACCTTCTGGAGGAAGAGAATTTCTTGGAATTACCAGAGGTAGAATTCAAAAGATTAATAGACAGAGCTTGTCAAGAGATCAGGAAGGAGATCAGGCAAAATGCAGAACAAGCAAAGGTACACACAGGGAAAGCAACAGAGGGACTTAAGAAGGTTATACAACAGCATAATAATAAATTTAACAGGATGCAAGAATCCATAGAGAGACAGCAAACTGAAATCCAAAAGATTAACAATAAAATTTCAGAATTAGACAACTCAATAGAAAGTCATAGGAGCAGAACTGAGGCAATGGAAGTCAGAATTAGTGAGACTGAAGACAAAGCACTTCAAACAAACATATCTGAGGGAAAATTAGACAAAAGAATTTTTTTAAATGAAGAAATTCTAAGAACTGTGTGGGACTCTATCAAGAGGAGTAACCTATGAGTGATTGGAGTACCAGAACACGAGGGGACGACAGAAAATACAGAGAGAATTGTTGAAGATATGCTGTCAGAAAACTTCCCTGATATTGTGAATGATGAGAAGATACCTATCCAAGAAGCTCATCAAACACCACTCGAGGTAGATCCCAAAAGAAAGTTACCAAGACATATTAAAATCAAACTTGCCAAAACCAAAGATAAAGAGAACATTTTAAGAGCAACTAGGGGTAAACAAAAAGTCATCTACAAAGGAGAATCAAAAAGACTAAGCTCAGACTACTCAGCAGAAACCATGCAGGTGAGAAGACAGTGGAATGACATATATATATATATATATATAAAGCCTTGAAGGAAAAAAAAATTGCCAGCCAAGAATTATATATCCAGCAAAAGTGTCTCTCAAATATAATGGCAAAATTAGGACATTTCCAGATAAACAGAAGTTTAGGGAATTTGCAGGAACCAAACCAAAATTACAAGAAATACTAAAGGAGGTCCTCTCATTAGAAAATCAGTAACATCAGATCACAACCCAAGACTAGAACACAGAGCAGAACAAACAGATATCAACCCAGATAGGAAAGTCACAAATAAATTAAAGCTAAAACACTGAAAATAGGAAAACAGAGACATCATTATGTAAAAGATGACAACATTAAAACAAAAAATAGGGACTAAAAAATGTAGTCATAGATCTTTCATATGGAGAGGAACTCAAGGTGATATAAAGAAATAAAAGATTGGTTTAAACTTAAAAAATAGAGGTAAATATTAAGGCAAGCACAAAGGAAACTAACAATCCTACACATCAAAATAAAAAACAAGAAATACATGGAGACTCAGCAAATACAAAATCAACGACAATGAAAAGGATGAAAAGAAAATACATAAAGAAAAATGACAGGACAGAAAATTAAGTAGAATAAAGAAACTAAACAACACACACATAAAAAAATACATGAAAATGGCAGCACTAAACTCATAACTATCAATAATTATGCTGAATGTAAATGGGCTAAATGCACCAATAAAGAGACAGAGAGTGGCAAAATGGATTGAAAAACACAATCCATCTATATGCTGCCTACAAGAGACCACCTTAGATTTAAAGACACAAACAAACTAAAACTCAAAGGATGGAAAAAAAAATATCAAGCAAACAACAATCAGAAAGGAACAGGAGTGGCATATTAATCTCTGACAAAATAGACTTTAAAGCAAAATCAACCACAAAGGATAAGAAAAGACACTATATAATGATTAAAGAGTCAATACACCAGGAGGATGTAACTATAATAAATATTTTTACGTGCCCAATGACAGGTCTCCAAAATACATAAAACAAATTCTAACAGCCCTGTAAAGAGAAATAGACAGCTACACAATATTAGTAGGAGAGTTCAACACACAACTTTCAGTGAAGGACAGAACATCCAGAAAGAAGCTCAGTAAAGACACAAAAGCTCTAAATGCCACAGTAAACCAACTTGATCTCATAGATATATACAGAAAATTCCACCCAACAGCAGCCAAGTATACCTTCTTTTCCAACGCACATGGAACTTTCTCCAGAATAGAGCACATATTAGGCCATAAAGCAAGCCTTAACAGAGTCAAAGCATAGAAATATTACAAAGCATCTTTTCTGACCATAAAGCCATAAAAGTAGAAAATCAGTAACAGAAAAAGCAAAGAAAAGAAATCAAACACATGGAAACTGAACAACACTTTGTTCAAAAACTACTGGGTTATAAAAGAAATTAAGAATGGAATAAAGAAATTCACAGAATCAAATGTGAATGAAAACACATCCTACCAGACATTTAGGATACGCCAAAAGCAGTGTTCAGAGATCAATTTATAGCAATAAATGCACATATCCAAAAAAAAGAAAGTGCCAAAATCAAAACATTAACCCTACAACTCAAACAAATAGAAAGTGAGCAGCAAAAGAAGCCCTCAGGCACCCAGAAGAAAGCAAATAATAAAAATTAGAGCAGAATTAAGTGAAATAGAGAATAGAAAAACAACTGAAAGAGTTAACAAGAACAAAAGGTGGTTCTTTGAAAAGATCAATAAAATTGATAAACCACTGGCAAAACTGACAAAAGAAAAACAGAAGAGGAAGCAAATAACCTGAATAAGAAATGAGATGGACAATATCACAACAGACCCGATTGAAATTAAAAAAATTATAACAGAATAGTATGAAAAATTGTACTCTAAGAAATTTGAAAACCTAGAGGAAATGGACAAATTTCTAGAAACACACTGCATACTTACACTAACACAAACAGAGGTAGAACAACTAAATAAACCTATAACAAAAGAAGAGATTGAACATGTAATTTAAAACCTCCCAACAAAAAAAAAAGCCATGGCCCTGACGGCTTCAGTGGAGAATTCTATCAAATTTTAAGAGAAGAGTTAACACCACTGCTACTAAAGTTATTTCAGACTATAGAGAAAGATGGAATACTCCCAAACTCATTCTATGAAGCCAGTATAACCCTGATACCAAAACCAGGTAAAGACACCACAAAAAAAGAAAATGCAGACCAATATCCCTCATGAACATAGACCCTAAAATTTTCAACACAATTCTAGCTATTAGAATTCAACAACATATCAAAAAAACAATTCACCATGACCAAGTGGGATTCATACCTGGTATGCAGGAATGGTTCAACATTAGAAAAACAATCAATGTAATCCATCATATAAACAAAAGACAAGAATCACATGATCTTATCAATCGATGCAGAAAAGGCATTTCACAAAGTCCAACATCAATTCATGACAAAAACTCTCAGCAAAATAAGAATAGAAGGAAAATTCCTCAACATAATAAAGGGCATCTATACAAAGCCAACAGCCAACATCATCCTAAATGGAGAGAGTCTGAAAGCATTACCCTTGAGAACGGGAAGCAGACAAGGATTCCTTTATCACCACTCTTATTCAACATTGTGCTGGAGGTCCTAGCCAGAGCAATTAGGCTAGATAAAGAAACAAGGCGCATCCAAATTGGTAAGGAAGAAGTAAAAGTATCTCTATTTGCAAATGATATGATCTTATACACAGAAAACCCCAAAGAACCCACAAGAAAATTACTGGAACTAATAGAAGAGTTCAGCAGAGTATCGGGATACAAGATAAACATACAAAAATCAGTTGGATTCCTTTACACCAGAAAAAGAGAACTTCAAAGAGGAAATCACCAAATCGATACCATTTACAATAGCCCCCAAGAAGATAAAATACGTAGGAATAAATCTTACCAGAGATGTAAAAGACTTATACAAAAAAAACTATAGTACACTTCTGCAAGAAACCAAAAGAGACTTACATAAGTGGAAGAACGTACCTTGCTCGTGGATAGGAAGACTTAACATTGTGGAGATGTCTATCCTACCCAAAGTGATCTACAGATACAATGCAATCCTGATCCACATTCCAACAACATTTTTTAGTGAGATGTAGAAATAAATCACCAACTTCATATGGAAACGGAAAAGGCTCCAGATAAGTAAAGCATTACTGAAGAAGAAGAAAAAAGTGGGAGGCCTCGCACTACCTGATTTTAGAACCTATTATACCGTCACAGTAGCCAGAACAGCCTGGTACTGGTACAACAACAGATGTGTAGATCAATGGAACAGAACGGAGAATCCAGACATAAATTCATCCACCTATGAGCAGCTGATATTTGACAAAGGCCCAAAGTCCGTTAAATGGGGAAAAGACAGTTTCTTTAACAAATGTTGCTGGCATAACTGCATATCCACCTGCAAAAAAATGAAAAGAGACCCATACCTCACACTATGCACAAAAAATAACTCAAAATGGATCAAAGACCTAAATATAAAATCTAAAACAATAAAGATCACGGAAGAAAAAATAGAGACAAAGCTAGGAGCCCTTATACACGGCATAAACAGAACACAAAATATTACTAACAATGCACAAACGCCAGAAGAGAAACTAGATAACTGGGAGCTCCTAAAAATCAAACACCTATGTTCATCCAAAGACTTCACCAAAAGAGTAAGTAGATTACCTACAGACTGGGAAAAAGTTTTTAGCTGTGACATTTCCAATCAGCATCTGATCTCTGAAATCTACATGTTACTGCAAAAACTCAACTACAAAAAGACAAATAACCCAGTTAAAAAATGGTCAAAGGATATGAACAGGCATTTCACTAAAGAAGACATTCAGGCAGCTAACAGATACATGAGGAAATGCTCACAATCATTAGCCATTAGAGAAATGCAAATGAAAACTACAATGAGATTCCATCTCACTCCAACAAGGCTGGCATTAATCCAAAAAACACAAAATAATAAATGTTGGAGCAGTTGTGGAGAGGCCAGTGGGAATGTAAAATGATACAACCACTTTGGAAATTGATTTGGCACGTCCTTAAAAATTCTATTTTTTTTTTTAATCTAGAAATAGAATTACCATAAGATCCAGGAATCCCCCTCCTTGGAATATATCCTAGAGAAATAAGAGCCGTCACACAAATAGATATATGAACACCCATGTTCATTGCACCACTGTTCACTATAGCGAAAAGATGGAAACAACCTAGATGCCCATTAACGGACGAATGGATAAACAAAGTATGCTCTATTGACACAATGAAATACTACACAACAGTAAAGAACAACGAGGAATTCAAGAAACATCTCATAGCATGGATGATGAATCAGCATTATGCTGAGTGAAATTAGTCAGTGGAAAAAGGACAAATATTGTATGAGAACACTATTATAAGAACTCAAGAAAAAGATTTACACGCAGAAGAAAGCATTCTCTGATGGTCACGGGGGTAGGGAGGGAGGGAGAGGGGTATTCACTAACTAACTAGCAGACAAGAATTATCTTAAGTGAAGGGAAGGACTACACACAATATGGGGGAGTCAGCACAACTGAACTAATACAAAAGCAAAGAATACAGTCAAACACTTTGAGGGACAGAGTAGCAGGAGTGGGGGTCTGGGGACCATGGTTTCAGGGGACATCTAGTTCAATTGACATAAGAAAGTTTATTAAGAAAATATTCTGGATCCCACTTTGGTGAGTGGCGTCTAGGGTCTTAAAAGGTAGCGAGCAGCCACCTAAGATGCTTCATTTGGTCCCAACTCACCTGGAGCAAACGAGAGTGAAGAACACCAAAGACATAAGGTAAATATGAGCCCAAGAGATAGAAAGGGCCACATAAACCACAGACTACATCAGCCTGAGACCAGAAGAAGTAGATGGTGCCCGGCTATCACCGATGACTGCCCTGACAGGGAACACAAGAGGGTCCCTGCCGGGGCAGGAGAAAATTGAGGTGCAGAACTCAAATTCACATAAAAAGACCAGACTTAATGGTCTGAGTGAGACTAGAGGAACCCCAGAAGACATGGCCCCCAGACTCTCTGTTAACCCAGAACTAAAACCATTCCTGAAGACAACTCTTTAAAGATTAGACTGGAGTATAAGACATAAAAAGATACTTGTAAAGAGTGTGGTTCTTAGTTCAAGTAGATACATGAGACTAAATGGGCAGCTCCTGTCTGGAGGCCAGATGAGAAGGCAGAAAGGGACAGGAGCTGGTTAAATGGACATGGGAAATCCGGGGTGGAAAGGAGGAGTGTGCTGTCACATTATAGAGAGAGCAACTAGGGTCTCATAACAATGCGTGTATAAATTTTTGTATGAGAAACTAACTGGAGCTGTAAACCTCCACTTAAAAAAAAATTTTTTTAAAGCAGAACAAAAAAAGAAATGCTATACACTCGCAATTCGAAATACTCAAAACAGTGCCATTTTTCTAATCACGAGGAAAAAAGTAAAATAAAGACAAAACAGCCCTTTTGTCTTATCTGTTAGGCATTATTAAAAAAAAAAAAAAACTCTTAAAATTTGCCTTAAAGTATTTATAATATTAAGCACATCACTGATTTGAAACTTGGAACTAGAAGGAGTAGTGTTGCTTGTCCCACAGGTTCTTATCGTTTGTTAAATCTATTAACAATTTAAACACATTAAAAGCTTCCAAACATTTCACTGGATGGTGATTCATTGAGAAATTAACTGACTAAAGAACTTTCTATGTTTATTCATAAACCTGTATCCACAAAGCTGTTTACTCATAAAGCTGTATCACTGAAAGATAAATGTTATATCCGTAAAGGAATTATAAAAATGAATAATACGTCTGGAGTTAACACCAATCCATTCCTACTGCTACTGTACATTACCTAGGCACAGTGCTTCTCAAATTTTAACGTGCATGGCATCACCTGGGTGGTTCTGAGATTCTGAAATTCCAAGTTCAAGGTGATGCTGATGCTGCTGGCCTGGGAGCTGCACTTTGAGAACTATTGTCATGGATTCTTAAGGCCAATGGTCATAAATGTAATAAATATGCAGGAGTTATATAAGTATGGAGTCCTTGGATGGCACAACTACTCAACTACTAACAGAAAGGTTGAAGGTTCGAATCCACCCAGAGGTGCCTTGGAAGAAAGCCCTGATGATCTACTTCTGAAAGATCACACCAATTGAGAACTGTGTGGATAGCAGTTCTACTCTGAAATGCATGGAATCACCATGAGTCAGAATTAATTTGACTGGAATTGTTTGTTTTTGTTGGTTTTTTCAAGGGGGGGGGGTTTATAGGTTTGCCTTGAGTCAAACACTGAGCCACACAAATGCAGCCTTTTTATTTTATTTTATTTTTAATCACTGGTCTTTATAACCCTCCCCTATCTGGGTAGTGAGAGAAAATGAGCTCACTCTGAAACAATGATTTAACCAGCTTCTTTATGAATTGATTTCTCTCGGATAAATGGCCAGCTTTTCAGATTCCCTTGCTGTCCCCCTACTCCTCTCTAAGACGGCAACTGGGTAAGCGGGTAAGGGAGAATTACGTGACGTGTATGACCTAAGATTCCCATGCAAGTCCTTGTACTTTCCTCTGACACTTTATTCAGTACCCCTTGTATGCCTGGATAGTGTCTACCCTGCTCACCTCTTGGCAGTGAACTTGTATTTTCATCAGGAAATGCCATATATTGGTTACTTTGTTTTTTTTATTTAACCAGGAACTAGCTGTCACTGAGTCAGTCCCAACTCCTAGGGCCTCCACGTGTGCCAGAGTAGAACTGTGCTCCATAGGATTGTCTTTCTTCCAGTGTGCCTCTGTGTGTACTCAAACCTCCAGCCTTTTAGTTAGCAGCCAAGTGGTTAACCATTTGCACCACCAAGGGAATCCTTAAATCTATGAGTTACCACTAAAAAACACTTTAATTTCTAAATACATAATTATTATACCTCTAAAAGCAAATATGACTATCATCATGGGTAAGGATGACTGCCAAGAAGTTACAGCAACATAAAGCCACACGTTACACTTTTTTTTTTTTTTTTGGTGGACTTGGTGTAGGGAATTAAAAGAGAAGTTATGGCCAAAATCTCTGAGATTTTATTTTCTATAGGGGAGTCAAGAAAAATATATAAAAATAAGTTAACACTAAAAAGAACACTTTAAGAAACAATTATTTTCAGTAAAGGTAGTTTAAGTTTCAATTTTCATCTTATTAACCTAATACCCATTTAAATTTCCATTGGTATTTCAGAGTTACAAAATTATTTTACAAAAATTATGGGTGAAAAATATTTACAGATGTCTCCTAATGCAACTCTATAGCATTCAGAAGGTAGAATTTTAAGAAATGTTTAAATATTCAAAGTCACAATAAAATTAGATTTTATTAGTGTGAAAATTTATCAAAAAGTCACATGATTCTTTCAATAAGACATAACCAGGCTTTGTGCACTAAATTTGCTTCTTTGAAATGCCATGTGATGTTTTCTCTTCAATATACAGTTCTGTGTCCTGGTATTTCTCCTATCACATATATTTCTGTTATTGAAAATAATAATATATTATTTCTTTTATCAACTGTACTTGATTTAGAAATAACCTCTGTATTTCATGTACTTCCAAATTACCACATTTGCTCTTTTCATTTTCCCATCTTCCTTTCCATAGTTTCTGCTGGCTCTTGTTTGGGCAGTAGTATTAGTGTGATTAGACTCATGTATTCACATACTGGAATTATATATATGAATACATATACTTTACATTTTATACATTATATATTATATATAGAGTTATACATGCTATACACACACGCAACCGTTGCCGTTGAGTTGATTCCGACTCATAGACACCCTACAGGACAGAGCAGAGCTGCCCCATAGGGATTCCAAGGCTGTAATCTTTACAGAAACAAACTGCCACATCTTTCTCCCACAGAGCAGCTGGTGGGTTTGAACTATCCACGTTTCGGTTGGCATCTGAGCAGATGTCAAATACTTCAGTGTATATATGATATACATTTTGCAAAATATATATATATATATTACTAGTAAATTAACTACTTAAATTATTTCTAGTATAAATGCATTAAAAAAAAAATCCCTAACCTTTAAATAGAGATTTCTGATCCATGCAGAGATTTAAACAGCCCTCACAGCTTTCTACCTTGTATTGCTGGGTTCCACGCTCTGAACTGTGAGGTTGTTTTTGAGCCTCTAGTGTTGAGATTAGTGAGCCCTGGTGGTGCAGTGCTTAAGCGCTTGGCAATTAACCAAAAGGTTGGTGGCTTAAACCCACCAGCCGCTCTGCAGCAGAAAGATGTGGCAGTCTGCTTCGTAAAGATTTGCAGCCTTGGAAACCTAGTGGGGCAGTTCTACCCTGTCCTATAAAGTCACTATGATCCGGAACTGACTTGACGGTGGTGGGTTTGGTTTGGGTACAAATGCACTTAACCTGGTGTGTAATTTCAAAAAAATACATGTAACAAAAGTAGAGTTTGCATTTTCAATACCTCTGAAGCTATAGCTTCCAACTTCTACATACAGGGGGTAGTTCCAACTTTCGAACACTCAGTGTCTCCTTAGGACATAATGAATATTCAGTAATTACTGACCACAGAAGGCAAGAAGGATATAATTCATAAAAGCAGCCCTAAATATTTAACTTTTTTCATCAATGTTTTAACTTTAAAGTTAAAAAAATTAAAAATGCATTGACAATAATAATTGATTATGTAATATACTGATCATTAAAAATGAGTTTGATGTTCTTGAAATTGAACTTTACGGAAGCATTCAGAAGGCAAAATATAGAAGCACTCATAAGAATGTATAAGATACAACTAAAATTCTACTTACTGACCCATGAAATTACAAAGCTCTGTGTGTGTGTGTGTGTGTGTGTTTTGGTGTGCATAGTTTTAATTTTCAAGAATTTCTAAGGGAACTTTTGTGAATAACATGTAGAGAAAATATGGGTAGATAAACATCTCTGTCCTTTAAGTTGTTTGATGAGATAGGTGATGTTATTGTTGTTAGTTGTCATCAAGTTGATTCTGACTCACGGAGACCCCCTGTGTGTAGAGTAGAACTGCTGCATAGGTTTTTCCAAGGCTGAGACCTTTCAGAAGCAGATTGCCACGCCTATCTTCCGCGATGCTTCTGGGTGTGCTTGAACCACTAACTTTTATGCTAGTTGTCAAGCGATTAACCATTTGTGCCACTCAGGGCCTCCTAGATAGTTAATAAGGAACACAAAATTAATAACTCATGGTAGCATTTATTGCAATATATTTTCTAATATTAGCATAGTAATAAAAAATAGGTGCTAGTTATTTACAAAATTGGAGAGATAACACAAATACAAAATTATGTAAGCATACATACACACATGCACACACTCATCTTCCCTCAAAACTAAACATGTTATTTGAGAAATTATACCAGAAATGCCATTATAACTGAAATCAGATTTTTTAGATAAAGCATTTCTATTTTATTACCTTTAATATCTCAAATGATTCTGTTATGAATAAAGGAATTAACTTTATGCATGACTAGGTAAGTAGAATTTCTAAATCACACAAAATAAACACAGTTTTAAAATCACTTTAGAATAGAGAAATAACCTCAGAAAATTAATTCCATTTTTAATAAGGAAGAAACAATCAGTATGATTATTAATTAAGGATGAATAGTCATTTAGGTCATTTCTAGTTTCTCACTATTGTAAACAACGCTGAAAGAACATTCTTTGCAAGTCCTTTCATAAACCCATGTGAGAAAAGTTAGAAGTACAATTGCTGGCCCCTTAGGTATTTGCATCTTTAATTTTATTATATATAGCAAATTCTTTCTCACCAGCAGCAGGAAATGGTATGAATTTATTATTTTAATTTCCACATCCTGGTTGAGCAAATTTTCATGTTTGTTGGTCACACAGATTTTTTCTTTGTATGACTTGGTTGTTCATATATTTAGCCCACTTTTCTACTGGGTTGTTTGCTTTCTCTTATTGGCTAGTAAGAGTATTCTGTATATTCTGGAGTCTAGCATTTAAAATCTATTTATTCATTTAAAAAGTCATTGTTAGGTGCATTGGAGTCAATTCCAACTCATAGCAACCCTGTGTACAACAGAACGAAACACTGCCTGGTTCTGCGTCATCCTCACAATCGTTGTTATGCTTGAGCCCGTTGTTGCAGCCACTGTGTCAGTCCATCTCTTTGAGGGTCTTCCTCTTTTTCACTGACCCTCTAACTTACCAAGCATGATATGTTTCTCCAGGGACTGATCCCTCCTGATAACATGACCAAAGTATGTGAGACAAAGTCTTGCCATCCTTGCTTCTAAAGAACATTCTGGCTGTACTTCTTCCAAGACAGTTTTGTTCATTCTTTTGGCAGTCTGTGGTAAATTCAATATACTTTGCCAACACCACAATTCAAAGGCAGCAATTCTTCTTCCATCTCCTTTATTCGTTGTACAGCTTTCACATGCATATGAGGTGATTGAAAACACCATGGCTTGGGTCAGGAGCACCTTGGTCCTTAAAGTGACATCTTCTCTTTTCAACAATTTCAAGAGGTCATTTGATGTCCTGACTGCTGCTTCCATGGGTGTGGATTGTAGATCCAAGTAAAATGAAATCCTTGACAACTTCAATCTTTTCCCTGTTGCTTATTGGTCCAGTTGTGAGAATTTTTGTTTTCGTTAGGTTAAGGTGTAATCTATACTGAAGGTTGTAGTCTTTGATCTTCAGTAAGTGCTTCAAGTCCTCTTCACTTTGAACAACCAAAGTTGTATCATCTTCATATCACAGGTTGTTAATGAGCCTTCCTCCAATCCTGATGTCCCATTCTTCTTCATATAGTCTAGCTTCTCAGATTATTTGCTCAGTATACAGATTGAATAAGTATGGTGAAAGGATACAGCCCTGATGCACATCTTTCCTGATTTTAAACCATGCAGTATCCCCTTGTTCTGTTTGAACGACTGCCTCTTGGTCTATGTATAAGTTCTGCATGAGTACAATTAAGTGTTCTAGAACTCCCATTCTTCATAATGTTATCCATAATTTGTTGTGATTAAAATACAGGTCCGCAATTCCTTACCATTGACTTTAAAGGAGACCAGTGGAAACATTTGCTCTTAGCTGGAGTGGGAGAAATCATAGAAAGTTACAAGAGTACAAAAATTAAATATGGCAGCCTAGACTTGGGATCCAAGATGAAGACAGGCGTACTGTGTGCACCAAACCAAAACCAACCAAACCCGTTGCCATCGACTCGATTCTGACTCATAGCGACCCTATAGCAAACTTATAGGACAGAGTAGAACTGCTCCATAGGGATTCCAAGGAGTGGCTGGTGGATTCGAACTGACAACCTTTTGGTTAGCAGCCAAATGCCTAGCCACTGCACCACCAGGGCTCCTTGTGTACACCAAAGAGTGGGCTTTATTCCATAGATGTTCTTTTCCTTGATTGCAGAAACCATAATGTTTGCTTTGTTTTCTGTACAGTGTTTAGGAAAGGCTATTCAGAAGAAAAAATTCAAATCATGTTGCTATATTTTTTCTGACATGAGTTTAATTCAATTACCCACTTGATGCTTGAGTTTACAAGTTAGGAAAGAATTTAGAAAAGGTTGTTATAGATAATAACTATAATTTGGGTACAGCACTTAATAGTAAAAAAAAATCTTTAATTTTACTTGAAATGCGTGTCAATCATGAAGTCACAATTGAGTTCCTCTTTCTTTGCTACTAATGATTGTTACCCTGTTGTTTTGTATTAAAAAAAAAACACAGTGTTTAATAATACTTACTTTTTTAAAATAAATACTTGCTGTCAAGACATTAAGAACTGTGTCTAATAACCACATGCCTAATACTTAGAGATGTGCTATATCACTTAACATAATGCAGATATGACTGGCCACGGTGAATGTGCAAAGTGAGAAAAAAGATGATTCAGAGACATAGCAAAATTATCCTTTGTTATGTGTGCCTCTCTATTCCATAGAATCCTCTGTGTTCCTTGAATCCCTTTGGGATATTTAAAGAAGTATTTTTAGGGACAATTCAGCCAAAAACTGAAACATGCAATTATGGTTATAGTTCATCAGAACCACATTCAAATGCATTTTAAGAGTCATGGAGTACTTAGTGGTGCCTCTGAAAGAATAAAGAAACATGAGATCCTGCACAGTGTTCCATACAAGATAAGGGAGGGGAAGGTACCCAGATTAAATCATACTATTTCGTGTATGCATGAAATGTAGACCATAGCCTTTTGTTCATTCATTTAGTCAATAATGCAATGGTTCTCAATTGGAGGCGATTCTATACATCACGGGACATTTGACAATGTCTGGAGAGATTTTTTGCTTGTCCCAAATGGGAAAGGATGGAGGGTTGCTACTGGCGTCTTGTGAATAGCGTCCCAGGATGTTGCTAAACATCCTATAACACACAGGACAGTTACCCACAACAAAGAAGAGTATAGCCCACAATATTAATAGTGCCAAGGTTGAGAAACCCTGATTTAAATTAAAATTACACTCTAATCAAAACAGCATTGATTAGATTATAAACTCAGCAATTCATCTAATGCAGCCTAACCTTATATTTGTACGACGTTTAAACCAACTCATAGAACCCATGTTGTTGTTAGGTGCCATCTACTCAGTTCTGACTCGTGGCAACCCTACGTACAACAGAACAAAACACTGCCCAGTCCTGCGCCATCCTCACAATCTTTGTCATGCTTGAGCCCATCGTTGTAGCCACTGTGTCAATCCATCTTGTTTAGGGTCTTCCTCTTTTTCACTGACCCTCTACTAACCAAGCATGATGTCCTTCTCCAGGGACCGATCCCTCCTGACAACATGTCCAAAGTATGTGAGACGCATACTATAATAATTATATATGTAGGATTTGCATCAGATAGACCAGGGTTCAAATCTCTAATACACCATTTGTTAAGTTTTGCCTTAGGTGAGTTTCCTACCCTCTCATGACTCCAATTTTTTTTTTAATATGAAAAAGTGATAAAAATGCCTACTGAAAAGTAGGGATTGAGAGGGATTAACTAAGGTGATTTATATTGAGTGCATGGCAGCACTTAGTAAGTTCTTCATAAGTTATAGCATCTAGTTTTACCTTTGCATATACTAAATCATTTGATCTTGACCTACTATGAATAGTCTGGCCACATACCATATTTTATTGTTTCTAAGACACCATAGATTAGAATATGCATCATTATCTTATTTGTCACTAAGAAAAAAGTGCTGCCAATTAAACAATGACACACCATCATTTATAAAATGTGTCCCAATTTTGGAGCAGTTAACCTTTGGAAATAAAATGTGGGTCTTAGAACTGATTTTATAAAGCTCATCATGGAGTCTTCTTTTCATAGGTGCAAGGGAAGAAGACTACCATTAATGACATTTAATACCAAACTTACTTAGAAGGATATAGGACCAGAAACACAGCTTAGTAGCTACTATAAGATGTCTACTACAAGGCAGCATCAGGGATTTCTCTTCAATGGGTGTAGAACGCATAGCAGTCTATGCAGCATCCAAAGAACCATCCAGGAGCTATGCTTTGATAGCACTTTCTCACTTGCAGATGACAGCTCAGGTGCAAGGGAAGGAGACTCACACACAGGTGCCAGGACAATCTGGCCTGGAAGCCTCATGTGCCCCAGGAGCCAATATCTTATAACAACTCCATAGTTTCTAAGGTTCATGAAAGGGACAGTTACAAGAGTTACTGCACTCAACGAATCCTCAAAGCAATAGCTTTCCATTAGGCATTTATAGTTCACACATAGAACTCTTAAGCCAGATGTTAACTTACCAATCAGGATCTTTTTTTTTTTTTAGCAGAAGCAGTGTTGCCTAGTAACACATTTGACGTTCCAACTTTATCAGGTTTTCAGGCTAATAGAGCTAGAAAGTTAATGGAAGGTCAAATTCTCTTGCAGAAGGGCAAATGATATCAGGCATTTTCATTCATTTTACAATTAAAGTTAATGAAACTCAGAGAAGTAAGTGATTGCCCTAACTCATGGACTAATAAGCCTAGAACCCAGATGTTCTTATCCCTGATTAGTCTGATTACTTTCTGCAATACTGCATTATCCAATGCAGGATTCAGCAAACTGTGGGCCAGGGGTCAAATTCAGACCACTGTATGTTTTTGTACATAAAGTGTTATTGGAACACAGCCACGCTCATTTGTTCACATATTGTCTATAGCTGCTTATGCACTACAATGGCAGAATTCAGTAGGTATGACAGGCAAAGCCAAAAATACTACTGGGCCCTTTCTGGAAGATGTTTGCCAAACCCTACGCAGTATTTCTCCCTGTTGTGCATGGGTTTGCCATGAGTCGGGAGCTGACTGATGGCAGCTAATGATAACAACAAGGCCATATAACGAGGTAAAAGGCAAAATAGTTTTTTTCTCGTATTTCATCTCTAAAAATATCTACCCATAGAATTTTTATGTGCTTCTGAAGGTTTTTAGTGCCACAAATCTAGAACCTGACTATCCTCTACGTCAGCAGTTGGCCAACTTTTTCTGTCAAGGGCCAGGTAGTAAATATTTTCATGTATGTTTTTGGCATTGTGGGCCATATGATCTCTGTTGCAAATACACAACTCATGTCAAGATTTAAACTTAGATAGCCAGGCTCAAGAGCCCACACTCTTCACCACTAAGAGCTTAGGAAGGTAGTAAAACCCAGGTAGCAACAGTTTAAATAAATGATCCTTTAAATGGTATTGCTATTAAACCAGATTAGAGCTTGAGTCCTCATTTAAGAACTGCATGTATAAAGATTTTCAAAGTAAGGGCTTCAGGTTGCCACAAACAAGTATTTCCCTCCAATGCAGATTCAACCCCCTTAGGAATCTTCTCATAACTTTTTTCAGTTCTCTGCATTCCTTCAGTCTAATCTTAAAGCAGCAGCCAGAATGATTCTATTTAAAAATTAGTCAGATCATATCACTACTCCTCTGGTGAAACCCTCCTATGGTTCCTTATCTCACTCAAAGTAAGAGCCAACGTCCTACAAAGATGCCCTGCAAGACCTAGCCCCCTTGTTTCTAGCTATTCTCCCCTTTGCTCACTAGGCTACACTCACCCTGACCTCCATATTTTTTCACTAAACATGCCAGACACACTCCTGCCTCAGGACCTTTGCACTGCTATTCCCTCTGCATAGATTGTTCTTCCTGAGATCTCTGCTAGAAGTCCAAATTCAGGGAGTCAGTTCCAAGGGAAGGCTTTTCCTCCGTCGGCTCTGGAAGAAGGTCCTTTTCATCAGTCTTCCCCTGGACTGGGAGCTTCTCTGAGCAGGAACCCTGGGTCCAAAGAATGCATGCTTTTGCTCTTCATTCTTGGTGGTATGAGGTCCACTCTCTCTGCTTTTCCTTCCCTTTTATCTCTTGTAAGATAAAAGATGGTGCAGGCCACACCCACATCCAAACTTTCTTTACATTGGATCAGGGATGTGACCTTAGTAAGGGTGTTACAATCCCACCCTAATCCTCTTTAACATAGAATTACAATCACAAAATGGAGGGCAACTACACAGTACTGGGAATCATGGCCTAGCTAAGTTGATGTTTATTTTTGGGAGACACAGTTCAATCCATGACAGTTACCTTGGGGTCAGCTCTGACTCATGGCGACCTGATGTACAACAGAACAAAATGTTGCCACGTCCTGTACCACCTTCACAATTTTTGGTATATTCAAGTCCATTGTTGGAGCTGCTGTGTATTTTGTGTGCCTTCCAACTAGGGGCTCATCTTCAAACACTACATTGAACAATATTCTCTTGTGATCCACAGAGTTTTCATTAGCTAATGTGCAGAAACAGATTGCCAGCCCTTTGTTCTTAGTCTGTAATGGGAAGCTCTCCTGAAACGTGTCTACCATGAGTGACCCTGCTGGTATTTGAAATACCAGTGGCATAACTTCCAGTACCATAGCAACATGCAAGCTACCACATTACGACAAACTGACAGATGGTGGCCATCCCCTATAGATATCTCCTATACTCATCAGATGCTTTTTATTTCCACCTCTCTTTAGCACTTTTGACTATCTGATACGCTATATTTGATCAATTATTGTCCCTCCTCTCTATTGGAATATAAACTTCAAAAACCAGAAAAAACATTGTCTGTTTTATTTGCTGCTATATATTCAGTACCTAAAATGGTGTTTAGCACATAATAAAAAAAAACAAAACAGGGAACCAAGATGGTAGAATAGACAGACACTTCTGGTGAGCCCTCTTTACAACAAAGACCTGAAAAAACAAGTGAAACAAGTATATTTATGACAAGCTGGGAGCCCTGAGCTTCAAAGGCAAGGTTAGAAAATGAACTGAGGGGCAGGGGGTGGAAGAGACTGTTCAGAAGCGGAGAGGAGTTACGGACCTGAATCACGGGGACACCTCAGTCACCATTCCTGGGAGCTGTGGTGGTGGGCCGGGACTAGCATTCAGCTGCAGTTTCCTCAGGGAGAAGCAGCCAGCCACACAGCCTACTCACACCTCCGGAACCAGAAAAGAATGGCACTCTCGGCAAAAGCTAAGTACTTGCGGATATTTTACTGCATTCCCCCACCCCCACCCCCAAGCCGGCTTCAGCGGCTGAGTCCCCTAGGCACTGTTGAGTGCCTAGAGCCATCCTCTCAGCCTTGAAGAAGGAATAAATTTGCAACTGGGGGAAAAGATAATTTGCCAGCTTCATTGACCAGGGGAGCTCAGGACAGAAGTGGCTCCTGTCCAGGCATAAACGGTCCATGAAATTTGAGCAGCTTTCCCCTCTGCGTGGACCTGTGTGGGCCTATTTCAGGAAAATAGGCTCTTGTTGGCAGACTCCAACCATTTCAGCTGTGAGGTGGAGAGGTGGGTGTTTGATGTTTGACATCACTTTGCCTATTAAACAGCGTCCTCACCTACTCACATCAGGGGCCTAAGGGCAGGTAGCTCCACTCAGGTCACCCAGCCACCTACAACAGGGGTCAAAGGATAACTGGTACCTCCCAGTCCTTATAACCAAAAACATTGGGTGCCCATGGTCCGTCTGCAGAACCCACCCACTTGCATGCTCTAGGGAGCAGGGACATGCTTTCCTCAGAGATGCTCGGGGGTTGGTTCTCAGCCCCCTATCTTGTTCAGAGCGTGACCCTCTGCTGCAATCAGATACCAGTACATACACCAATCACCCCTGCCCCTCTAAGACTGTAGGACAGAGCCTGTACCACACATTTGATGATCAGCCACCTGGACACATGAGATGAATTCGTATAAGAAAACTGAATGGACTCCTAGTCTGATATACTCGATAACAGCTCTAGCCATCTGGGAACAGAATGTCGGAGCTCCAAAGGTGAAAATAATCAAACTAGCTCACTCAAGCAACCCATCTGGGCATATCAAAACAAAAGCAAGAAGCTACGACACGGTAAGCAACCATAAAATAATACAGTAACTTATAGATGGCTTGGAGACATGAGTCAATATCAAGTCACAAAAAGAAACAGACAGTGATCACCTCAACAAGCTCTCAAAACAAAGAATGCAGGGATCTTCTAGATGAAAGTGCATTCCTGGAATTACCATAGGCAGAATACAAAAGATTAATATACAGAACCCTTCAAGACATCAGGAAGGGAATGAGGCAATATGCAGAACAAGCCAAGGAACACACAGATAAAGCAACTGAAGAAATTAGAAAGATTATTCAGGAACATAATGAAAAATTTAATAAGCTGGAAAAATCCATAGATAGACAGCAATCAGAAATTCAGAAGATTAACAATAAAGTTACAGAAGTAGACAATTCAGTAGGAAGTCAGAGGAGCAGAACTGAGCAAGTAGAAGCCAGAATTTCTGAACTTGAAGATAAATCACTTGGCACTAATATATTTGAAGAAAAATCAGATAAAAGAATTTTAAAAAATGAGGAAACCTTAAGTATGATGTGGGACTCTTATCAAGAGAAATAACCTACGAGTGATTGGAGTACCAGAACAGGAAGGGATAAGAGAAAATACACAGAGAATTGCTGAAGATTTGTTGGCAGAAAACTTCCCTGATATCATGAAAGATGAGAAGATATCTATCCAAGATGCTCATCAAACTCCACATAAGGTAGATGTTAAAAGAAAGTCACCAAGACATATAATCAAACTTGCCAAAACCAAAGATAAAGAGAGAGTTTTAAGAGCAGCTAGGAATAAATGAAAAGTCACCTACAAAGGAGAGCCAATAAGAATAAGTTCGGACTATTCGGTAGAAACCACACAGGCAAGAAAGCAATGGGATGACTTATTTAAAAAATTGAAGGAAAAAAATTGGCAACCAAGAATCATATATCCAGCAAAACTGTCTCTTAAATATGAAGGTGAAATTAAGACATTTCCAGATAAACACAAGTTGAGGGAATTCGTAAAACCCAAACCAAAACTACAAGAAATACTAAAGGGAGTTCTTTGGTTAGAAAATCAATAATATCAGATATCAAGCAAAGACTAGAACAGTGGGCAGAGCAACCAGAATTCAACCCAGACAGGGAAATCAAAAAAACAAAGCAAGATTAAAACAAACAAGCAAAAAGCTCAAAACAGGATAACAGCTATGTTATTATATAAAAGAAGACAAAATTAAAACAATAAAGAGGGACTAAGAAATGATCTTCCATATGGAGAGGAAGATACGGCGATACAAAGCAATAAAAGCTAGGTTTAAATTTAGAAAAATAGGAGTAAATACTGAGATAACTACAAAGGAGACAAACTATCCTACTCATCAAAATAAAATAAAAGAAAAAAATAGAGACTCAGCAGAAACAAAATCAACAGCAACAAATGTGAGGAAAGGACAATATATAAAGATAATCTGCTCAGCACATAAAATTAAGTGGGAAAAAGAAACTGTCAACAACACACAAAAAAAGACATCAAAATGATAGCACTAAATTCATACCTATCCATAATTACGCTGAATTTAAATGGACTAAATACACCAATAAAGAGACAGAGAGTGGCAGAATGGATTAAAAAACAAGATCCGTCTATATGCTTCCTACAAGAGACACACCTTAGACTTAGAGACACAAACAAACTAAAACTCAAATGATGGAAAAAAATATATATCAAGCAAACGCCAATCAAAAAGAGCAGGAGTAGCAATATTAACTTCTGACAAAATAGACTTTAAAGTTAAATCCATCAGAAAGGATAAGGAAGGACACTATATAATGATTAAAGGGACAACATACCAAGAAGATATAACAAGAAGATATAACCATACTAAATACTTATGCACCCAGTGACAGGGCTGCAAGATACATAAAACAAACTCTATCAGCATTGAAAAGTGAGATAGACAGCTCCACAATAATAGTAGGAGACTTCAACATACCACTTTCGGTGAAGGACAGGACATCCAGAAAAAAGCTCAATAAAGTCAAGGAAGATCTAAATGCCACAATCAACCAACTTGACCTCACAGACATACACAGAACACTCCACCCAACAGCAACCCAGTATACTTTCTTTTCTAGTACACATGGAGCATTCTCTAGAATAAACCACATATTAGGTCACAAAGTAAGCCTTAGCAGAATCCAAAGCATTGAAATATTACAAAGCATCTTCCCTGACCATAAGGCCATAAAAGTGGAAATCAACAACAGAAAAAGCGTGGAAAAGAAATCAAACACTTGGAAAATACCCTACAAAAAAAAAAAAAAAAGACTGGGTTATAGAAGACATTAAGGATGGAATAAAGAAATTCAGAGAATCCAATGAGAATGAAAACACTTCCTATCAGAACCTTTGGGACACAGCAAAAGCAGTGCTCAGAGGTCGATTTATATCAATAAATGTACACATACAAAAAGAAGAAAGGGCCAAAATCAAAGAATTATCCCTACAACTTGAACAAATAGAAAGAGAGCAACAAAAGAAACCCACAGGCACCAGAAGAAAACAAATAATAAGAATTAGAGCAGAACTAAATGAAATAGAAAACAGAAAAACAATTGAAAGAATTAACAAGACCAAAAGCTGAATCTGAAAAAATCAACAAAATTGATAAACCACTGGACAAAGTGACAAAAGAAAAACAGGAGAGGAAGCAAATAAACTGAATAAGAAATGAGATGGGTGATATTACAACAGACCCAACTGAAATTAAAAGAATCATATCACATTACTATGAAAAATTGTACTCTAACAAATTTGAAAACCTAGAAGAAATGGATGAATTCCTAGAAACACACTACCTACCTACCTAAACTAACACAAACAGGTAGAACAACTACATAGATGCATAACAAAGAGAAAGATTGAAAAGGTAGTAAAAAAAAAAACTCCCAGGAAAAAAAAAGCCCTGGTCTGGAGGGTTTCACTGAAGAGATCTACCAAACTTTGAGAGGAGAGTTAACACCACTACTACTAAAGGTATTTCAGACCATAGAAAAGGACTGCATACTACCAAACTCATTCTATGAAGCCACCATATCCCTGATACCAAAACCAGGTAAAGACACCACAAAAAAAGAAAATTACAGACCTATATCCCTCATGAACTTAGATGCAAAAATCTTCAACAAAATTCTAGCCAATAGAATTCAACAACATATCAAAAAAATAATTCACCATGACCAAGTGGGATTCATACCGGGTATGCAGGGATGGTTCAACATTAGAAAAACAATGTAATCCACCACATAAATAAAACAAAAGAATCACATCATTTTATCAATTGATGCAGAAAAGGCATTTGACAAAGTTCAACACCCATTCATGATAAAAACTCTCAGCAAAATACGATTAGAAGGAAAATTCCTCAACATAATAAAGGGCATTTATACAAAGCCAAGAGCCAACATCATCCTAAATGGAGAGAGTCTGAAAGCATTCCTCTTGAGATCAGGAACCAGACAAGAATGCCCTTTATCACCACTCTTATTCAACATCGTGCTGGAGGTCCTATCCAGAGCAATTAGCCTAGGTAAAGAAATAAAGGGCATCCAGATCGGCAAGGAAGAAGTAAAAGTACCGCTATTTGCAGGTGACATGATCTTATACACAGAAAACCCTAAGGCATCCTCCAGAAAACTACTGAAACTAATAGAAGGGTTCAGCCGAGTACTGGGATACAAGATAAACATACAAAAATCAGTTGGATTGCTCTACACCAACAAAAAGAACATCCAAGAGGAAATCACCAAATCAATACCATTTACAGTAGCCCCCAAGAAGATAAAATACTTAGGAATAAATCTTACCAGAGAAGTAAAAGACTTATGCAAAGAAAACTACAATATACTTCTGCAAGAAACCAAGAGACCTACATAAGTGGAAAAACATACCTTGCTCATGGATAGGAAGACTTAACATTTTAAAAATGTCTATTCTACCGAAAGTGATCTATACATTAAATGCAATTCCGATCCAAATTCCAATGACATTTTTAATCAGATGGAGAAACAAATCACCAACTTCATATGGAAGGGAAAGAGGCCCCAGATAAGTAAAGCATTACTGAAAAAGAAGAACAAAGTGGGAGGCCTTACTCTACCTGATTTTAGAACCTATTGTACCAAAACAGTAGTCAAAACAGCCTGGTACTGGTACAACAACAGATACATAGACCGATGGAACAGAATTGAGAATCCAGACATAAATCCATCCACATATGAGCAGTTGATATTTGACAAAGGCCCCAAAGTCATTTAAATGTGGAAAAGATTGTTTAACAAATGGTGCTGGCATAACTGGATTTCCATCTGCAAAAAAATGAAACAAGACCCATACCACACTCCATGCACAAAAACGAGCTCAAAATGGATCAAAGACCTACATACAAAATCTAAAACGATGAAGATCATGGAAGAAAAGATAGGGACAACGTTAGGAGCCCTAATGCATGGCATAAACAGTATACAAAACATTAGTAGCAATGCAGAAGAAAAACTAGATAACTGAAAACTGGGAGCTCCTAAAAATCAAACACCTATGCTCATCCAACGACTTCACCAAAAGAGTAAAAAGATTACCTACACACTGGGAAAAAGTTTTTAACTATGACATTTCAGATCAGCACCTGATCTGTAAAATCTACATGACACTGCAAAAACTCAAGTGCAAAAAGACAAATAACCCAATTAAAAAGTGGGCAAAAGATATGAACAGACACTTCACTAAAGAAGACATTCAGGCAGCTAACAGATACATGAGGAAATGCTCTCAATCATTAGCCATTAGAGAAATGCAAATGAAACTACAATGAGATTTCATCTCCAACAAGGCTGGCATTAATCAAACACAAAACAATAAACTTTGGAGAGGCTGTGGAGAGACTGGAAAACTTATACTCTGCTGAAGAGAATGTAAAATGGTACAAACACGTTGGAAATTGATTTGGCACTTCCTTAAAAAGGTAGAAATAGAACTACCATACAATCCAGCAATCCCACTCCTTGGAACATACCCTAGAGAAATAAGAGCCTTTACACGAACAGATATATGCACGCCCATGTTCGTTGCAGCACTGTTTACAACAGAGAAAAGATGGAAGCAACCAAGGTGCCCATCAAAGGATGAATGGATAAAGAAATTATGGTATATTCACACAATGGAATACTACACATCAATAAAGAACAGTGATGAATCTGTGAAACATTTCATAACATGGAGGAATCTGGAAGGCATTATGCTAAGTGAAATTAGTCAGCTACAAAAGGACAAATATTGTTTAAGACCACTATTATAAGAACTCAAGAAATAGTTCAAACAGAGAAGAAAATATTCTTTGATCATTACGAGACAGGGGAGATTGGGAGAGTGTGAGAGGGGTCTTCACTAATTAATTACATAGTAGTTAAGAACTACTTTAGGTGAAGGGAAAGATAACACACAATACAGGCAAGATCAGTACAACTGGACTAAACCAAAAGCAAAGAAGTTTCTGGAATAAACTGAATGCTTTGAAGGCCAGCGTAGCAGGGGCAGGCTTTGGGGACCATGGTTTCAGGGGATATGTAAGTCAGTTGGCATAATAAACTCTATTAAGAGAACATTCTTCATCCCACCTTGGAGAGAGGTGTCCGAGTTCTTAAACGCTAGCAAGCGGCCGTCTAAGATGCATCAATTGATCTCAACCCACCTGGATCAAAGGAGAATGAAGAACACCAAGGATACAAGGTAATTACGAGCCCAAGAGACAGAAAGGGCCACATAAACCAGAGACTACATCAATCAGCCTGAGACCAGAAAAGCTAGATGGTGCCCAGCTAGGACCGATGACTGCCCTGACAGGGAACACAACAGAGAAATCCTGAGGGAGCAGGAGAGCAGTGGGATGCACACCCCAAATTCTCATAAAAAGACCAGACTTAATGGTCTGACTGAGACTGGAAGAACCCCTGTGGTCGTGGCCCCCAGACCTTCTGTTGGCCCAGGACCGGAACCATTCCTGAAGCCAAATCTTCAGACAGGGATTGGACTGGACCATGGGTTGGAAAGGGATGCTGGTGAGGAGTGAGCTTCTTGGATCAGGTGGACACTTGAGACTATGTTGGCATCTCCTGCCTGTAAGGGAGATTAGAGGGTAGAGGGGGTTAGAAGCTGGTGAAATGGACACAAAAAGAGAGAGTGGAGGGAGGGAGTGTGCTGTCTCATTAGGGGGAGAGCAATTGGGAGCATGTAGCAAGGTGTATACAAGTTTTTGTGTGAGAGACTGACTTGATTTGTAAACTTCCACTTAAAGCAAAATAAAAATTAAAAAACAAAACAAAACAAAAAACCATTGCCGTTGAGTCTGTTCCAGCTCATAGAGACCCTACAGGATAGAGTAGAACTGCCCCATAGGGTTTCCAAGGAGCAGCTGGTGGATCCGAACTGCCAACCTTTTGGTTAGCAGCCGTATCTCACCGTAGCTCTTAACCACTGAGCCACCAGGACTCCAGAACTTAATAGGTGCTCAGTAAATATTTGTTGAATTCATTAATTAATACATTGAGTTGTGTAAGATACCACTTGCCAAAAGAATTCTACTTCCAAAAAGAATTTGAAGCCCCTGGTTTAAGAGTGCAGGGCTTTGAAGAGTGGCACTGGACGTCAGTCTCATCACCTGATGGTCATACCTATGTCCACTCTTTAGTTAGTCTTGAGCATTCCAGATGTGCAGCTTGGTAGATTATATCTTCTTAGCTTCATAACATTTGGCACTTTAAAAATCAATACTGCATTATACATTGTATATTTGGACAGATTATTTTTGAAATCCATAAATCTCTAAATCAGAAAAAAAAAAAAAGGTTCCCTTTGGTGGCTGCCCTTGATTAACTCAGAATGGAAAGAGAGAACCTGTCATTCTTTGTCAATCAGCTTAACACATACTTGACAGCACGCAGTTACAGTGAAGGAGAGCCACGTTACCAAGGCCTAGCAAACCTAATTGTAGATAAATTAAAGAACAGTCACCCAGCATGAGGGAAAAGAGAAAGAAACTCAACTGCACAATGTTGTGTTTTTCCATCCATCAACCTTCATTTGTCAAAGTCAGCCTGACAACCTAGGCTAGAGAAGTCAGGCTCTAACACAATATTGATTCCATTTCATTTTTCGTTTCTTGGTACCCTTTTTAGCAAACAGTTCGTATGTGGAATGAGAGATGGTGCAGTCGATATATATGACCAGAACACATTTATTTTAAAGGCTTACTTTGGTTTTTTCATCCCAAAAGCCATTTATATTTGTGTATGTGTGTTTGTGTTGGTCTGTTTGTTTGTTTTGCTATAATGTTGTAATTGTCAGCTGTTACTGCAGTAACAAACAAGCCTACCTTCTGGTGACTTATAACAGCAAACATTAATTTCTCACTGAGGTGTCTACAGATTAGCTGCAGCTTTACTCTACACTGTGGGTTAAGCTCAGGTCTTCTCCTCAATCTGGATTATGGATCTCTCCAAATGCCTTCCCATCCCAGAACCCAGGCTGAAAGAACAGCTTTTATGTGGTAGATTATTCTCTCCTGCATGAGACTGTAGTGAATTTTCAGTACTATGATGAAACTCAAACTTGGCTTCGGAAGTACAGAAATACTATTACCATTGTCTGCATCATAAAGGTCTTAACTCATGGTGCACAATCTTGCACTGCAGGGGATATTAAGAATAAGGCAGAGGGGAAAAAAAAAAACCTACATGAAAATGCCCTATTATTAGAAGTGAGATTTTTTGTTGAAATCCCATGAAGACTTTCTGGGCAGAATGTTCTTTGAAGTTGAACACTGTCTACTTACAAAAACTGACCACTATAATTAGCTATGTGTCCATTTTTATGTGGCCTTCTTCACCTTATCTTAAATCATATAAAGATGTGAGGCCATTTGTGAGATAAAAGGTTTACTCAAACCAATTCTCTGACCTGTATATCAGAGGTTTGGCAGTCATAAACTCACAAAGAGAAACCCTTGGAGCATTTTCAAAGCTATGTAGAAATTTCTTTCTTTTCCTGTGTGAAGAAACAGGATTTTTTTCTCATTTATACCCTGGTAGGATATTGTGGAATATATTAAAGTTAATAAATAGGAGAAAGAACTAACATGATATTAAGAAATATATCTGCTTATCTAAGATACTCCACTGGTCCCACACCACCTGGACCTAAAAAAAAAAATTTTAGAGAGAAGAAAATCAAAGACATAAGGAAAAGAAAGATTAGTCCAAAGGACTAATGAACCACACCTGCCACGGCCTCCACCAGACTGATTCCAGTATAACTAGATGGTGCCTGGCTACCACCACTGACTGCTCTGACAGGGATCACAACAGAAGGTCTTGGGCAAAATTCTAACTCACCAAAAAAGAGCAGACTTACTGGCCTGACAGACTGGAGAAACCCTGAGAGTATGGGCCCTGCACACTCTTTTAGCTCAGTAATGAATCCATTCCTGAGGTTCACCACTCAGCCAAAAATTAGATAGGTCCATCAAACAAAAGGAGACTAAAGGCACACACCAGCCCAGGGGCAAGGATTAGAAGGCAGGAGGGGAAAGGAAAGCTGGTAACAGCGAACCCAAGGTCAAAAAGGGAGGGTGTTGTCATGTCGTGGGTTTTGTAACCAATGTCACAAAACACTATGTGTATTGTTTAATGAGAAGCTAGTGTGCTCTATAAACCTTCATCTAAAGTACAGTAAAAAAAATTTTAAAAAAAGAAATATATCTGCTGATTTTAGCAAGAAGTCACAATACACACACGTGTGTACAGGCACATGCAAGTGCATGGACACACACATGGTATAAACAACAGTTGTAAGGAAGAAAGTGAGATTTTGGTGGAACACTCTTCTGGGTTACAATCTCAATCCTGCCATTTGCGAGTTAAATGGTCTTGAACAAATGATCTAATCTCTCTCAGTTTCAGTATCTGTAAAATTTGATGATGTCCTTTTTGCAGGACTTTAAGTATTAGGAAAATGTGTCTGAAAAGCACAGTGCTTGACACAGTAAACATTTAGCAACTGTAGTTTGTTAATATCATTTGAGCAATTAATATTATAGTAGTATACTGGCACTTTCAGCGCAGCTAAGAATTTTAGCAGCATTCGTTTATCTTTACATAGGCATGTGGTTTTGCTGGGATTTTCTTGTTTGTGTGCTTTTAAGTTTCGTCATGTCAAGTTTTATTAATTTTAAAATATTAATATTTATTTCACCTATTCTTTCATTTTTTCGGGGTGATTATCGCCTTCTTGTAGTGTATTTTTCTCACACTCACTTAAGAATCATATACTAAAGAATATTTTAAGTGAATTTAATTGGATTTACTACAGTTGGCCTTTTAAGCAATAGTACCTGGCCCTAAATAACTGACCTATCTTTTAACTAATAAATTCACACTGCAAATAAATGTAATGAGGCAAATTGTAGAAATTCATCATCAAAATGGTCTTTCTAAAGTGATTTATCAAAGGTGCATGTAATTGGAGATCTAGTTCTCCAAAAATGTGCCAAGAAAAATAACCAAAAATAATTTAGAACTAAACATGGTTTCTTCACTTATTTCTCCGTTTCTATAGGACCAAGACTAAACCTCCTCCAAGGACTTAAGCTCTTAATTATTTCATTGAAGGATGAAGAGATGACAGTAGTGATGATGGAAACATTTCTATAGAGGAGAATGATGTGACCTTGCAATGTTGGTTTATCAGAGGACTAGAGCTAGAGCTACTTTGGTGGCCTAAATAGTAAAGGCCTAACGGAGGGGAGGGGCAGATAGGGCACAGAGTCCTGGGGTGTGTGCCCTGGGCGCCGCTTGAGGCATGGTGCCAATTAGCAGTTTCTGCTGGCCACAGGGCTGGATTAAGGCATGTGAGGGCTCTAAACACTGATAATCTGTGGTGCCCCTCCTCTGTTTACTCACACATTTGAATGGGATTTGTGAGTTTATATATATATGCGTGTGTGTGTGTCTTAGCTATCCATGATGTAATTTCTTTTTAAATGTGACTATAATATTAGCAATTGAACACAAAAGTAGAGTGTTCCATTTTAGCAAAATGAGATTATAAAATTTTTAGCGGATGTGGGGTACTAGGATTTTTACGATATACCACATTTTCTACGGAAAGAATATTCCACATATTCTACAAAAAAGAAAATAAGTCAGTGAACTTAATTGTTTCAACAATCAATATAAAATCCTGTTGATCTCCCACAACAAAAAATTGACCTTCAGTTTTGCTTTAAATGGCTCATACTTCAATTTTGATGCTTGCTTCATAATAAATGCTATAATTATAAATGAACAAATAAAAATATGTCATAAAGGAAAATTTTATGATCAAAAAACAAATATTACAACAAATTATTTTATTTTAAATAGATCTTTCATCTCTAACATGTTACAGTTAAAAACAGTTCTTTCTATTCCTCGCTTTTACAAATTCTTCAATGATTTCATCACAATTAAGCTGCCAAAGAACATCTACTTCCATACATAATAAGGATAATGAATCAACTCTTTCTTGAATAATTATTGTATGCTGAAGATTTTTGAGTCTCTTTATGGACAAAAATGAGCATTCTGTTGTGCGGTTTGTGATCATTAAAGTTAGGAATATGTGTAAAGCAATTTCAACATTGGGAAATACACATTGTATTTTATCTTCTACTATGGAATCATGCGTGCCTACCTGAGTAAAATTTGTCTTTCCTGAATCTGTAAACTTAATACTCATGTAAAAATGAAATTGCTGCACTTCTCTGTAAAGGTTTGTATTTAAGTCATCAGGATAAGCCTGCACTAATTTATTGCATGCCTTCATGCATCCTTCATCAGGTACATCCACCTTGTTTAAGAAGGAAAACCTATTTGAAAGAACTTCATACGCTTTTGCCCTTCTTTTCATGAAAGACTCAAGTGCGTCGATGATGGTGTGGTATGTGGTTATGCGAAATTGTTCTCTGGCACTCGGTACTTCTGAAGCACTTCCATCACTTCCTTGTTTCTTTCTAATACTTCTGTGATGGCAAACTGCTTGATAAATCAGTATTTGGCAGTATTTGTTGTGTTTTAAAATTTTTCAAAATCTTCTCTTAAAGTATGTAAATACCCTGTTAATGATGGGCGGACATCTGTGCATGTCTTTAAATTTACTTTTGAATCTTGGAGAGCTTGACTCCTCTGATGAAAATGCTGCAATATATTATTCCACATAACCAACATAAACGCATAAACTCTAGTGTTTCCATTTTGTTGGCAATGTTTTCGGCTTCTCTTTTAGTATCTCCTTTTTGTGTCTGGTCCTCAGCAATATTTTCTAAGGCATCTAGAATCTGAGTATATGATTCCAGGATTGCCCTCGTTGCTATAGCATACACTTCCCAATGTGTATTAGAAAGACATTTTAATACTCGATCATTGCCTAAATATGTTTTAAGAACTGCCCATCTGTGAGTAGAGGCAGCAAAAAATGTTTAGAGTAACTGTACTTATATCCGATCAGTCTGAAATGAAAAGGAAAATGTAATTGTTATTGTCTTAGGCTGGGTTCTCTAGAGAAGCAAAACCAGTAAAGTGTATAAATATATAGAGAGATAGATTTATATCATGGAAACAGCTCATGCGATTGTAGAGGCTGGAATGACCCAAGTCTGTGGATCAGGATAGAGGCTTCTCCTGCTTCAAGTGGTAAGCCCAAGATTGGCAGGTCAGAGAGCAAGGCTTTTACTCACAGGCTGTGGAGATCGATGACTCCCAAGATCGGCAGATAAGACCCCAAGGCTTCTCCTGATGCATGTAGCTGCAGGGGCTGGCAAACTCAAGATTGACAGGGCAGGTAGAAGAGCAGGGCTCTTGCTCACAGGCCGTGAAGATCAATGAATCCCAAGATCAGCAAATAAGCTGCTAGCTCAAGTCCCAAGAACCTATTTACTGTACTTCAAGTACAAAGACTTTAAAGTGTCTAATTTGAGGTCCCACGTTAAGGTGCCTATAATGCAAAATATTTGTTTGCAAAAACATTTGTATCTGTGGGCTTAGTTCCCTAGAGGACAATAAAATTACATAAATATTCTGGCAAAGAAGAAAAATATCAAAGAAATGTAATTTTAGTTGAAAAGAAGCCAATGAAAAATTAAGTAGAAATCAATTGCGATTAATCATGGAAGTGTTTTCTTAAGCCTTGTAATAATCTATACGTAAAGATGTAAATTTTTAAAAAAAATATTAAAGTAAATCATCCAGAAGAGGAATAGATTTTGTATTTAACTCTAGAAAATTATTAAGGTAGAAAGAAAATTGTGCCATGAAAGCATTCAGTTGTCTCCATGAACAAACATCTATTAATGAACAGACTAACTCAATACCCACAGTCTAAAAATGTAACAATATGAATTTTCCCATTCAACAATTTTTTATTAAGTACCTACTATATGATTTTTTTTTTTTATATGATGAGCTGGAATCGACTCGATGGCAACAGGTTTTTTTCTTTTTTTAATGTGCTAAGCGGGGCCCTGTTGGCACAGTGGTTAAGAGCTACAGCTCCTAACCGAAAAGTCGGCAGTTCGAATCCACCAGCCACTCCTTGGAAATTCTAGGGGGCAGTTCTACTCTGTCCTATAGGGTGGGCCGCTATGAGTTGGAATCCACTTGATGGCAACGGGGTTATGTGCTAGGCACTGCCAGGGATAAAATGAGTGAACAAGGTATATATGTATCATGTGTTGTCATAGAGCATAGTTCTAGAGGGATGTACAAATTTATGTCTGTGTGTGCATATGTATATATACACACTGCTTCTATGCACATTGATTGTGGATCCAAGTAAGATGAAATCCTTGACAACTTCAATATTTTCTCCATTTATCGTGATGTTGCTTATTGATCCAGTCGTAAGGATTTTTGGTTTCCTTTTTATGTTGAGGTGTAACCTATACTGAAGACTATAAATTTTGATCTTCCTCTGTAAGTGCTTCAAGTCCTCTTGGCTTTCAGCAAGCAAGTTTGTGTCATCTGCATATCGCAGGTTGTTAATTACTCTTCCTCTAATCCTAATGTCTTGTTCTTCGTATAGTCCAGCTTCTTGGATTATTTGCTCAGCATACAAATTGTTTTTTTTAGTGAAAGGATACAACCCTGACACACACCTTTCCTGACTTTAGACCATGCAGTATCACATTCTTCTTTTTAGCCACTGACTCTTGTTCTATGTACAAGTTCTACATGAGCACAATTAAGTATTCTAGAATTCCCATTCTTCACAATGTTATCCAAAATTTGTTATGATCTGCACAGTCAAATGCCTTTGCATAATCAAGAAAACACAGGTAAACATCTTTCTGGTATTCTGTGCATTTAGCCAAGATCCATCTGACATCAGCAATGATATCCCTTGTTTCATGTCCTCTTCTGAATCCAGCTTGAATTTCTGGCAGTTTCCTGTCGATGTACTGCTGCAGCCATTTTTGTATTATCTTCAGCAAAATTTTACTTGAGTGTAATATTAATGGCATTGTTTGATAATTTTTGCATTCTGTTGAATCACTTTTCTTTGGAATGGGCACAAATATGCATCTCTTCCTGTCATTTGGCCAGGTAGCTGTCTTCTACATTTCTTGGCATAGACGAGTGAGCACCTCCAGGGCTGCATCCATTTGTTGAAACATCTCAATTGGTACTCCGTCAATTCCTGGAGCCTTGTTTTTCGCCAGTGCCTTCAATGCAGCTTGGATTTCTTCCTTCAATACTGTTGGTTCTTGATCATGTACTGCCTCTGGAAATGGCTGAACATTAACCAATTCTTTTTGGTACAGTGACTCTGTGTATTCCTCTCATCTTCTTTTAATGCCTCCAGCGTTGTTCATTATTTTTCCCATAGAATCCTTCAAAATTGCAACTCAAGACTTGATTTCTTCTTCAGTTCTTTCAGCTTGAGAAACCCTGAGCGTATTCTTCCCTTTTGGTTTTCTGACTCCAGGTCTTTATACATTTCATTATAATACTTTACTCTGTTTTCTCCAGCTGCCCCTTGAAATCTTTTGCTCAGTTCTTTTATATGCCCTTTCTTCCTTTCACTGTAGTTACTCTACATACAAGAGCAAGTTTTAGAGTCTCTTATGACATCCATTTTGGTCTTTTCTTCCTTTCCTGTCTTTTTAATGACCTTTTCCTTTCTTCATATATGAAGTCCTATCGTACATCATGTTATCACCAATAATGTAGTCTATGGCAGTGAAGAGGCTAATCAATATCAATAGGTATCACACATGAAGTCCCTGGTTCTTAAGTGTAAAAATAGAAAATAGTGCTTTATCTTAGATAAAAAAATACACAATGAATATTAGTGACACTGCTTAAAGTTAACTCATCATTTTAAATGTATATAATTTTAAATGTATAATTTAGTGCATTTCCATGGAGCTGTGCTTGGTAACTTATGATATACATGCAAATACACAAATGTATGTGGAAAAATGCAGTTACGGTTTTCCTTTCCTTAAATCATTTCTACCTTGCTAAAAATATGCTCTTTTCTCTACTACTTTAGAGCAATATGTTTCTATTTTCTCAAAGTATTCTTTATAATTTATTTTCTTTTTGTTGTGCTGTTTAGAATATACAACACATCCTCCAATTCAACAGTTTCTACATGTACAATTCGGTGACATTGATTACATTCTTCAAGTTGTGCAGCCATTCTCATCTTCCTTTTCTGAGTTGTTCCTCTCTCATTAACATAAACTTACTGCTCCTTAAGGTTCCCCTCTAATCTTTCAAGTTGCTCTTGTCAATTTGATCCCATATAGATATTTCTTAAAAGAGCATGATTCTCAAGACAGACATTCTTTACTAGATAAGCTAAACTGTTGTTTGGTTTTAAGAAGACTTCAGGGATATTTTTGGTTTAAGGTTTAAAGATTATCTTAGGGCAGTTGTTTCAGGGGTTCATCTAGACTCCATGGCTCTAGAAAGACTGGATTCCTTGAGAATCTGAAATTCTGTTCATTTTCCCCTTTTTGATCAGGACCCTTGAAAGCAGGTAACCAGTCCTATAATCAGTCAGCCACTATATCAAAATATTACCCTATTTGTTATTTAAACTTAAGGGGCATTTTGCAAATGGGACATCTAATGGTGGACTTATAGTGACTGGGAACCTATGAGAAATCCAGTGCCTAAATTGAGGTGTTTCCCATTCCTGATCTGAGATCAGAGCTATATCTACCTCTACCAAAGAATTATAATCGTTCCTTCTTGGTAATGAGTACACTTTGCAGGCATGCAACCTTTACCTGGTGTCTTAGTTATCTAGTGATGCTATAATAGAAATACCACAAGAGAATGGCTTTGACAAATTTATTCTCTCACAGTTTAGGAGGCTAGAAGTCTGAATTTATGGTGCCAGCTCCAGGGGAAGGCTTTCTGTCTGTGTCAGCTTTGGGGGAAGGTCCTTGTCATCAATCTTCCTCTGGTCTAGGAGCTTCTCAGCACAGGAACCCCAGGTCAAAAGGATGTGCTCTGCTCCTGGCTCTTCTTTCTTGGTGGTAGAAGGTCCCTCTCCTCTCTGTTTGCTTCTCTCTTTTTTATCTCAAAAGAAATAGAATCAGGATACAACCTAAACCTGTAGATTGTGTCCTGCCTCCTTAATATGACTGCCTCAAACCCTGCCCCGTTAGCATCATAGAGGTTAGGATTTATAACACATAGGTAATTACATCAGATCACGAAATGGAGGGCAACCATACAATACTGGGAATCGTGGGCTAGCCAAGTTGACACACATTTTGGGGGACACAATTCTATCCATAACATTCCTCCCTTTGGCCCTCAAAACTCATGTGCTTGGCACATGTAAAACACACTCACCCCATCATATCATCCCAAAAGTTTTAAAGCAACTGTGAGTCCAAATTCCATCCTGGGGCAAAATCCTTCTTCATCTGTGAAATCTAGAATACAAACTATCTGCTTCCAAAGTACAATGGTAGAACAGGCACAAGGTAGACGTTTTCATTACAAATGAGAGAAACTGGAGGGAAAGAAGGGACAACAGGCACCAAGCAAGTCAGCAGAACACATTACATTAGCTCTGAATGCTTGAAAATAATCCTCTGTTCTCTAAGACCATCTAGGAAGTGACCATACCCTCCAAACTCTGTGTGTTGGCCACACCCTCTGGATTCTGGGTGGAGATCCTTCAGCCCTGGGCTTTAGCTCTGCCCTCCAGGAGCACTAGAATGGCAACTCTGCTCCCTGGGATTTGGGTGGCCCCATTCTCCTAGTCTGACTGAGTGGCGACCCTACCCCCTTGGCCCGGCAGGCCCCATTCTTCTGCCCCTTGAGCATGGCAGCCCTTCCCCCTAAGTTTTGGCAGTGCATCATGCCTCATCCCACTGGCACTCATGAAAGGTAGCCCCATGCTCTGGAACTGAGTCAGGGAAGATCTGACTCTTTGAAATCTAGAATGTCGTGGCCCCACCCTTTGATACCTAGCAGGCCTTGGTTCTACCCTTTGAGATCCCAGAGGTGGTGGCCCTACCCTTTGAGACTGAGGCACCTCTGCTTCCTGTATTTCTTGTCTCTTTAGCTTCTGTTTTCTGACTTCTCAGCCTCTTGGTCCCTCTGACCCTCACTCTCTTGGGCCTCTTGGGCAGGCCTGGCATCTGTCCTGCTCAGGCAAGTGTCCCAAAGCCTGGAGGCACCCTACTCTGCCAGTAAACCTGGGCCAGAAGGCACTCAGCTCTTTTACTCTGTGGGTTGGCAAGCCTAGCTCCACTGGTGAGTGCCAGGAGGCACCTCACTCCACCAGGAAGCCTCCTGCCCAAAGGCACTCAGCTCTCTCGCTCTGTGGGTTGGCTCCTGCACCACCTTGCATAGGTATCCTTGTTCTGCAGCTGCCATTTCTCTGTTGCTGCTTCTCACCATCTGCACTGTCTTCAGTGTAACAGCTCTCCTCACTTCCTTCTGAGCCCTCACTAGAATTGTCTTTGATGTCCATAATTCCACCAACAGTCTTTTCAAGGCAATCTAGGCTTTTGCTATTAGGCACTTTAAAACTCTTCCAGCCTCTATCCATTACTCAATTCCAAAACCACTTTCACATTGTAGGCATCTGTTAGAGCAGCACCCTACTCTCAGTACCAAAATATTAGTTATCTAGTGCTACTGTAACAGAAATACCACAAGTAGATGGCATTGATAAACAGAAATTTATTCTCTCACAGTTTAGGAGGCTAGAAGTCCAAATTCAGGGCACCAGCTCCAGGAGAAGCCTTTCTCTCTCTGTTGGCTTTAGGGGAAGGTCCTTGTCATCAGTCTTTCCCTGGGTCTAAGAGCTTCTCAGTGCAGGGAACCCGAGTTCAAAGGACATGATCCACTCCTGGTTCTTCTTTCTTGGTGGTAAGAGGTCCCTCTCTTCTCTGCTTGCTTCTCTCTTTTACATCTCAAAAGAGATTGACTCAAGATACAGCCTAGCCCTGTAGATTGTGTCCTGACTCATTAACATAACTACTTCAAATTCTGCCTCATTAACATCAAAGAGGTTAGGATTTACAGCACGTAGGTAATTGTATCAGATCACAAAATGGAGGGCAACCACACAATACTAGGAATCATGGCTTAGCCAAGTTGCTACACATTTTTGGGGGACACAATTCAATCCGTAACACCTGGTGATGGCCAGTAAGACCACAAAGCAGCAGTTCTCCAAGAGTGAAGTGGTTAAGCTCCTGTTCTAAAAGAAGTGAGTTTTACACACATACCCATTAACACACAGGGTTGAGTCTTATTGTTACGGACATTTTGACCAAAGTGTCTCTTACCTACTGGTATTTATTATAATAAGTACTAAAGAAACCATCACTTTCAAGAGCATGTGAGGAATACCCATAAGCTGCAAGACGCCCTACTATGCAATTAGAGTCTACACTAATTTGGGTTCACGGGACTCCCTGCCCTGATGGGTTGAGAGAGAACAGATATAAACACAGTATATCAAGAACACCAATGGCACGAAGACGTGCACACAGCATAGGAGTGAGTGCCTCTGGTTTGAGGGCTGGGAGTCTATGGTGTAGGTGAGGGTGGAAGAAAGGTATGAGTTAATCAGGAGCTGCTATCTGAGGAAGATTGCCCAGGCCCTGACTGGTGCCTGACATTGATTAATCGATATTCTATCCTAGTGTTTAACAAGTGTTCCATCCAAAAAGTCTCCTGTAATACTTAACTCCACTTCCTTCAGCTTCAATTTATGCTCATTTCTGTTGTTCACTTTTCAAGAGGGCTAGACAGCAGCCAGTAACAAAACACTTTATATTCATATATCTAAAGTGTTTTTTTTTTTCCTGTCATGCTTCAGTTCTCTCCAGACATGAGAAAACAAACAAACAAAAATTAATTTAGTCTCTTTCCTCAAAAGTCAAATTTAATTTGACTGGTTAATAGTTAATAAGTTTTGATACTCTTTTTAAGTGTTTACTCTTTGGAAAGAAATTTAATAATTTCAACAATGATATGGAAAGAATTATTTGATTCCTCGTTTGAAATACAATTTTGGATCTGAATCCCAAAAGAAAATCCTGTTAAAATAAGAAATTTGCAGAGTAAAGTGAACATTAGTATTACCAAGATTATTTAAGCTAACAATAGTATTTATCCATATTCAATGTATGCATAAATTATGACTCATTATTCCATTTTAATTTTTTGAAAAATAGTGTCTATGTTTCTATATGACAGTATTGAAATATAATTCAACAAGATTTGGGGTTAATTTTTTGTTTATATCTGTGTGTTTCATAAAGACCTCTATTTCTTTCCTTGGCACCAAAAGCTACTTTTTCATGCCCTTGTGTTCCATGCAGAAATTGATCTGCAATACATGTGGAGTCTCCAAGGGTATATTTAAATTTAGTAATTTTATTGCTAACTGTGAAGTTAATCTGCACTGTATGGCTTCTCTTCCCCAGGAAACTGAAGTAGCAGTTCAAGCTAAAAAGCCGGATGTGGAAAGGATTTTGTCTAAAGGGCAGCATTTGTACAAGGAAAAACCAGCCACTCAGCCAGTGAAGGTAATGAAGTAACTTCTAGCAATATCCATTACCTTATAATAGGTTATGCTTTCCTTGTTCTGCATTTGCCATTGACGTGGTCTATTTGTAATCAATGAAATAACTTGTAAATTAGGATATTTTGATCAAAAAGACAGCTCCGCCATACTGCAATAGCAGAGGCAGAACTGCCTTTTTGATCAAAATATCCTATTTATATATCATGATCTTAAGGCTATTAACAAATCATTGCATCAAAGGACTTGTTTCTGTCCTGGTGTGCTGCCATCAATTCAAAAAGTAGTACCACCTTCAAGGTAGATTAAATTCTTTGGAGCTTTATTGCTTTGCTTGCCAGCCTTGATGCTGTTCATATTGTTTGGCTTAATTCAAATCAAGCTACTGCGTCATACTGTCTGTCTTCAAGAGCAATATGGTCCACGACCTTTCTTTTCTCTGTTGCTCTTTCTTATGAAAAGAAAAATCAGCGTTCGGGCTTCAGTACTTTATTGGGTCAAGAATTTTTAGTGAAATGTCATGTAATTGCTTCTCTCTCTTTGGTAAAAAACCGGCCTGGGAGAAGGCTTTCTAGATCTTTACCCTCTTTCGTGTGCATTTTGAAGTCTGAGACACATTTATTCATAGGCCATTACATGAGGAGAGAAATGGAAATCCAGGTCAGTTTTCAAGAAATGGCTAATCAATGGCTTCCATTTGCAAATGAGAGTCCAGTGATAAAGAAACGTTATCTTAGGTTATCTTATTTTCTGTACCTGATGAAAATTATAGTAGCTCCCATTATGATGAAGGTTCCCAAGAGCCTGTAATGGTGGCTGTCTATTGATCAATCCTGGTTTCTCCAGCTAACATTGCAGACTGAGATTTAGTGAGCCTCACCCTCATGTTTAAAACTTCTCTAAAACATTGCAGGTCAATAACCTCATTATACAGAACCAGTTTGTCCTTGCAAACAACATTACCATGACTTATACTCTGTCTCTCAGGTCACCGCTTAGTTTCCCTTTTGCTGGGCCCAAGTCTCATTTCTAGGAAATTGTTTGCTTTTTTTACAGTTTACAAGGGACTTTTCCTTTGGTAAATTTAAAGTTGTAGCCTGAACATTATGCCGAAACACCAGATGCTGAAAGACACACGTTTCTCTTTAAATATTGCTATCTATTTATTCTGGAATACATTATCCCCATTCCTAAAGTCCAGAGAAAACAATTTTATAAACTAACAATAATATGTTTAGTATTTAGAATTGGAAATCTTAGAGAAAGTCCTGAAAGCAACAAATCTTAGGGTTTCCTTTGATGCTCTCAAGAAAGCCAATCCCCAAGCAGACACTCCTCTTTCTTGGTTGACAGGGTGACTCTCACTGTAGGCAGCGATGAAATGGAGAAATAGGTCACTGCATAGGTCTATTCTATCTACTCTTGGTTGATCCTCAAAGACCTTGTAACATATTTCATATGGCAATGAGCCAGGCTTTGCCATCAATTGTTACAGGTTACAAATATGCATTTCGTGTGGCTTTTACTCTGGTGCTTTTATAAAAGACAGAGGGAAAATTCGTAACTCAAATAGATGGGAAAAATTCTGCCCTCATTTTGTATAAAATAATCCAAGCAGTTGAAGCTAGTTTAGCACATAGTCACCCACACCTTCAACTCTTGGGCCACTTCGAGATCAGAACTGGAACCTGCCGCGCCTAAGCGTATCTAGTTTTTACTGTTGCATTGGTGGGATAAAAAGGGGAATTAGCTTCCTGAAATAAAAAAGGGGGAACCAAAAGATGTTAACGCCCTTTCTCTTTCACATTTCCTAAAACCATTTTATAGGAGCGCCAGGTGGCACAAACAGTTAAGCACTCGACAGCTACCCAAAAGTTTGGCTATTTGAACCTACCCAGAGGCACCTCAGAAGAAAGGCTTGGTGATCTGCTTCTGAAAGGTCACAGCCTTGAAAACCCTATGGAGCACATTTCTAGTCTGATACACATGGGGTCTCCATGAGTCAGAATCCGCTTGATGGCAACTAACAACAACAAAAAAAAAAAAAAAACATTTTATAGCAGTTAGGACTATTCTTTCTTTCCTTCTTTTCTCCTGTCCTCTTTCCCCTTTTCCTCTCAAGTCAGCTGGTTTGGTAGATGAAATTCTGTGAAAACTCATTTCCATTGTAATATTTTTCCCTCGAGTTTGGAGAAGAATAAACTTATCAAGTTGTTAGTGGCAAAAGGGCAAGATTGATTTGGGAGATTCTGAGTGAGGAGAGGAGAGATGACTCATATGCAACTTTTGATATGAACCAAGACCTTGGAAACAACTGAAGATTAGCTGGGGTTTGTGGTAGCCTGAACACAGAAACAAACAAAAATCCATTTCCGTCAAGTTAATTCCAACTCGTAGAAACCCTATAGGACACAGTAGAACTGCCCATACAATCTCCAAGGCTGTACACCTTTAAGGAAGCAGACTGCCACATCTTTTTCCCGCTGAGCAGCTGATGGGTTCGAACTGCCAACCTTTCCGTTAGTGGCCCAGCACTTAACCACTGCACCACCGGGACTCACTAGCCTGAAAACTAACCAAAAAAAACCAAACTCCTTGCCATCAAGTCAATATTGACTCATAGCGACCCTATAGGACAGAGTAGAACTGACTCATAGGGCTTCCAAGGAGCAGCTGGTGGATTTGAACTGCCAACCTTTAGGTTAGCAGCTGAGCGCTTAATCACGGTGCCACTAGGCCTTGCTAGCCTGAACAGTAGAGGCTCAAAAACAACCTCAGAGTTCAGAACATGGAACCCGAAATACAAGGCAGAAAGCTGTGAGGGCTGTTTAAAATCTCTGCATGGATCAAAAAACCTCTATTTAAAGGTTAGGGATGGTTTTTTTTTTTGAAGCTCCATTGCTCTGCTAGTAAATGAACAAAGCTGGTTTGCAACTTTGATTCCATATATATCAAAAAATTTTAAATGTGCTATTCCTAATGCCTCTTCTGAACTCTGAGCTTTCGAATCCCTTAATAGAAGGGAAAAGGGTCTGAAAGACCTGCGGTATATTTTAATGAGAGAAGTTTGTTTTTGCTTCCTGGGGAAGAAATGTTAGGAAACTATAACAATTATGAAGAAAGTGACATTCTTAAAAAAGAAAATGAAACTCCCTCACGATTTGTATGCAAGAGGCAGTATTTAAATTGATGATTAGTATTTTCATCAGTTACAGACACTCTAATTTAGGACACATCAGAGAATAATTCTGCATTCGACAGCCTGTCTGTTCAGCTCCCACGCTCACCTCCCAAGCTCTGTCCTGATTGGAAGC